>NW_027069470.1:1058694-1335858 GCF_002906115.3 Quercus suber | reverse complement strand
TGTAGGGTCAGTTTTTGCGGCCCAAGCCCAAGGAGGTATGGATTTGGAACCCTCTGAGCCCAAAACAATAAATTTTGTAGAGAGTGGGCGAAAGGGCTAGGCAAATAATGAAAATTACAGTATTAAACAGCAACACCAATGAGAGAAGTTGAATTAATGTGCTCTCGGACTAATGAGTACTCTGTCCGAAGAGAAGTTGTTCATTGATAATCAAGGGTTACAATTGCTGGAGCTACAACCATGTAAGGTACCCTTTCTCTCTCCTGTTTTTCGATCCCCCTCTATCAGAGGTACCCTTCCCTTATATAGCATTGCCTTCTTACATCTCCTCCGTCCATTTGTTCGTCATCCAGGCACCCACTTGAGTACATGTCCCATCACCCCACTTTTAGCCTTATGCGAGTGGCGGTAGCTGAGAAAGCACTGTTCAGGGGTCCTATCCACATAAATGCGGCCAGGAAGGTAGGTGCAGTGCATTAAATGCGGTGGTTGAAGTATGCCTCCTTGATATTTCTCTGTTGTCGTTATCTCTATGTGTGTCCGAGGTTCTTCTCCCTCTTGACACTTGTCAAATAGATCACTTGAACCTCCCATACTCGTTTGATCAAACCACTTCGGATCCGAGGACGCATGACTACTCGGACATATGAGCATCTCCTCGGATGGTATACGTGCTCATCTTCAGGCATCCCCCATTGGCGTGGGCTTCCGACTGAAGGCCTCATCTCCTCGGATGAAGAGTGTTCCTCATTCAGGGCCTTGGGCCCAATAAGTTGGGCTGGGTTTTTCTCCCCCCACAATTTTCATGTTTTAATGGAATTTTTTTCTGAGAGAAATGTTTTAATGGAGATAAATACATTGATTTTCATTTATTTTACATGGCGCACTAATTTATATATATATATATATATATATGATTATTTTAATAAACTTTAAATAATAATATTTATTAAATTAAAAATAACACATTCAATAAAAAGAATGGGATGCTTAAATAAATAAAAATAACTAATTACAGTTGAATTCACTAGTGTAATATATTTATATTTATAATTATTTTAATCTTAACAATTTATATCCCCTAAATTCTTTTAATGATATAAATAATTATGTATACTATAGTATTCTAAATTTGTCATGTAATTATATAGAGATTATAGGGTAAACCTATTTATTTTCATGTTTCAGATATTTATAGGCCATCCAATAATTATTTATGTAAAATGGATTCTTATGATTTGAAAAATGACATTATTGCTCAATGATTTGCTTTGATAGCAATCGTAACAAATTACAGCAAAGATCTAATATCTAATTAAAATACACTCAATCTTTTTCCTTTTTTTTTTTTTTTTTGGTTGACAAAAATTACCCTCAATCAAGAACCTAAAAGATAGTTATACATTTAAATTAATGAAAATAATTAAATATTTTTCAATTAAGTAATTGGTTCATACTCTTGATTACTCTTTCTTTTTAATAACATGTAATATAATTGAAATTTATTTCATATATATTATTGTAAGGACTCAATTTAAAAAGGCCCTAACAATACATTTCTAGAGAGTGGGATGAAGAATTAGGCTCTAACAGACTAACAACAGTACACAGGGAACTCCTCACCATTGAAGGGGGATGAACCCAATTTATTCCTAAGGGTAGCTCCTCGGCGCTTGTCCGAGGAGGTTCCTTCTCCCTTCCCCCCCCCCCCCCCCCCCCTATTTTTTCTCTGTTGCGTATCTGCTTTGATTGATTGATCACAGGAGCTTTGTTTCTGTCTCTACAGATCCGCACGCCTTCGCGCGTCATTTTCACCTGGTCAACAAGAGGATTTGGAAGCCGTTCTTAGGGCGAAACTCTTTTTGAACGAGGCTGATAACCAGGTTAGAGCCGCCCACAAGATCCTCGGATGCGACCCAGCCCAGAAGTCGTTCCCGATCCCAAAGCACGTTATTAGGGCTCGTGATCCTCGGCTTAGGCAAATCACTATGGTGGAGGACGGTTTTGCATTTTTCGAGGGATTTTTTATTCCGGAAGGCATTCCGCTGGCAGGTTCTTCCTCATCCCATCAAGCAACAGAGACGAGGAAGGGAAACCTAAGAAGGCAAGGGAGGTGGTCAAACTAAGCTCGTCTAAGGACGAATTTAGTGTGTTTAACCTAGCTGATCAGTCCGAGGATCCCTCTGGTGATTTAGGGGACCCCCATTTGTCCGAACCAATCTTCAGCCCCAAGGGTTGGTATTCAGGCCGAGATGGGTTTAAAGAGACAGCTACAAAATAGCCTTCTTGACCTACTTGAGGGTAACTCCAAGAAGGGTGTGCCAAGAGAGTTACAGCCCAAGCCCCGTCACCTCTGCCCCAGCCTTTGTCTGTGCGCACCAGGTCGTCCTCTATTCCTCCAGTCTCAGACCCTCAGTCCGAGTCTTCCGACCCAAAAAGGAAGAGATCTTCTAAGGGCAAGGACCAATAGATGGGGGTAAATCCCATTCTCGCCAGAGGAAGGTGGAATCCACCGGCCTTCCAAACAACTGAGGCTTGGTGGTCAACGTAAAGGAAAGGAGATTGTCCAACAGTCCGAGGCCCAAGCTTGGCTGCCCGCTGCCATGCTCCATGGTCAACCCTTGATGGATGACGCAACGATCCGAGAATCCCGAGGAGGCGAGGGGGCTTTCGTAGCCGACGCCCTGGAGAAGTCTCTTCTCCTTCCAGCGGACATGGCTGAGCTTGGGAGTATGAGTGGGCCAGAGGTTGCCCTTAACCTTAAGAGATATCTAGGCATGGTGGGTCCCCTGGTACTTATTTATTCTACTTGAATTTTGTTGCTTAGCACCTTCCCTTCTCTTTACGGCGTACCTGTTTTTGTTGGTAGGCTGTCCAGGCCCTTTTCAGGCTGGACGAGGAGGTCGATGGTCAGAGTAACGCTTTAGCACAGGAGTGTGACAAGTTCTTGAAAGTTGCAAGTACCCTTAAGAGATCTGAGGCAGATCTAAAAAAGGTGATCGAAAATCTGGAGGAGATGACAAAGGCTAGAGATAATGCGGCCTCTGACCTAGCCGTGGCTACGAAGCAGGCCGAGGATCAAACAAAGCGCTTGCAGGATGTCGAGGGCCACTTACGAACTGCCAAAGAGGATATCGCCGACCTGAAGAAAAAGTTGGCCGAGGCAGTCAGCGCGAGGGGTATTGCCGAGTATGCCAAGGACGAGGCTGTGAGGGCCAAAGACGAGGCGGTGTTTGCGAGAATAGACGCTAAGCGCTCTGTAGAACAGGCGGAAGAGGAGGCTTTTGCCGAGGGGGTGGCTAAGACTGAAGCCACCCTTAAAGCTCAAGTTCCTGCAGTGCGCAGGCGCTTTTGTTCTGAAACCTGGCATGAAGTCCTCAACCAAGCGGGGGTTGATGCCTTATCTGACCTTAGAAGGGCGGAGAGAGTATATTACCCCTTCGCAATTCGTGAGGTTGCCCTTATTGCTTCCGAGGAGGGGTCTGCATTACCAGTGGCAAGTGAAAGTCATAACAAAACCGCTGAGGACACATCTTTAGCTGACAGACCTTTTGAGGAGGCTGAGCCCCAGAGAGCGTTGGAGGGAGTTAGAACCGAGGGTCAAGAAGTGCCTCAAGATATGGTGAGGCCTCCTATT
Organism: Quercus suber; assembly: GCF_002906115.3. Lineage (NCBI taxonomy): Eukaryota > Viridiplantae > Streptophyta > Magnoliopsida > Fagales > Fagaceae > Quercus > Quercus suber. The sequence continues at coordinate 1,332,221 of NW_027069470.1, read as the reverse complement.
GACTCCCCAACCACACTGACGGTCCTCTGATTTCTCCTACCATGGAAGGGTCCTCTGAAGTAGCCCCTCCGAGACAAGGTCCCTAGTTGTTGGTCGAAGCCTTTTGACAAGCTCCTCAAGACAATTTGCCTACTGAGTTGGGGGGAAATGGCATATGGCATAGGACACTCTTATTTGCTTTCTTTTTCATTTCATTTTGCTTCTTGCCTCGGTGGCATTGTAACGAAACTATATACTTTCTATTTGAAATGAATATTCAATATTTTGCTTCTAGTTATTGATGTTTTCTTTTACTTGCCTTACTTTGATATTTTGCTCAATACCTTGGTTCTGTTCCGGACTTAGTCTCATGAGACCATCTGCTATCCTTCAAGCATGAATCCGAGGACCGTATCACAACTCAGTTCTAAATAACGCTTTGGTTCTTCTACAAATAGTTAGTTTAACACTTCGATTCTTCTGTAAGTATCTAGTTTCCCATAGGTTTGAGTCCTTGGATCACGCAACACCTTGGTTTTGTCTAGTATTGAGGTATAGCTAAGTGAATAGTTTCCCATAGGCTTGAGTCCGAGGACCATGCAATGCCCTGGTTCTGTCTAACACTTCTATTCTTCTGTAAGTATCTAGTTTCCTCATAGGTTTGAGTCCTTGGACCATGCAATACCTTGGTTCTGTCTAGTACCCAGGTATAGCTGTGTGGTTAGTTTTCCCATAGGCTTGAGTCCGAGGACCATGCAATGCCTTGGTTCTGTCTAACACTTCTATTCTTCTATAAGTATCTAGTTTCCCCATAGGTTTGAGTCCTTGGACCATGCAATACCTTGGTTCTGTCTAGTACCTAGGTATAGCTGTGTGGTTAGTTTTCCTATAGGCTTGAGTCCGAGGACCATGCAATGCCCTGGTTCTATCTAACACTTCTATTCTTCTATAAGTATTTAGTTTCTCCATAGGTTTGAGTCCTTGGACCATGCAATACCTCGGTTCTGTCTAGTACCCAAGTATAGCTGTGTGGTTAGTTTTCCCATAGGCTTGAGTCCGAGGACCATGCAATGCCTTGATTCTGTCTAAAACTTCTATTCTTCTGTAAGTATCTAGTTTCCCCATAGGTTTGAGTCCTTTTACCATGCAATATCTTGGTTCTGTCTAGTACTTAGGTATAGCTGTGTGGTTAGTTTTCCCATAGGCTTGAGTTCGAGAACCATGCAATGCCTTGGTTCTGTCTAACACTTCTATTCTTCTGTAAGTATCTAGTTTCCTCATAGGTTTGAGTCCTTGGACCATGCAATACCTTGGTTCTGTCTAGTACCCAGGTATAGCTGTGTGGTTAGTTTTCCCATAGGCTTGAGTCCGAGGACCATGCAATGCCCTGGTTCTGTCTAACACTTCTATTCTTCTGTAAGTATCTAGTTTCCCCATAGGTTTGAGTCCTTAGACCATGCAATACCTTGGTTCTATCTAGTACTTCTATTCTGAATGAAGGAATTTGTCCTCGGCTCTTGGAGTCTTACTTTTGGTATGATGATGACCTCGGACCTCTTTACTGGAAACGGTTCCTCCTCGGGTCGGACCATTAACTCTACGGTGCTCTGGGCAGGGATGGTTCGGACTCTGATAATGTGGCATTGACCTTGCCTTCAACTCAAGTTCCCGTCCTCCTTAATTACGAGGCGTCCCTTGACTGTTCGCGCTCCGCGCTTGACGTTTCGATGCGCGAGACGCGCCCTCATTAATATCCTCGTGAATTGATATAAATCCAGCGGTCTACGGTCTCCTTGGGATTTTGTTAGGATTAATACCACTGATAATCCTCTTTTCGAACTCTGTGTGGATCAATTCCCACCAGGCTCCATCCTCTATATAAGGCTTTTTGGGGGAAACGTCTCTCCACACTCTATGAACTCTCTAACACAACTAGAAACACATCCTTTCAGCTTCCGAGCCCCTTCAATAACTCTGCCAGGATTGTGACCAAAGTTGGGAGATATGGGGCGGCCCTGGGTGGGTGTGAGGACACACAGGCCAAAGGCCCTACCTCCCGGTCGAGAGCTGTTGTGGCCGCAGCCCCCATTAGACTTCCGGTGCGGCAGAGCCTGGGCATAATCCTGATAGTGCCGTGCATGGTGGCCAGGAGGGATGTCCCTGAAGTACTTAATGCTCTTCCCCGGGGCACACCCCTGCCGAAGGAGACGCACAAGATCACGTCATGTCTGGTGCCCGAGCGTTGCAGTCTCCAATGGCCAACCCTCATGAGGCTTGGAGAGGATCAAGGGAACATCATGGGGAAGGGCCTCCCGGTGCCCTTGCGTCGGCTTCTCTTTTTGTTCCAGCTCCGCCGCACCGGCCAAGGAGTTGTTGTAGCATTAAAACATGCCTGCCTTAGCCCCATTCCCTCTAGCTAGTTTTAGAACAGGTCCACCTAGGCCTTTGTTTGTAGAATTAGCTTTAAAACAAGCCTGCTTGAGCCTCTGTTTGTATCTTGTATTCTTTATTTAATAAAATAATATGATGTTCCTTTTCTTTCCTGTTGAATCTTCTACTTTTTTGCAATGTTTTTTTTTTTTTTTTTTTTTTTGCGCATCGTNTAGTTTCCCCATAGGTTTGAGTCCTTTTACCATGCAATATCTTGGTTCTGTCTAGTACTTAGGTATAGCTGTGTGGTTAGTTTTCCCATAGGCTTGAGTTCGAGAACCATGCAATGCCTTGGTTCTGTCTAACACTTCTATTCTTCTGTAAGTATCTAGTTTCCTCATAGGTTTGAGTCCTTGGACCATGCAATACCTTGGTTCTGTCTAGTACCCAGGTATAGCTGTGTGGTTAGTTTTCCCATAGGCTTGAGTCCGAGGACCATGCAATGCCCTGGTTCTGTCTAACACTTCTATTCTTCTGTAAGTATCTAGTTTCCCCATAGGTTTGAGTCCTTAGACCATGCAATACCTTGGTTCTATCTAGTACTTCTATTCTGAATGAAGGAATTTGTCCTCGGCTCTTGGAGTCTTACTTTTGGTATGATGATGACCTCGGACCTCTTTACTGGAAACGGTTCCTCCTCGGGTCGGACCATTAACTCTACGGTGCTCTGGGCAGGGATGGTTCGGACTCTGATAATGTGGCATTGACCTTGCCTTCAACTCAAGTTCCCGTCCTCCTTAATTACGAGGCGTCCCTTGACTGTTCGCGCTCCGCGCTTGACGTTTCGATGCGCGAGACGCGCCCTCATTAATATCCTCGTGAATTGATATAAATCCAGCGGTCTACGGTCTCCTTGGGATTTTGTTAGGATTAATACCACTGATAATCCTCTTTTCGAACTCTGTGTGGATCAATTCCCACCAGGCTCCATCCTCTATATAAGGCTTTTTGGGGGAAACGTCTCTCCACACTCTATGAACTCTCTAACACAACTAGAAACACATCCTTTCAGCTTCCCGAGCCCCTTCAATAACTCTGCCAGGATTGTGACCAAAGTTGGGAGATATGGGGCGGCCCTGGGTGGGTGTGAGGACACACAGGCCAAAGGCCCTACCTCCCCGGTCGAGAGCTGTTGTGGCCGCAGCCCCCATTAGACTTCCGGTGCGGCAGAGCCTGGGCATAATCCTGATAGTGCCGTGCATGGTGGCCAGGAGGGATGTCCCTGAAGTACTTAATGCTCTTCCCCGGGGCACACCCCTGCCGAAGGAGACGCACAAGATCACGTCATGTCTGGTGCCCGAGCGTTGCAGTCTCCAATGGCCAACCCTCATGAGGCTTGGAGAGGATCAAGGGAACATCATGGGGAAGGGCCTCCCGGTGCCCTTGCGTCGGCTTCTCTTTTTGTTCCAGCTCCGCCGCACCGGCCAAGGAGTTGTTGGTAGCATTAAAACATGCCTGCCTTAGCCCCATTCCCTCTAGCTAGTTTTAGAACAGGTCCACCTAGGCCTTTGTTTGTAGAATTAGCTTTAAAACAAGCCTGCTTGAGCCTCTGTTTGTATCTTGTATTCTTTATTTAATAAAATAATATGATGTTCCTTTTCTTTTCTGTTGAATCTTCTACTTTTTTGCAATGTTTTTTTTTTTTTTTTTTTTGTGACGCATCGTTGTCAATCTTCCGTAAACTAGCTACTTAGGAACGATCGTCCGTTGCGCCTGCTAGTACACTAATTCTTCCCACAGACGGTGCCAATTGTAAGGACTCAATTTAAAAAGGCCCTAACAATACATTTCTAGAGAGTAGGATGAAGAATTAGGCCCTAACAGACTAACAACAGTACACAGGGAACTCCTCACCATTGAAGGGGGATGAACCCAATTTATTCCTAAGGGTAGCTCCTCGGCGCTTGTCCGAGGAGGTTCCTTCTCCCTTTCCCCCCCTCCCTTAACTGCTTTGCTCGCCCTTCTTATATAGTCCTCTTCCTCCTATCTCTTTCTTCCATCTGTTGATCATCCGCTTGCTTTCCTTCTGACTGTCTGTCCTATCAGAGGCCTTATCAGTACTCGAGTGGTTCACAATGACCAATGTTACCCTGTCCAGGGGTTACATCCCCATTAATGCGGCCAGGGGGTTAGATGAGCGCATTTAGTGTGGAGGTGACAACCTGTTCTAGGCCTGTTCCCCTACTTGGAATTAGCCTCGGTACGCCGAGGACAGGAATGTCCTCGGCGTGGATCCAAAAAAGCATAGGTCTTCATACACCATCCTCGGACGATCATCCCTCCTCGGCATGGGCCTTAGGCCAAATGCAAGATGGGCCGAGGCTACCAGGCCCACGGGCCCCACAATTATGACACATAATAAGTGTTACATGTGAGATATCATATAATTTCTTATAAAATGTTTCTAAATGCATTGCACATTAGACTAGTTCTGGCTAGCTGCTTAAAAGTGAAAGTCCCCAGCGTGGGTAACAATTATTTGATGCTTTTTGAAAATGAATGAGCCTTGTGACATTCATGTTAGTTGAAAAATACAAATATATTTTTATCATACACTATTTTGTTACAAATCTATAATATATATATATATATAATAGGCTAAGAATGTATTGACCTCTTATGATAAATTAACCAATTAATTAGCCAAGTTAATTAATTAATTCAATTTGTATGCAATAATCGTGGTAGCACAAATAAATCACCAACTAAGTTAAATGTAGCGGAAAATAAAATTGACACAGGTGATTTGTTTACGAATGGGGAAAACCACCGAGGCAAAACCCTACTGGGTGATTTTAAGGTCAGCACTCTCGAGAATTCATTATTATTACAACAAGCGGTTTCAAGTAAAGGAATCCTAGTACCTTATACGAACCTACAGTTGAACCCTTACCCCAATATCCAATTGGACTTGTTCTGTAGTGAGAATCTCTCCTTTCAATGCATGGCTCCCAGTACGGTACTAACCAATCGATGTGCGGATCTCAATACGCGACTTACACACCAACTTGAGAAATATGTTGGCTGCAAAGTTCTTTAGTTCATCAACACGATGAAAATCACGAAACTCCTTGGTCACAAAACCCAACGGCATACAAATGTAGTAGCTTTTTCAAGAGAAAGATAAACTAGGACAAATTCTGTTCCCGGTCACAATTTGCATGAACAAAACTTTGCTTCACGCTTGAGCAACCTTTTATGGCCCTTAAAATAATCCTTATATATGTTTAGGGCTGTGAAAAAAAAAGGCCTAAACATATACACACGGATTGGAATGAAATCAGATCTGAAAAACTGATTTTCATAAATCTCGACAGATAGCTTATCTATTGAGCAACCATCGAACATCGGGCTAGAACAGTCTTTTAATCCTCGATAGATACTAGCTGTCGAGTTTTAAATTTCAGCACTTCTTCACTTGATTCTTGTATAGACTTGCATGGCTTTAACACTTGAACTTGAAACTTTGTTCCTTGAAGTATTAAACACATCCTAGATCTACCAAATTATAAGTAAAGTGTGTTTTGTCAAATGATTAGCCAATTCTATATTAACATATGTTCCTAACATGATTCACATATGTCCTAATAATATATATATATATATATATATATATATAGGTAAAGCTAAGCAAAAATTCAATTAGGTTTTAAATTGGATTTCAATTGTTGTCTAATTTTGCGCCACATGTCCTATTTAAGATTTTTAAAATTTTTGTTTTAAGTGAGTTAATGAGATGCAAAAAAAGAATGTTCTAATATAAATAAATGATCAAAAACTCAATAAACAAAAAATGAAAGAGTAAACTCATGTGTATATCCAAAAGAAATTAAAATAAAAAATAAAAGAGAGAGAGAGAGAGAGAGAGAGAGTATAATTTGAATCCATATATGTGTAACTGTAATTTTTTTTAATTGTACCATACATATGCATGAGTTATATACTAGTCTATATATATAATAATAGGTGAAGCTGAGAGAAACTTAAATTAGAATTCTAAATTAGAGTTTTAATTTTGCGTCATGTGTCCTAAATTATTTATTCTTAAAGAGTTTTATTTCTTAATTTTAGAATCAAATGTGGGACCACATCATAAATATTCATCCGAATGAGTTATTAAGTACAAAAACCAAAGAGTTTAGAATAAATAAATCGTAAAAATAAAAAATAAAAAAGCTTCACAATAATAAATAAATAAATAAACATGGACAATTTACATTTTATACCTAATAATCTCCTTACAAATTTTTTTAAAGAGTTAACAAAATATAAAAATGACTATCAATAGTATTTAAATTATATATATATATATATATAAAAATTATATTATGCATCTTATTTTATATCTTTAAGAGTATCCATGCATATGTATGAGGTTACAAGCTAGTTATATATCATAGAAGCTCAATCAATAATCAAAATTAAATTTTAATTACACTTCAATTTTGTGTCAGATGTACATCTAATTATCCTATAAATTAAGACTAAGAGTCTTTAAATTTTAAATGCACAATTTTATGTCAAATTTCCTTTCAATAAAAAAAAATATATATATATATATAATATAATTTAAAGAGAACTATATTTATATGTAAATTCATGCATCTAAACTTAGAAAATATTAAAAGACTAAAATTTGAATTTATTATAGTTCTCTATAAAATTATGAACGTATATAATATGTTGCTTCTGGTTGTTTTTAATTGCATTCATGTACTTGTAGGGGTTATGATTACATTAATAATATTTGTTACTTTAATATTTACTTTAATTTTAATGAAGATGGTTTTTTGCCTTGCTTATGACCATGCTAATTGCTAAAGTGTGATTGAGAATTCTAACTATCAAATTATCCACAAGGAAAAAAAAAAAAAAAAAAATTCTTGGAATCATAATTATAATAACGAGCTGTCATTTTTCGTTGTGTACACTCAGATTTCAAAAGTTTGTTGAAGCTAAGCAAGTTGAAGCACTTAGACCTAGGTCGCAACCAATTCGACATCAGGATTCTAAGATCTTTGGGTGCACTATTGACGCTTAAATCCCTGAAATTGGATTATAATCTCATGGAGGGACATCTATATGACATAGGTATGTCCAATGAAAAATTCTTTTGAACAAAGATTTAATTAAGCACTAACATCTTAAGTATGATGTAGAAAAGAAAGAAATGAGAGGAAAATAAAATTTAAAAAGAAAAGAAAAGAAAAAGAGTGGCTGACACTTGATAGCACCATGGGGCACTGCCCTTCCAAAAACACACACACACACACTTGCACGCAGACTTGTTTTGGAAGAATATGTAATGGTTTTTGATAAAGGGAGAAATGTTTAAGTCATAAAAAAGGGAAAAAAATGAGTAGAAAAGAAAAAGTGAAAACATTGGGTTTAATAGTCCTATTTTATAGCCAAAAAGAAAAAAAAAAGAAAAAAGAAAAAAGACAAAAAAAGAACCCGTGTCTTTATTTTTTATATATAAATTTTATTTTGAGAATTTAATTTATAAGTAGATAAAACAATTTGAACATCAACAGGAGAGTGATCCTATTTTTTAGACAATGTTTTAATGGGAGTTAGAGTTATAATTTTACAAGATTGTCCTTTCGTTATGTCTCTACTTAAACATAGGAGTGTAGGACATTTTTTAACTTAAAAAATGAGGATCACAAACAAGGGTACCCCTAAAATAGTAGTGTGTGTGTGTATATATATATATATATAATTTAGAATCTAATTAGATTTAGACTCTTCGGTTTTTGCACCCAATAATTTACTTGCCACAAAAATTTTAAAAATTAGATGAGACAAATGGCGCGAAATTGAACTCCAATTAAAATTCAATTTAGAATCTAATTGAATTTAGACTCTTTGATTTTTGCACCTAATAATTCACTAAACACAAAAATTCAAAAATTAGTTGAGATAAGTGGCGCAAAATTAGACTTCAATTTAGAATCTAATTAGATTTTCTTTGAGTTTTACCTATATATATATAGTCTTAAAATAAAATAAAATAAACTAATTGAAATTTATATATTTTTCTAGACATGCACCCAAAGTTAATTCAACCATAGAATTCAGAAAAAAGAAAATTCAATAAAAAAAAAAAAAACCCATTACATTTTTTCAAGGAACCATTGAAAATATTGTCTCCCAAGTTGAGGACCTCCAAGCTTCTTAAACTGATAATTATGTGTAGCAACATGCCAACACGGGTGAGTAAAAAAACCATAAAATGGTTTTGTTAGTGAGTCAATTTCTTCCCAAACAAGTCTGTGTGCAAGTGTGTGTGTGTGTTTTTGGAAGGCGAGTGCCAAGTGGTCCTGTCAAGTGTCAGCCACTTTTTTTTTTTTTTAAATTTATTTTCCTTTTATTTCTTTCTTTTTTACTTCATTTCAATTTCAACTTAAAATGGAAAACCATTATATATTTTAGAAATTCATGGCTTAAAAAATGTGTAATTAAGTTGTAATTCTTATACCAAGTTTAACGTGAACTCATTTATATATATATATATATATATAATAGGTGAAGTTAAGAGAAACTCAAATTAGAATTCCAAATTAAAGTTTTAATTTTGGGCCATTGGTCCTAAATTATTTATTTTTAAAAAGTTTCATTTCTTAATTTTATAATCAAATGTGAGACTACATCATAAATATTCATTCAAGTGAGTTATTAAGTACAAAAATCAAAGAGTTTAGAATAAATGAATCGTAAAAAAAAAAAAAAGTGTTTCACAATAATTAAAAAAAATATATGGACAATTTACATTTTATACCTAATAATATCTGTACAAAATTTTTGAAATAGTTAACAAAATATAAATATGACTATTAATAGTGTGGGGGGGGGGGGTAAAAGCCTAGACCTACCTATTGGGCCTGGGGCCCTGTTTTTAAGATTACTGTACGTCCGAAGAGGAATAACGGGTTGGGGTAGAATTCATCTGGAGGCAACAAACCCGGAAATGAAGGGAGAGTACCATCCGAAGAGGTCACCCTTTTTCCGAAGAGGTTTTACTCCTCGGATACGAATAGTCTTGATCAAACAAACGTATGGGAGTTCCGAATGACCTTCCTGGCAATCCCAATGACAAAGATAAGCTCTGGGCATACCTGGAGATGATAAGGATGGAGAAATATCTCAAGGAAAAGCTGCTACCACCGTATTTAATGCACTACAACAACTTTTCTGGCCGCATTTATGTGGAGAAGACCCCTGAATAGTGCAACCTCAGCTACCGCCACTCCCAAAAAGCTAGAGAAGATGCTTGATGTGATCTATACTCAAGTATGTACGCAAATGAAGGACAAGTGGACGACTAGGATGATGAAGGAGGAGGCTATATAAAGAAGAAGGACCCCTGATAAGAAGGGGAGAGAGACAAAAAGAAAAAGGAGGAAGAAAATAACTTTACTGTAGTTTTAAGAATTGTAACCAACTTTCAGTCAATAAAATGCCTCTTCGGACGTTCACGTTCGCCTTTGTCCAAGCGTGATTGCATGTTAGTTTATCCGTTAATACCATAATCAATTTTTGTTTAATTCACATCCAACCCAGTTCTTTCACCCACGCTNGGTTACAAGCTAGTATATATTAATAGCTAAAGATTAGAGAAAATCCAATTAGATTTTAATTGGATTCTTAATTTGGCGTCACATGTCCCATTTAATTTTAAATTTTTTGCCAATTGAATGATTAAGTGTAAAAATCGAAGAGTCCAAATCCAATTAGATTTTATTTGAATTTCAATTGGAATCCAATTTTCCGCCACGTGTTCATTTATTTTTTAAATTTTTGTGGCAAGTGAATATTTGGGTAAAAAAACTGAAGAGTTTAAATCCAATTAAATTCTAAATCATACATATATATATATATATATACATATAATGAGAAATCATTATATATTCTAGAAATGTATAATTTAAAAAAAAAAGTGTAATATAATACTATGTATAATTTGAATCTCTTTTATATAAAAACTATATAATTGTGATTGTTTTTAATTGCACTCGTGTATATGCACAGGGCTACACACTAGTGTGTATATATATATATATATCTTAGTAGGAAAAGTTGAGAGAAAATCCGATTAGATTTCAAATTGGATTCTAATTGTTGTCTAATTTTATGCCACGTGTCTTATATATATATATATATATATTTTTTTTTTTTTTTTTAATTTCTAGATGAGTTAATGCTGTGCAAAAGAGAGAGAGTCTAATATAAATAAACCATAAAAGAAACCCAATAAAAAGGAGTAAACTCATGTGTATATCCAAAAAATAAAATAAAATAAAGAAGAAAGAAAGAGTAAAACTCATGTATATAACTATGAATTAAACAAGGTATAATTTGAATCTATATATATATATATATATGTGTGTGTGTGTGTAATTGTGTTATTTTTAATTATACTGCCAAAGCTAAAAGAAAATGAAATTAGAATCCAAATTGAATTTCAATTGGAGTCCAATTATGTGTCTTGCGTCCCATCTAATTTTTAATTTTTGTGTCAAGTGAATTATTAATTGTAAAATTCGAAATGTCCAAATCTAATTAGGATTCGAAATAGGATTTCAATTAGATTCCAATTAGGCACCATGTGTCCATCTAATTTTTTAATTTTTGTGGCAAATGATTTATTTATTTTTTATGAATGACAAGTGGCTTATTGGGTGCAAAATTCGATGAGTGTGTATATATTTATATATACCATTACATATTTTAGAAATCTATGATTTAAAAAAGGTGTAATGTAATACCACGTATAATTTCAATCTCTTTTTAAAAAAAGGGTATAATTTGATTCATGTACATAATTGTAATTGTTTTTAATTGTACTTGTGCATATACATGAGTTACACACTAGTTAAACATAAAACTTAATTTTAATGATTACATGCAATATTCTGCTTGTGAAATAATTTCTCAATATAATCAAGATTAAAATCCAACAGTGACATTTAAGATATCTCAAACATTGCCCAAAGTAAATTTTGCAAACCACTGCCTGCATACAAAGCATTGAAAAATAACTAAAACCATGGCAAGAGAATTAGAAAATTTCCCATATTAACTATTAAGACTACAATAAATTGAATAAAAAAATTGTTCAAAACCTGCATGGATGAATAACAACCAACCATAGAACTCCAATTTTGACACCCGCAAGATGTCAATTGGGTTACCATATGGTCCACAACATTCAACATGGCCACATTAATCAATTGACAAGATTGAGCCAACAAATAAGGTCAACAGCTCTCTTTGAGACAATTATTTCCAAAACCTTTTCTCCCCGTGCTCAATTCTAAAGTATTTGGTTATACAAGACTCGGTAGCCCCCATTGCTGCAAGGCCAAGAGGTGCTTAAAAAATCCCTAATAAAAGTTAAAGTTTCATAAATCCAAGACTTGAAGGAGACAAGCCACCCGGTGAAATTTCATTTTGAACAAGGACATAATATTTCATAGCTTTCAGATATCTTATGTCACACTAACAAGCCAATCTACAAAATTCTAGCGTTTTAAGCAAGATCCCATTTGTCTCTCAAATGGGTTTATTAATTTCAGGTTAATAATCTCAAACTTGTTAAGATTGAAAATTATAAATAAATAAAACCCTAGAAAAAAAAAAAACCCAAAATAATTGTTCTCTATTAAAGCTAATTTTCCTTTTTCTTTTTTCTTTTTTTCTCTCTCAAAAGGGTTAATTAATTTCAGGTTTTTTTTGCTAACCCTAAAAATGAAAAATAAAAAATTTCTCAAGAAACAAATAGAAATAGAAATACCTTTGTGGTGGGTTTGAGAGGAGACGTGGAGAAGTCAGAAGCCTTGGTTTTGATGTTGTTGTTGTTGTGCTTGGCCTTGGACTTCACACTAAACAATTTTATCCCAATTTTCAACCAAGTTAGAAGCCTTGGTTTTAACATGGCTGGTGGTGACTGGTTTTTACTCTCCTTGTGGTGCTTGAGTGGTGAAGTTGTTAATAACCAAAAAAAATGATTTCTTTCATTTCAGAAAATTTTCTCGGCAACCAAATGCCTTAACAAAATTACATTTCCGATTAGAAAAACAACAAAACAGAACAAAAAATCAACAAAATTCAAAAACAGAAAAAGCCGAATCCCAAAAAAAAAAAACAAAAACGGTGATGCAGTGAAGTAATAACGAAAAACAACCTTGGAAAACCGATCAGACGGTGAAGAAGAGGCCTCGATGAGCTTGGATTGGCAATGGAGCTTGGATTGGCGTTGGGTGAGCGGTGAGATGGAGGATTGGGTGAGATGGGTCGGCAGCGTGGAGGACTGGGCGAGTTGGGTCTTGGCAATGAGGGAGAGAGCAAAAAAAAAAAAAAAAAAGAAGGAAAAAGGAAGAAAGAAGAGAATGAGATGAAAGTTTGAGCTTTGGTGAGAGTTTGATAAGAGCTGATCTGAGGAGAGAGGGTGAGAATGAAGGATTTTCGAAGTGTCTGAGAGAGAGAGAGTGTGTGTGTGGGAGACTAATGAAATGGCTAAAAACGAAAAGGCACTAAAAATGAAAAGGGACCAAAAAAAAAAAAAAAGAGAGGGAAAATTTAGTACTAGGCGCGAGTAATTTCAAGGTCTATTGCGGCGGGTCATTGACATGCCGCTATATGTAAGCTTAATGCTGTCAAAACAAGCCTATTGTGGCAAGTCATTGGCTCGCCGTTGTAGCATGCCACAAAATACTAGAACTATTGCCGCAGGCCAATGGAACGCCACAATAGATCTCATGTACATCGGCGGGCCAAAAACACGCCACAATAGGCAACATATAGCGGTAGTTTTTGCACCCGTCGCAATAGGCCCGCCGCAATAGCTCGTTTTTCTTGTAGTGATGGTAAATAAATCAAATTGACATAAAATTTGGTGTACATATGAATTTAACTCTCATTTATATCTATATATGATTTTGCCAAAGATTTTTTTCTCGACGCAATTGATTATCTTTTTCTACAGATTTTGCGGTTTTGTATACCTTGGAGCTATTAGATATGAGTTACAATGTATTAAATGGAATTGTCCCTCCTTCTATACGAGCATTATCTTCTCTCAAATCGTTAGTTTTGGAGGGAAATGAACTTAATGGCTCTTTACCAACTCAAGGTATGTATTTAATTGATTTGATGTAAATATTTCTTTGTGAAATGAAAACAAATGAAAAAAGACTAATAAATTACAGGATTGGACCTGATGTATTATTACAAATAAGATATTATAATGTTGAGAACTGCAAAAATTGGTTCCTTTTTTGCAGGTTTATGTGAACTCAAGAAACTTGAAGAGTTAAATCTTAGCTAGAATGATTTTGAAGGAACACTGCCTTCTTGTCTATACAATTTGACATCTCTTCAAATGTTAGATCTCTATGAGAATTATTTCAGAGGCAACATTTCATCTTATTTGATAGCTGGCCTCACATCCCTTAAGCATATTGATCTCGGTTATAACCTTTTTGATGGTTTCTCATTCAACTCATTTGCTAATCTTTGTAAGCTTGAATTCGTTCAATTTATGTGTGATGAGAAGATGGCCAATATAGAAACATAAAATTCAGACTGGGTACCTTTATTTCAGTTGGAATTCCTTGTGATATCTAATTGTAGTCTCAACAAGCTCTCCAATCAAATTCCAACATTTCTCTTTCACCAACATAGCTTGAGATTACTTGATCTCTCTTATAGTATGTTAAAAGGACAGTTCCCTGCTTGGTTGTTTGAAAACAATACAAGGCTAGAATATGTCACTCTCAATGATAATTCTCTCTCCGGTAATTTTCATTTGCCACTATGTCTCAACTTTACTTATTGGATGGATGTGTCAAATAATCAGCTCAATGGGCAGCTTCAAGGAAATATAGGGTATATGGTACCAAATATATTGAATCTAAAGTTATCCAATAATACTCTCAGTGGTTCCCTCCCATCCTCAATTGGCAATATGAGTCTTTTGAGCGCATTCAGTGTGTCCTTCAACAACTTCTTCGGAGAAGTACCAAAAGAGTTATTAGCAGGTTGCTCCAAGCTAATGATAATGGAATTATCTAATAATAATTTTGATGGCCATTTATTGTCAAGTGATTTTAACTTGACTATGTTACAGGCTTTGATAATAAATGATAATTTGTTCTCTGGAGCTATGTCAAATGAATTATCCCAATGGCCTTATCAATCTTTCTTGGATGTTAGCAATAACAACATGTCAGGTAAGATTCCTACTTGGATATGCAATCACACATCTTTCTCTAGTCTCCTTTTGGGAAATAATTATTTTGAAGGTGAAATTGTGTGTGAAACAGCTCCAATTATGAATTTGGACATTTCTCATAACTTGCTTTTAGGATCTTTACCTTCGTGGTCAAGCAATGATTTACAATATTTAAATTTGAAAGAGAATAAATATTCAGGATCAATACCAGAAGCTTTTCTTAATTTTTCAGAGATTGTGACATTAGATATCAGTGACAATAAGTTGTCAGGAATCATTCCAACTGCAATCGGTAAACTTTCCTCCTTAAGAATTTTGTTGCTGAGAGGAAACCGTTTGAATGGCACCATTCCAACTCAGTTATGTCAACTAACCAATATAAGCTTAATGGATCTCTCTAGAAACTTCTTTTCTGGGACATTACCTCACTGTTTTCAACACATTGTCTCTGACGAGACTCTGCCTTTTGGTGATATTTTCTCAGTACATGTGGGGACCTTGACTTACAGAGATGAAAGTGTCCATGATAGTGAACGTTTTGAACGTCAGAGCAAATACATTGAAGTTAACTTTGTTACTAAATATGGGCTTAGATCTTACAAGGGTAGCATTCTTCGTTACATGTCTGGTTTGGATTTTTCTTGTAACAACCTAACAGGTGCAATCCCACTCAAACTTGGACAATTACAAGGAATTCATGCACTAAACTTGTCTCACAATCAGTTCACAAGTTCCATTCCAAATACATTCTCCAACTTGACTGAACTAGAGAGCTTGGATCTTTCTCACAATGGATTGAGTGGAGAAATCCCTCCACAATTGATTAAGCTTACCTTTTTGGCGGTGTTCAGTGTGGCTTATAACAACTTATCAGGTAGGACCCCAGATATGAAAGCCCAATTTGGAACTTTTAATGCAAGCAGCTATGAAGGAAATCCACTTCTCTGTGTAGTACTGCCATTGGAGAAAAACTGCACCAATAGATACGATTCACCTCCAACGCCAACACAATCCTTAGATGCAAGTGATGAGAAATGGTACAAAGTAGATCAAGCGGTCTTCTTCATTAGCTTTTCGGTGACTTTCATAATGTTCTTCCTGGGAGTTACTACTGTTCTTTATATCAACCCTCATTGGCGACTGCAGTGCTTCAATTTGGTTGAGGATTGCATGTATTCTTGTTATTTTTCTGTTACCATTACTCTGCGTAAGTAATCAGTCTATTTGCATAATTAGTTATGGTTGCTTTCTCAACATCTGAGTACTCTTATTGTAATGAACTTTATATCTATTCTAATGAATAATGGACTGTAATGAGCTTAAGAAGCGAATCAATTACACTATTAAATTACTCTCTATTCAACTCATAACTGCCTAAACGGATTCTGTTATAATTCTGTTACAGCCTAAGAGCTATTATTGCACGACATCATTTTGTTGTTTGAAGTTTGAACTCTTGAGCAATGGTCTCTACTCAATGGTTGTGGAACGGTGTCGTTTCTATGTAAATATTACAACCCGTTCTATTGTATTGTTGATGTGGATGATCACACTGGATATTACTAGTTATCATGGTTCTTTTAAGTACTTTTGAGCTAATTAAGTCTAAAACATTGGCATGGATACCTAAAATTCAAGCAATTTACTAGTCACTGATCAATAAACACGAAATGTGCCACTCATATGATTAATTCCTTAGTGCTCCTCCTTAATCACCCTTCCCATTTGTGTATGAAGCATGAGTTCATTTATCAACTTTTTAAAAATCATTTTTAAGGTAAGTAAGAAATTTTTATTCAACAACACCAACTGTGTCTAACAAGACCCTGATACAGTCATCGCTCTCTTAGGCATAAACAGTCAATCTAATATTACAAAAGCATTTTAAATTACAACAATGTTTCTAAATAGAACGTTATATTTAAAGTAAAACTAGTATGTAGCCCTGTGCTATCGCACGGGAATGGATATATTATTAATCATGAGTTTATTCATGTTTAAAAGGTTCAGTTAAGTTTAAATTCATATTATTAACCAGAAAATTTCATTAACACAGAAAGATGAACCTTTGTGACAATGTTTATCCAAAAGATCCATTCACGCTTTTGAATCTTCAATCTCTATTGGTGATTGAAATTTTCGTAGCTTAAAAAATTTAAAATTAAAAAAAAAAGCTAATTATGGTCAGTTGTGATACACAAAACAACAGCAAGAGAAGACCAACGTACCCGTAATCAACGGCGGCGGTGAGGGTTCGACGGAAGCACCACGGAGAGTGAGAGGGTGAGGGAAAGTGTAGAGGGAGAGTGAGAGGGTGAGGGAAAGTGTAGAGGGGTAGTGAGACTAACGGAGAGGGAGACGTTGAGGCAGAGTTCAGGAGAGAGTGAGGGAGAGAGTGACTGTGTGAGAGTGAACAGTTTCTGAGACGTTGGGGTTTGAAATGGCAACAGGTTCATAAAACTCGATTTACAAGTTACCGAGTTATGTGTATACATAATTGGAAGAAGCCACTTCTGTTTTGTACAAAGTTCACACATAACTCGATAGGTGCATAGTCGGTTATTTAACTCGGTTTTCCAATTATCGAGTTTTTCAAAAAACACAATGCCACGGCGGTGGCTCAGAGGGGGGCAAAGTTCACACATAACTCGCCTATTGAATAATCGAGTTTCTCATTATAACTCGATTACTCATTTGTCGAGTTACAAAACAGGGGCATTTCCCTATTTAGTTTGGAGAAAAGGGCATAATGCTGCTACTTTTGCCCAAATAGGGCATTTCCCAATTTTGTCCTATAATCTCACTCCAAAGCCTAACTCAACTTGAAATTCAGCCCAATTACTAGGTCTTGAGCTCAATAAGATAAAATCAAGGCCAGAATACAAAACTTACCCTCTAAGTTTCATCACTTTTATTTCAATCCTTTAAGTTTGCATTTTGTTATTTCAGTCCTCTAAGTTTCAATAATCCTCAATTTGTCATCTATTAACAATCTATCCAATATTGTTGTTAATTCACCGTGGCATTTTGCACTTTATTTAATACTAGTATGTAGCCTCGTGCTACCGTACGGGAATTGATATATTATTAATCATGAGTTTATTCATGTTTAAAAGGCTCAGTTAAGAAAAAAAAAGACTCAGTTAAGTCTAAATTCATATTATTAACCAAAAAATTTCATTAACAAAACTTAGCATTATATATATTTTACACAGAAAGATGAACCTTGGTGACAATGTTTATCCAAAAGATCCATTCACACTTTTGAATCTTCAATCTCTATTGATGATTGAAATTTTCGTAGCTTAAAAAATTTAAAATTAAAAAAAAAAAAAAAAAACCTTTAGAGTTGTACTCATTTTGTAGTTTTACGATGGGTCATTTTGTAATATGATGGGCATTTGAGTGAAGAAAAACCTCTGAAGTTCTATGGCTAATAAAAGAAATTCTCTCCAATCTCTTTTTATAGAGAGATGGGTTTGTGCGTGTTTTTATACATCCTTCATAGTTGTATTATCACGAAGTAGGTCCAATGGATTTAGATTGGTACTACCAATTCCCAAAGCATGAATGTTTAATGTGTTATTAATTTCATCTCATTGGCTTCTACACGTGACAACAAAATTAAAAATAATTAGATTGTACACGTGTGTAGTAAAATTGGACTCCAATTTCAAATTCTAATTGAACAATTGGAATGATAATATATGATAGTAACAACAATAGGAAAATTCAAATAAAATTTCGGATTAAATTGAAACAATCTAAATAAAAAATTCCAGTAGAAAGACAGGGTGGAGTAATCCACTCCAAGAAGGCGACCAAACTTGCGTAAATATAGAATAATAAATCTCTCTCCGAAAAATTTACATTGTTCATAACCTTTACCTTCACTGAAAATTTTAAAAACATAGTGACTCACATCTGCCATCCAGACATTTACAGCTGGGTCCTCTTCAATTTGCGTGAGATTCCATTGATTACTAAGTTCCTTTGTAGCCTGCAAAAAGTATCATCCATCGGTCCACAGTAGTGCTTTATTCATTGTTATAGGTGTCAAACCTGAACAAAAAGTCAAATATAAGGATAGTGAATTTTAGGCATAATGTGCATCTAGTCACATATTAGCAATTTATAACAAATGCAAAGATGCAAACTTTGTAAGTGAATAGTAAACAAAACTCAGTGTCAGAACCAAGAAGAAAACACTTTAATCCGAAACTCAGTGCAAATGTAAATATGCAAACTTTGTAAGCAATTTATAACAAAGATGCAAACTCTGGCTTTGCTATCTTTTTGGAAATTATGCAATGTATCCAAGCCAAGTTCTTATCACCGATATTAATCTCTTAGGTTTTCACGTTTGACTGCAAAATCAAGAAAAAACTTAATTAGCACAGTAATTCACTTGACCCGATACATAAAAGTGGTTTTAATGAGAATGAGCCCACATACATTTAGCCACATGATGCAAAATTCAACTTCAATTTCACTGATATTAATATCTTTGGTTTTCACGTTTGACTGCAAAATCAAGAAAAAACTTAATTAGCACAGTAACTCACTTGACCCGATACATAGAAGTGGTTTTAATGAGAATGAGCCCACATACATTTAGTCACATGATGTTAAATTCAACTTTAATTTCAGATTCTAGACACATGACACAAAATTAGAACTCTAATTAGGAATTTTAATTTGGTGTGTACACGTGGCACACGATTAGAATTCTAATTTGGAATTCAATTTCACACTCTCTTTGCTTCACCTATTATTATATACTAGTATGTAACCCCATGCTACTGCACGAGACTAGTTAATTGTAATGATGTTATTGACCAATTTTTTTTTTTTTTTTTTGGTTTTTTTGGGTTTATCACACGGATGATAGAATTAAATCAAACAATGAAAAGTATATATTGCTTTTTATTATTTAAGTAATGCTATTAGTCTTTTTTTCTTTTTCTTTTTTTGGTTTATCATACATAGGATAGCATTAGATAAAACAATGAATAAAAAAAAAAATATTGCATTTTATTATTTAAGTGATGCTACAGTGAAGAAAAAAGAGAATATTGTATTTTATTATTTAAAATATATAAAGAGACATTAAAAAATAAAAACTGATAATTGAGCTTGGAATCTTCTTGGAGACGCCATTGAAGCGCTAATGTATGAGAGTGTGAAGCAAGGAAGAGTGGGATTGAACATTGTGTTTGAACCCGGCCTTGATCTGAGAAATCCGTAAGTAGGAGGAGAGGGTAGTATGTGGATCTAGTTGGTAGAGGCTGAGAGAGGAGGAGACATGGGATGACGATATAGAATTCGGAGGAGATGATGTTTTACTTTTATAGTGATGTTTTACTTTTATAGTCTTTCTCATTGGACTCCTTGATTCTGGTTGTGGGATTAAAAGAATTCCAGACTTTATTGAGATCACCCATAAAAGTGTGCAGATAAGATGTTCTTGCTTAGGCCAATGAGTATTATCATTGTAGTTTTATTGGCTTCCGTGTTAAATGTTAATGCATCATTTATTTGGGCAAAAAAATTAGGAAATTTAGATAAGATACATGACACAAAATTAGAGTCCAATTTATAATCTCCATAAAAGTGTGCAGGTAAGATGTTCTTGCTTAGGCTAATGAGCATTATCATTGTGGTTTTCTTGGCTTCCGTGTTAAATGTTAATGCATCATTTATTTGGGCACAAAAATTAGAAAATTTAGATAAGATACATGACACAAAATTGGAGTCAAATTTATAATCTAATTAGATTTTTTTTTTTGAGTTTTGGTTAGGACAAGTGGTGCAAAATTGAGAATCTAATTGAAATCTAATTGGATTTTCTCTCTACTTCACCTATTATTATATATATAGATATATATTTATTTTTTATTTATTTCTTAACTCAAAAATAAAAAATTATAAAACGTTAATTATAAAAAAACCTAGAAATTTAATTAGGCTCCACACTTCTGAAGAACCCAAATTCTAACCTCACCCACCTAAATCCATAACTTTTACCAATGAATCACATGATCTGTAAAAAAAGCACTGATAAATGCAAAACACCAAAAGCCATCTCTTTCGCACAACACCACCAACAAAATTCAAAGCCCCATTAAAGAAAGTTTTAATCTTTATAAACAAAGGACCAAAAAAAGGAAATACTTAGATGGCAAAACTGGTCAAATCAAGCATTAGAACAAAAATTACACAAACACAATCACAAATTAGGCCCAAAAAACCAAAACTAGTAAATGTTTTGGACATTCAAAACAAACCTAGATAATATTTCAACTCCAAAAAACCATACTTACATTGTCTCGATCTCTCGCTTGATTTCTCTCTCTTTCTCCACCTTGATCTCTCTTTCTCTCTCTTTCCCCCTCTTTCTCCCTCTCTGCATGCGTTTGGCAAAAATTATTTTTGCCAACTTATTTTACTATTCAGCTTATTTTTGCTACTATTCATGGGTCTTACTGCACTTTTTGACACTATTAATGGGTGCCACTGTACTATTTCAACTAACATTTTATTTTTATCTACATTATTTTTAACAAAAAGTTTTCAGTTTCAACAGAATAAGCGGATCTCAAACGAACACTCAGTCTCTCAGTTATCAAGTGGGTGGGGTTAGAATTTTGGTTCTTCAGATGTGGGGAGTGAGCGACGTTGTTCCCCTAATTAAATTTCTGGTTTTTTTTTTTTTGTTTTTTTAATTTTTATTAACTTATTTTTTAAAAATTAAGAAATAAATAAAAAATAAATAGGAAAATTACACTTTGTCCACCTGTGGTTTGCTTGAAAAACACTTTGCCTACCTGTAGTTTAAAAATTAGCACTTTACCCACCTGAGACTAGTTTCGTTTTTCTCCCATTACCCACTTCTGTTAAAAACAAGAGTAAATTTGTATTTTTGTTACTCTTTTTATGTCTCTTCTCAAAACATAAAAAACTAAAAAATCAAGAGAAAAGAAGATCTAAAAGCTAGGTTCAGTGAAAGCAAGCAGTGAACAAGGGCATGTAACCAGGGGGTCCCTAGGGGATGTGCCCTAGGAACTACGCTTGTTTTGTAAAAATTAAAACCTATCTTTTACATCTCCTTTTCATGTACAAACTTTTAGATCTTCTTTTTTAACACATTAAAATTTTAAATTATGCGTTTCCTCACCTGAACAAGAGAATGGAAAAAAGATACATGAAAATAAAATGTAAAAGTTAGGTTTTAATTTTTATAAAACCGAACTTTTAGATCTGCTTTTCCCTTGATATTTTAGTTTTTTATGTTTTAAAAAGAGATATAAAAAGGTAAAAAAAATAAAAAATTTACTCCTATTCTTAAAAAAGGTGGGTAACGAGAGATAAATTAAACGAACATCAAGTTGATAAAGTATCAATTATTAAACCACAAGCATGCAAAATATTTTTCGGACAAACCACATATGGGCAAAATGTAATTTTTCCAAATAAATATTAAATAAAGTGCAAAACAACGTCGTTTAGGTGAGTTAATGGCAAAGTTTAGGTGAGTTAATGGCAAAATTGGACGGATTGTTAACAGATGACTGAATTGAGAATGACTGAAACTTTTTTTTTCGAGAACCGGGATGATTGAAACTTAAATGATTGAAATGATAAAATGTAAATTTAAAGAACTGAAATAAAAACTTGTAAAATTTAGAGATTGAGTTTTACATTCTAACCTAAAAAAAATACTAAAAATAATAGTACCCAAATAAATAAAAATAAAGTAATAGTCATCATTTATCACTCACCGCCCCTGTAGATTGAGTTTTACATTTTGACCTTAAAAAAAATACTAAAAATAATAGTACCCAAATAAAAAAAAATAAAATAATAGTCGTCATTTATCACTCACCGCCCCTGTAAATCCAATTATATTATTGCGTTCTCTCGCATTCCCTGTTTGGTTAGCGAGAAATCTCAGAGAGAGAGAGAGAGAGATAAAAAAAAAAAAAAAAAAACCCAGAATATCGTGTCTTAGATTTTTCTCATCCTAAAAAGAAACCCACCTCCCAAATTTCGGTCTTGTTCGAGAATTCGGCCTTCTTACGGCTCTCTGTACACACAGCCAAGGCTGAGGCCAACAAAAGCCACCCTTTTTCACAAGGTGATTCTCTGTTCTATTAATGATTTATGTACTTGTTTTTTGTTATCTCTTAAATATTTTAAATTAATATTTCTTCTCTCTCTCTCTCTCTCTCTCTATGTTTGTGTTCTGTCTGTGTACTACGTTTCTGGATTTTTCCGGTGTCTCGGGTTAAGAATAGTAGGCAGTACCCTTTATGGATAATGTTGAGAACAGAGCAATTTAATATATACACTCATTTTCTCTTTTCTCTTTTAGAGTGAAAACTTCTGTCAGTAATGCTCAGCTTTTTTTTTTTGGCAAAGAAGGGGAAGGGGATTCATGTGGTTGAAATCTTTGTTCTTCCTTTGTTAATTATTATTGTAATGTGTCTTTCCAAGTTCACATCTATGGAATTTGTTGTCATGTTAATTCTGTCCTTACTGTGAACAAGAAAACCCACTGTTAATTCTAATGAGAAGGACAAAGAAACTAGTTAATAATGCATCATTACTCTATTTTTCTGTTCTTGTCATGTTTATTCATTGCTTCCCAATTTGTGATACAACAAGTCTAGTGACGCAACACTTTTCACAACTGATAATATGATTTGTTGTGACTGGTGCATAATAAAAGTTAACCTGAACAGAACAAAACCTACAAACAAGCAGTAACAGGATAATTTTAGATGATAGAAAAAGATAACCAGGTTAAAGGAAGGATAAAAACCATAGTGTAAATTGGTGTACATATGTCCAGGACATAGTACACCAAGGTAAGACTTTGCAGACCAAATTTCAAAACAGGAAGATCAAAAAATGATCATCGAAAGTATTAAATGATGATTTAGATATCTACCCCATATAGACAAACTGATAATTAATGGTAAGAAAAGTAAATTCCAACTTATATAACATGATGTATAAAAATAACCATTCCACACATGTAGAAAAACAGGAAGCAAAACTAAGATTTATGGGAGAAAACACCTTTATAAAACATCAACAGTGAAGATCCAACATCAGAATTGAATATAGACAGTTCAAGGAATTCTTTTTATCACTTTCCCACAAAAAACAAGAATTAACATTTATCACAGGCATCAAACAGAACAGTGTTGCATACAACTTATCAAGTTACTTCAGCCACCAAAACCTCGATTTAAAAATAAGTAAAACAGAATTCACAGTGCACACGTGTACAAAAACAAAAATGATCTTCCACTACAAAACCAAAAGTTGTTATGCTGAACTGTGAAAATAATATCACAAGGAATTATAGTCTCGGCACCTAAAAACACATTTATCAATATGCTTATCACAAAGGAGCATAGATAAACAAACGCAAATGTCCTGTGTTATTTGACACCCAGCAATTTGCTGAATCAGAGAGAAGGCAGTGCCTAAAAGTTGTTTAGTAGTCCTGATAATATATTCTTCCAAACTCATGTAGCACCTAGAAGTTATCAAACACTAAGAGCCCATATATTCTTCCAAACGCAGTGTTATAATGGAAATTTGTGTTAACACTGAACGCAATTATAAGAAGGGAACAAAAAGCTAAAATGCCATCAATGTGACTAACAGGAGAGAGCATGAGACCCCACCCCCCCCCCTCCCCACCAANNNACCCCCCCCCCCCCCCCCCCCCCCACCAAAAAAAAAAAAAGATTCACTTCACAGCTGTCTTTAATTTCTCTCCTCTTTCATTCTTGAACCCCAAATACAATAAAAACCCTAAGATTCTCAGCTGTTATTCTCTAAAACCTCATAGAAAGATCTATCTTAAAACAATCTAGGGTGAGACATGAGAACCAACCTGAGCAACTTTGGGAAACTCACCAACCCAAAACAAGAACTCAACTTGGGCAAGTAGACATCTCCATGTTGGAAATTGCCAAATCAACCCTTACAACTTCATGTCTCAATTTGGAATAGACTCCTGTTTTAACATAAGAAAAAAAAAAAAAACCCCGCATGTAAGGGAAGAAAATGATATTTTCTGAATGAGAGCTCCTGAGCCCAGCAGTAATCCAGTGGCCAGACAAGCCTCCATCGCACATTGGGCATGTTTAATGGTATATAAACACATTTTGTGACTGAGCACATGGTCTAGACAATCTTATTTTTTTATGACATCTAGTGTTACTGTTCACAGAGCCAGAAAGGCCCAGAACAGCCCATTACACTTTGCTCTCCCTTCACCTATTTTCAGATCTAAATCATACCTTATATCTCACATCCAACCAAGTAAACCTACCTTAAAGCCTCTACACCAGCTGCTGCCAGATTTAAGTTCTTTATACAATAAACCCTTTTACCTACAAGCCTAACTAATCAATTATCAAATAGTATAGTCTTGCCAGTTTCCACTACCACAACAAACCCTAAATCAAAAGCTCTGAAACCTCAAAGGTCAACCGAGCATATTTCCAAGGTCTCACTTTCTTCATAATTGCTTGCTTTTAGATAGAGTTAAAGAGTGATGAAGTTCAGTAAAATAATTACCAAAAAAAGCGGGCTCAGCATGGTAGATCGGCCACAAATTAGTAAAGGAAACCACATCCAAAAAATATAGGTAAATTCCTTAACACTTGCAAATTATTTATATAAAAAAAAATTATTAATAATAATAATAATAATAATAATAAATGAAGGAACACAATAAGAAGGGGGAAAGTAGTTCTCCATAGTGTAGCATTAGACATATTTAACTCCCAACAAGAATGAGAGAGAATAAAAGAACCTCGAAGGAAAAAAATAAATAAAAATAAATAAGGAACACACCAAAAAAAATGTATAATATAAAAAATTATGACAAAATGGAAATGATATAGGAAACTAAGCAACTAAAGAAAAAAAAAAAAACTTTTTAAGAACATACAAAACTAAGTAATGGTAACCATAAAATGCTAAACCATATTGTATATCACTAAAACTTACATTATCATTATAACAAGGACATTTACTCTTTTATTGATCAAAAAGAGTTCGAAATATTTAACACCCAATAAGAATGAAAGAAAAGAACCACTAAGGAGAAAAGGAACACACCAAATATATATATATATATATATATAATATAAAGAATCATTACAAAATGAACAGACATAATAAACTTAGAAACTAAGGAAAAACTACTTTAAGAACATACAAAACTAAGTAATGGGAACCGTAAAATGCTAAATCATATTGGATATCACTGAAACTTACATTATATTACAACTACGACATTTATTGTTATATTGATCACATTTTTTTACCAAAAGATGCCAATCACATGCTCATGATATTAACTATTCGCTGAATTCAGTTGAGCATACTATAGATACCAAACATGATTCATGCATCTTGGGTACCCAATCTTGTATTGAATACTGGTTGAAAAATGGACTGCTAATTTAACCTAATTCAACTTTGGAACTTGGTTTTAATACCAACAGACATGTCAACTTTATGCTAGACTCGGTTTGAGATATTTTAGGCTAATTAAATTCAGGGAATTCGTTATAATATCAACAAACAACATTCCAAGACTAATATCAATCATATAACAGAAAATAATAGGATTAGCTTCACAAGGAACATTATCCTATAGCACATATTAGTCTTGCTCACACTGAATACCTTCACAAGGTCTCTTGGTTGAGATTGTAAATATCAAAATGCATCAGAAGAAAAAGGTTTGAGGAATCTTTGCTTGTTTGGAAATTGAAACCAAAAGGTTGTTTTTTGTCATTTTTAAAATACAAAACGTGGATATAAATCAAAATCATTTTGATAAAAAATTATTTAAAAAAATAAAAATTAGTTTTGCCCAAAAAAAACCCCTGAAAATAAGGGTTAATTTTACAAATCCACCATACTCTGTGGCACCACCACAATTATTATAAAGCTTGCAAATTGCACCCCATCGTCAGATTTAATATTATAACTAACAGTCATGTGCAGATGGGGTAAGTCTAAAAGAATTGACTTCTCCCTTTTGCCATAAAACATTTTTAAATTACTAAATAACACTTACTAATTTCCCAAACAAACCAAATTACCCAGCCAATCTCTTTCAGAAATTAGACCTCAACTCCCTAAAAAAAAAAAAAAAAACTGACTTTCTAAACCCAATTAGTGACCAAGTGGCACGGGCCTGGTGACAGTGGACCAAGCTAACTTCATGACTGACTCCTGATAGCAGCACAGCATGCATAGAGATATTGAGAGCATCTGGCAGTTTAAGCCCCACTCCCAAGCTATAAATCCTCAAATTCCTATCATTATCTAAGCTCAAAAATTCCTCAATACATCATTCTTTTCAAGGTAATCATTACTATATGCCTGGATAGCCCCACCGGACAAACTGGTATTGATAAAGATCGTTAAGGATGAGGATGTAGAAGTCATCAAGGGAATCAGAGGAGATGTCAAGAGCAGCAGTGGAGGAAATCCAAACGGTGTGGCCAGAACCATTAACATGACAGAGGATGTAGGTGAACAGGAACTAGGAGGCAACAGAGCGGCCAGAGCCTAATTTTTTTACAATCATGTTACTTGCACGTGACTGTTTGTTTAATAGTAAATTTGACTACGGGGTGCAATTGCAAGCTTCGTTATAATTGCAGTGAATGCAAGTTTTCATAGTTTGGGATTTTAAGTGCAAGAACCCCATAGTTTAGGGTGGATTTGTACAATTAACACCAAGAATAATTTGGGTGAAGTTGGCAAGTCTCAGTTTTGACATTGCCAGTGAGAACCAACCTTGTGTCAACAGTAACAACACCGACCTTGCTGTTTTCTTTCCATGAAACAGTGCAGAAGATGGTTGAGTCTTGCATTCCAATCTTTCATTTCTTCCTTTTAGTTTTTAATTTTTTCCTTTTATTTCTTTTTTCAATTTGGGGTGAATTTAGTTTGTGATTACTAACGAGGTTCTCTGCCATTGTAGAAGCCCAATGGACCAAAACTGGGGCCGCTCAAATCATCATCCAAGTCCTCATCCTCAGATCAGGAAGAGATCAAAATAGATTGCCAAGGTGTTGCACGGAAAGAAGTTGAGGCAACCCCAAGGCCCTTGCAAGCAAGAAATCTTGGCCAACAATTCCAGAGAAGCCAATAAATCCTCCAATGATGCCAAATTCAAAGTCTACTCACCAATCTCAAACTCACAGTCCACAGTATCAGTCTTTGTCACTTTTGCCTCAAAAGTCTAGCTCCTCTTGCCACTCCCAAGTCCACCGTTATGTGGCTAGTTTGGGCCTGGAGGAACCATTGTTCCCAATCACTTTTGTGCTCCTCACTGCCCCCACTCCCCCACAAAAAAATAAAAATAAAAACCTTGCCTTGGGCTTTCCCCACTAACAATCGCAGCCTTTCCAAAAGGGAATTGAATGGAAGAGTGCATGTCTTACAGCGTGAAGAAAAAGAAGAAAAGAAGAAATGTGGTTATCAGGTGTTGAAGAGTGACTTTCACTAATTTATAAATTTGCTACCAGATTTTCTTATAAACTTCTTTAAAGCATCATATTGGAGTTTTTCAAAAAACCATTTTGCAAAATATTTTTTGAGTAACTATTTTTAAAAGAAAATAAATTAAAAAAAAAAAAAGCAAACCAAAATCACTTTTTGCAATTTCTTATTCATTATTAATATTCTTTTACAAATTCACTATTATATATTTTAAGCATGAGTCAAGGATCAAAAGGAACATGCCATAAACCACATCTAAACCCACATAAAATATAATCTACAGAGCTTGCCAAATATCTAGAAGGGGACATGCCATAAACCAAAACTTTAATATCACATTAAAACAAACATCAGAAACCAATCATGGTATCAAAACGAACAAAGATGAACAAGAAAGTGGATTAGAAAATACATACAAGAAAGAATTGCATGAGCATGGGAGTCATAACCTGAAAACACACAGAAAGTAAAATCAGGACATTGAATCTTTTCAGCAAAATAAAAAAGCAGATTGTCTTTAGCCTTCTATTGTACAAGGAAAACTTTTTTTTTTTTTTTGATAGGTATTGTACAAGGAAAAAAATTAAGAAATTATATGCATTACTAACCTGATATATTTGTGTTCATCAAGCCTGCAGCCGTAGACTCCAGTGCAATTGCCTCCAGAATGACCAGACCATGGATCAGATGTAATGCAATTTCATTAAAATAAGCATAAATTTAAAGCAAAGACAACCAATCTAAAAAAATTAAGAATAGAAGTGCTCAACACAGGGTTGTTACACCAAAAATGCAACCAGCCTAGACAAACTATCTCTAAAATCTACAGATGCACATCACTGAAAATAGCTCATACAGGTCTGACACAAGTTCGGTAGCAGAGTACATTTTAAATTTTGATGCAAGTTTTATCTATCATAGTACTCTCAAACTTTTCAGGTCACTGACACAATACTATGTCACACATACCAAGTACTAATTGATGTTTCTCATATGCACTCCATCACACGCACAGAAGCAATCAAATAATTTTTAACAGAATTCCATTAAATCCAGTAACTATTTCTAAAGACAACAGAAACACAATATTTGAAAGAGAAATCACAATATCGACTTCTAATGCTGTCACAATAATCACCCATAAACAAACCAAGGTACCTTCTCCTGGGTGCCTTTTAAGCATCTAAGCAATGGAGGGTTGCCTCAAAGCAGTGGCAGACATCCTGAATGAAAAACTAAATTAGACTCTCCAGAACCCAAAAAACTAAAATAAGGTGCCACAAAAAGTAATAAAATACAACAATAATATGAATGGAAAGAAGGTAGAGCAAGCCTTAAATCAATTTAAAATTACTATCCCAAATGTTATGAAAGAGAAGTGGGAATATAAAAGAGAGGAGTTTACTATTCCAGCAGCAAAAAAAGTACATTCTGCCAACTCATAGGAATTGATATTTTAATATCATTGATTTTCCAACAAATTCCATAGAAGCCACCAAGTTTGGAGTACAAATATAATCATAGTCAAGGAAATGAAAAAAGATAAATGATTTTTCGAAATGGCCATAATCAAGAATGATTACAAGGGAAAAAAAACGCCTTCGGCAAGTTGTCTTACGATAGAAACAGTACAATCCACTGAAAGAACCCGCCAGTAAAGAGTCCTCCAGACCAAACATCACCCCCTTTTGACTTCAACCATGCCAAAACTGTGTTGAAAGCTCTTAGGCCATCACAGAGAAGACAGATAATGCCCAGTAATTAGAAAATGAAAAATGAATTAGATCATAATGTACAAATATCTAGCGGAACAGCATTTCTGGAGTCATAAAATCAGCAACATGGTTCACTTGCCCGTGATGAACGGATGGGTCAATGCTTGTGACACTGTCATCCTCTTGTCTGGATCCAACACAAAAACTTTTTCTAGAAGATCTTTAAAATTGGCTAACATCTTTGGATCCTCACCAGGAGAGCCCACAACAATAGATCCAATATCTTTTGGCTTAATGTTAAAAATCATCCGCTTTATAGTCTACAACAGTGAAACCAAAAGCTCAGTCAGCATTAAAGGTATACATAATCTCTCGTCTCTCTGCACAAACAAAGGGACCATGATCGACTAGAAATAGACAAATACACATTAGAAATGCAATTCCCATACCTTTTTTGTGACAGGATCCTCTTCCGTAGCATGAAAATTCAGGTCATGATCAAAATGCTGATCAGTAAATGCTCCCTATAAGAAGAAAGCCCACACATAAGAAATAAGCAACATAAAAAGTCACATGCCAAGGCATTGATATAGAACGTATATACAATTAAGGACTTGACAATTATATCTTACATTGACAAAAATACCAAACAAGAAGTCACATTACTAAATCACAAAATAAAAGGATTCAAACTTCAAAACTTAACATTTGGGGCTATAACTCTGATAAAATCAAATACTTGCCTTCCGGAGCATCTTCTTTGGGAAAGGGCCTTTCAATTCCATATGAAGTCGTAGCATGTCATTGTTTGTAGGACCTGGAAAGAGAACCTTTCCTGTATATAGCTCATACAAACAGCAACCCACAGACCACATATCCATTGGATGATCATAAGGCAGACCAAGAACTGCAACAGAAACGTTACAAAACAAATAGCCAGTTTCAGACACAGTTTAATGAACAATAGTCATACACAACACGTTCAACAACCATAAACATCCCTTTCCATCATTTATAAATTAAATATAATAGCTCATGCATAAAACTTACTTATTTCAGGGGCACGATAAAAGCGGCTTACAAGGTATGGTGTAATTTCATTTTTACCGGCAAACATCGCATTGCCAAAGTCGCAAAGCTTCAGCACATTTTTTGCCTCATTTACCTGGAAAATATAAACAAATATCCGATTATAAAGATAAATAATTTTTGATAAGTAAGATCATCAAAGGGTGCCAAGAACCTACAAGCATATTATCCGGCTTTATATCACAATGAAGAACACCACAATTTCTAAGATGTTTCAGTGCAATAAAAAGTTGCTTTGCATATGCTCTCACAGCAGTTAGCTTCAGGCCAATATTGCGTCCAAACTTCTTTAAAACCTCTCGCAAATTCATATGAAGAGATTCAAAAACTAAACAAAGATGATTCCGGTACTTGAAACTTGAAAGAAACCGAACACAATGGCGCTTGTCATCTGGATCTGCACCTACTAGTTTCTTTAATATGACCAGCTCCTCCAAACCAGTCTTGTACCTAGTCCATAAGAGGCAATGGCATGTATTAAGACAACAAGGCTAGAAATTGAATAAGCAAAAAAATAATAATCAACATTAGAACCGAGGCAAGTGGGTGGGACAATGGTGACTCACATTGTATCATTACTGCGTATAATTTTTATGGCTACTTCCTCTGGTTCACCATTACCAGCCTTAAGATTCTTTGCACGAACTACAGTAGAAAAGACACCTTTCCCATGAGCAGCAATAACTTCATATCGGCCATCAAGTGTTTCACCAAACCGGTAGCCTGCAAATGAATATCATAATTACATGAGAAAAGCAAAATATATATATATTAGGAGAAAAAAGGCATAAGATTGATGCATATATAAACAAACAACATATAAATCACTTCCAAGAGTTTCAAGGTTTTCCTCTAGGAAAGCTTCAGTAGAAATGTAATTCTCTTACAATGTCACCTTCCAAAATATTGATTAGTAGAGAGTATAAAATGAAAACAATTGCTTCACGCAATGACACAATAGGAGTTCTGATTCTAAAAGGTTTTTAAACTTAAACCAAGGAAAGGGGTGATTCAAAATCCACCATTTATGTTTTAATTTAATAGTAAAATGTACTCTATGTTGCCCCATTAGAAAGAACACGTAAATTGGCATTAGATGATATTATATCCAAAAGGTAAAGGATATTTTGATACTTGATTATAATTGCCAATGGCTTAAGGTGTTGATTTTAAGTGCAGTTGCCTTCATTGTGGCAAAACAATTAACAGAATAGAGAAACTTCTGGAACGTAGTTCTACAATTGAAAATGTTATTTAGTTCAACCAAACATGGATACCAAGGAATAAAGATTCAGATAGGCTAAGGACAAACTCGTGATTTACAAACAAAGCATAAAGGAAGAGGGGAAGCGACAGTAAATATCTCTGAATGCACCCACAGATGCAAACAACAATGGACAAAAAATCTCAGACAAAAATAAAAAGGAAAAACAACATAAATACAGAGAGATGACCAAATAGTGATATGATACTTACTATAATACCCTTCTGCATCATCCCAGTTGTCATGAAGTCCACTCCTTTCTATTCGTAAACCATCACCTTTTCCCTGCATAAAAAAGAACACAAAAAAACTTAGCGTATAAGTATCGGACATAAATGGTTAAACTTTGATTGTAATAAAATCTTACTGCTCCGAATATAACAACATTATGTGTTCATTTGGGATCAGCTTATTTAGTTTTTTGCTGAAAATTTTTTGCTAAAAGTATGCAAAAGTATACTTGTACTTCGAAAAAAAGAGGAAAAAAAAAGTGAGGTTTTATAAAAGATGATACAAAGGCTAGCTTATAAGCTATACCCAAACACACACTACATTATTTTATCATATTTGAGAAAGTACAAAAGATAATATAAATCGTGTTATATGACATGAAGCAGGCCAATCAGATAAAGGAAAAACCAACATTGTAAAAATAAAAATTTAGCATAGACAATAACAGAAATTATGAAACAAGGCCAAAGGGAAATCACAATGATAAACAGTTACCACAAAGGTTAATTTGTTCATTCTCTTTATCAAGACATGATATTCTCGAATGCCTCTAATAGCCATTGGAACCATAATAATATGTAATCAGGAGAAAAAAATTAATAATCAACAAAAGATGGACAGGTACTTCACTAAACTCGCAACTTTTTTTTAATAAGAAACAAGTAATTCATTAAATCAAAACTAAATTCAATGCACAGAAAATTCAATGTAAATGATTGTGTAATACAGGCTGAATGGTACAGTATCCTAAACTCGCAACTAAGTGGCAGACCAAAATGTATCCAGCTTAATGAGCAACAACAGGACAATAAACAGGTAACAAGGAACAAATAATCATGGAAGTAACTTACAGATTTGCGGACTCCTGTTGGTGTCTCACCAAAAATATCATCACAGAACTTGTCATCTGACCTCTCACTCTGCACAAATATATAAAATTTATATTACTCAAACAAACCCAAGAACTCAAAATTCAAGTCTAAAAATGTTTGCAATACACTTACCAAAAGCATTTAAGGTGCTCAATAATACCAATCACGTTAAGAATAAGTCAGAAATAAAATTCAAGGAACAGATGGATGCAAGTTTTTAGTTTTTTTTTTTTTTTTTTTTTTTTTTTGATAGATGGATGCAAGTTTTTTTAAGATTTTTTTTTTTTTTTTTTTTTTTTTGATAGATGGATGCAAGTTTTTTTAAGATATACAAAAAAAATTCAGAAAAGGTGGAGACACCTTAGGAGTACCCTCGCCAAGGCCTCCAGTACCAGAAGTCTTCTCAAAAGCAGCAACTCCATTCTGTGGGGGTGATTTCCCAACAGAAAATGATGGTTCAGCAACATAGTCATCTACAACATCATTCCTAACATCACCAACTTCTGGAACAACATTATTAGCAGCTATTGATTGATCAGGATCATGTGCAGGCTCCTTATCTAGTCAGAAAACAAAATTTGAGCAATTAGCAAGTAAAACATTTGAATCTACATGACAAATAAAGTTTCAGTAAGAAAATATAAAGAAAGAAATATGCTAGGCACATTAAGAAGCCATTCTTCGCCTGGATTTGCTCCAGTTAAGTAATCTAAACACTGCCAACTTCTTTCCAAATATCTTGGACTCTAACAACAACAATCATAGGCCAAGGACTCCAAGCCAAATCCAGAGAAAAAGACCACGGCATTTCCAGATCAATCAAACCACAACATTCTTTCATGGACCATCAGTTGAACTGTCAATTCCAAATTTATTTCGCTAATACAGGTACAATTGCAATAACCCCCAAATAAATAATAATAAGGGACAAACAGATTACTACCTGTAATTGCTAAAAGCACATAATGAGAATGCTACGGATATAATCACATTAATATAGAAGTTTCCAAATTATAGGAACAAGTATGATATGGCACATGACATGAATGCCAATTTTGAAAGTGGCATTTTTTAGGCAAGGTGAGAAAGAAGCTGGGCTGGCCCAGATTAGGTCAGATCCATTAAGTTAAACAAGCCTAAGTTCAATAAACATGATCAACTCAAACTTAAATAGATCTGAGCAAGAAGGGCACTCATAAAGGGTCAAGATCCTATAACAGAGCTTCAAACTACATATATGTAATATCAATTATCAAAAAATCAGTATGACACTAAAAAACAATTCAGTGTACCTTTCTTAACATCTTCTGACTGTGGTTCATTTGGTTGCTGTGGCTGCTGAATCTTATATTTTTCTAGGATGGCTTGCCTTCGCCTTCGACTCTCCTCCTTGATTCTGTTGAGATCCTCCTCTTCCTGCTCAGCAAATTGCAATGCAGTTGCTTCCTCGTAGTCTCCTTGATCATCTTCATCTCTGCATCCAATAAATAAAGCATATGCATCAATATATAATGGGGGGAAAGGGGAAAAAAATTAAACCAAGAGGGAAAAAAAGAGGGGGGTGGGGGTTCAGATTGGCCAGAAGAGCCTCTTTCAAAATACCTTTTTTGTTTGTCTCTATATCCTTCCAATGGATTGCTCTTAAAACTAGGAACCTTTTCTGGATCACTTTTTCTAGTTCTATCCTGGTTGTATTCTTTTTCATCATGTCTCGAGCGCCTAGAATGTTTATATCTTCCATTGTCATAGCCATCTTCAAGATTTTCATACTTCTCCCAATCATTTACAATACCTCTATCCTTATTCCTACTTCTATCATCTCTCCTCTCCCTCCCATTCTCCCTCCCTTTGTCCCTATCCTTCTCCCTTTCTCTATCCCTATCTCTATCTCTTTCACTAGCCCTGCTCCTATCACTTTCCTTCTCCCTTTTCCCATCTCTATCCACCTCCCTATCCCAGTTTTTTTCTCTTTCCTTCTCCCTTCTCCTATCCCTGCCCACCTCTCTTTCCCTGTTCCTATCTCGTTCTATATCTCTTTTCCTGTCCATATCTCTGGCCCTGTCCCTACTCCCACCTCTGTCCCTGTCCCTGTCCCTGTCCCTTCTCTGAACCCTGTCCATCTCACTATCCCTAACCCTTTCTAGTTCCTTTTCCCGTCTCAAGTCCTTATCCATATCCCTGTCCATGCTCCTCTCCCTGTCATGTGCAGCCCAATTACGATACCAATCCTCTCCTCCAATATATCTACTATGACTAATACTACGGTCCCTTTCCTCATCTCTTACCAAATCTCTACTACCATGTCGTCCATCCCTACTCCGTCGAACCTTTCTTTCATAGTCAGAGTCATACTCAAACTTGCCTTTATCAACATATAATGAGGCATCAGAATCATGATAACGTCTTCTTTTTGAATGAGCCTCCTCGTCTCTCATGCTACGGGAATGAGATCTCTCCCTAGCACCAATTGATCTAGATCTGCTCCTAGTATGGACTTCCCCACGGTCCTCTGTGCTATGAGAAGAAGACTTTCTATGATTGCTCAATATGCTTTCTTCAACCTCAATCTTTTCATCATCATAGTAACTCTTCAGCTTACCAATTCCTTTAGAAGGGGACCCAGATTTCCTCAGCCACTTCTTTTCCTCTTTTCTAGACTCATGACCCAAATCCCCGTTGACGTGACCCTTTGAGCTAACTCTAGATTCATCTTGAGGCTCAACACATGTATTTCTTAAAAAACCAACCTCATGGTGCTGGTGGTATGTTTTGTCTTCCTTATCTAATTTGGAATTAATCATCAAATCATCTTCACTCTTGTCATCTCCAAAAGTCTTTGAATTTGTACCCTTGTTCCCCACACTCTCTTCCATGTGAAGACTAGCTTCACGATCAGATGATCGATGCACAGCACAATGTCCCTGGCAAGCAATGAACATAACAAACTGAGTGCACAAACTAGCAGAGCATATCACCCAAACAATACCCAAAGAATTATAAAAATAAAAATAAAATGAGAATTAGGCTATATGCAAAATAAGTAAAAACATGTAACTAGCTCTTACAAATTTAAATGTAAGCCATGAGTCTTCACTGAAACGCCTAGGGGAAACTTCTTTTGCAATTCACTCATGTTCGTCTAGTGCAAGCAGGTTCTTTACATAATGTATGAGACACTGACTCAGTCACTCTAACAACCTCTCATAAAAACAAATTCATTATGAAATCCAAAATTCACAAAATAGCACAATCCCCTGTTTGGTCACTGAGAAGAAATATAAATCAAATTTTCTTCCATTTTTTTCAAATTCCACTGTCTGAAACCTAATTAAACAACACAAATACTACTTTGTTTTCGGAATCTTAAAATAGTTTTGTTTTTTGAATTGAAAAACCAAAAAAAAAAAAAAACTAACTATAATTTGAAATCCATAATTTTCTCAGCAACCAAACAGAGAGCAAAATAAAATTAAAGAAAACTAGAACAAGCATAGGGGCAATCAGCAAGAACACACCAGATTTGGCTTATCAGATTCATCGCGAACATGAACGGCCGCGATTTCCCCAGCCTCATCTTCGGACTCGAATTTCTTCTTCGCAATCTCGCCACCACCGAAACCCTCGTCTTCGAGAATCTCACCCTCCTCCACATCGTCCTCGAGGTGAGAATTGTTAGCCACAGGAGGAAGAGGAAGAGGAAGAGGAGTGGGATTGATATCCTCACCCTCGGGTTTGGATTCCTCGTCGTGTTTCTTGCTACGGTGGCGGTGACGGTGGTGGTGGTGACGATGCTTGTGGCGCTTCGATGACTTCTCGGCTTCGTCATCGTCTGAAGAAGAACGACGGTGCTTGCGACGCGACTCATGGGATTCGCTGGCCATTGAGGTCGTGGTGCACGAAATCTAGGGTTAGGTTCTCTTTTTTTTTTTTTGGTTTAGTTTTTGTTGGCGTTTCAGAGAGATGGAGAGCGAAGAGAGATGTGAATTTCAATGACTATCAATTATGTCGGGGCCTCGGGAGAGAGAGTCGGCTACCGTGTTGGCTTTCCTTTTTTGATGACCTTTTGAGAGGATTTATCTGGACCTAATAGGAGTCCGAGTATCCATCACTGTTTTAAAAACCTGACCGGACCGGCCGGTCCGACCGGTTCAACCTATCCATGTAATTTTTATTTTTTTTTGAACGAAAAAATTTTTTATTAAATAAATGTGAGATAAAATTTATTTTGTTGAGAGAGATTAAAAATAGAAAAATTACCTCAATTGGTATCTGATATATGAATAATAGACTTGGAATTCAATCCTAGCTTATACCAAAAATTAATTTGTGTCTTGGTCTGATGATAAAAAGCTAAGAAGCGATCTGATAATAAAAAGCTAAGAAGCGAACGTCATAGGTTGAAACTCTTTAAAAATAAATAAATAAATAAAAACTTAAGTCCAGTTTGTCTTGTGCACGAGACGTAATAAAATGCTGACATATGACAATATCCGTTCAATTTACAACACAATGCACTCAACCCAAGCCAAACCCAGAAAAATGAAGGATACATATAGTGCATTGTAATGATATTTTAATTAGGATTACTACATGTAATATAAGAATATTGAATGGAATGGCAACAAGAGGGTATAGGTCAAAATAGGGCTGAAAAAAAAAAAAAAAAAAAAAAAAAAAAAAAAAAAAAAAAAACTAACAAATCAAATGGACCAACCTAAATTGCCCAAACCGAATCTAAATTTTCAGTTTTTTATCGGTTTGGTTCAAATTTTTTTAAAAATAAAATTGGCAAGTTTGGTAATTTAAGTGAAAATTGTAAAAAACCAAACCAAAACCGATCAATATATATTACTATAGCTAAATTATTTTACATAAACGTATATTGCCTTAGTGGTTATCACGCGTGTCTTCCATATATTCTAACCTTTTAAAGAGCAGTTTTCATTTCTTTTTTTTAAGTTTCTATTATCAAAACGACATTTTGGGCTTGTGAGTTTTATTTAAAACTAAACGTCTAAACACTAACATCTCTTTCTCATTCAATCGCTCCCTCCCCTCCCTCTTTCCCTCTCCACTCATCTCTTAGCTATTTCTGATGGTGTAATAAAAAATCCAAGTCCACGAGTCGCGTCTCGTCCATAAATGTCGTCTAAAGAGGAGGTACCCCGTGCTCGTCCATGGCGACTTTGTCCGTTCGTCCTTGAAGGACGGACGAGGTTGTTGTGTCCTGAGCACTTTGAGCCTTAAACAGGCATATTTTCACCAGGTGTGAGAATAGACGAACTATTGTAAGCCAAGTCCAACCGTTGTGAAAGGCATACCCAAATAATGTAACTTCCATGGCAGTTATGGAAGTTATCTCCGAATCTTTCGTACTACTCAGCAATAGGAACGGTATTCAAATAAGTAACCGTTGCCCACATGCTATATAAATGATCGCCAACAGGATGGCAGGACATTCAGATACTTCCAATTTTTTTGGAATTACAAAAAGACTAACTTTGCCATCAAAGGATTCTTGGCCGGCTTCCTCTGGTCTCCTCTGATTCTGTGTTTATTTTCTCAATACTTACCATAAAATCATCAGCATCCGAGACTTTCAGCCCACTGGTATAACAGAATTCATCAGTTGGCACCGTTCGTGGGAAGGAAATTTGTCATCCTTGAACTTAATTTGTTGAGTTTTGCGATTTTTTTCTCTAACAAAGGGTTGAAATGGTTCGGACAAGATCAAGGGCCACTAGTCCAGGCCCTCAATAGAGTAAGGACGCCTCAAGCAACCCTCATCGCAACCGTCAATTGACACCCACCATGCACCCATCTCCTGTTCAACACGTGCAATCCATGGCCGCTGCTATGGCGGAGTTAACTCGCTAGAAACAGAAGTTGGTGAGACAACTTAATTTAAGAAGGCAGCATCACGAATGGGACACTGAAGGACAGGCCTAGAGTCAAGAAGATGGAAGAAACGTTGAACCTAAAAGCCAGTCAAGGGGTATCGCTCCACGGAAGGTACCTCATTTAAAGAGGGAAATGGACCAAATGAGAAGAGTTATGGATGAGATGAAGGAGAATATGAGGAGAACGAACCCTGTAGAAGATTTGGTTCACAGGATTGATTCTCTCTTCGTGGCTTCCATCAATGCTCACCCTTTGCCACCCAAGTTCAAGATGCCTTCGTTAGATTCATATGATGGGACGCAGAATCCTTTCGATCATATTGCCAACTTCAAAACTACCATGCACCTTCAAGAGGTCCTAGATGAAATAATGTGCAGAGCTTTCCCTACTACCCTCAAAGGACCTGCACGAGTGTGGTTTAACAAAATACCACCTAACACAGTGACATCCTTCGAGGAGTTAAGCAAGTTGTTCGTTAATAATTTTATCAGATGGCAAAGGCACAAGCGCTCCTCGTCCAGCTTGTTGACTATAAAGCAAGGAGAGAATGAAAGCCTGCGTTCCTTCATCACGCGCTTCAACAGGGAGGCCTTGACCGTGGACAAGGTAGATGACAAGCTGCTGTTAGCAGCTCCATAACGGGGTTAACTCTGACTTGTTCATACACAAAATTTATGAGAAAGAACCTCAGTCCGTGGCTGAACTCGTCCACTCCGCCCAAAATTTCATGAACGCAGAAGACGCGATCATAGCTAAGAAAAGGAAGAGAGCTAAAAGAATGGAAACAAACCCTGCTCGTCACTTTGAACAGGGTCCTCGTCCAAAGAAGGGACGAACAGAAGAAAAAAATGATCGAGATAATGAGAGGCTAGGTTCTTCAACGCGGAATCAACAATATACCCCTTTGAACGTGCCACTTGAGCAAGTTCTTATGCAAATCAAGGACGATCCATCCTTGAAGTGGCATGAGAAAATGAAGGGAGATCCCAACAAGCGCAATAGGAACAAGTACTGTCACTTCCATAGAGACCATGGGCATGACACGGATAAGTGTTTTGATTTAAAACAGCAGATTGAAAATCTCATAAGACAAGGGAAGTTGAGAAATTTCCTGGGACGAGACCACAAGGATGAAAAATTGAAGGGGAAGGTAGAGAAATCATCACGACCGCCACTGGGCGAGATAAGAGTTATCATGGGAGGAAGTTTGGCAGGACAGTCTTCCAAGTCAAAGAAGGCGTACTTGAAAGTAATGCAAAGCGTCTAACTTTTCGGACAATCACCAGGAGCTAGGACCACGGACGAGCAAGCAATCACTTTCACGGACGAAGATGCTAGGGGAATTCACCACCCTCACGATGATGCTATTGTCATCACCTTAGTTATTGCTAACTACACAACTAAAAGGGTGTTGATAGACAATGGGAGCTCAGCGGACATTCTGTATTATCCAGCTTTTCAACAAATGAAGGTTAGACGAGACCAACTCTGTCCAGTTCACTCGCTT
The DNA here is from genome assembly GCF_002906115.3 of Quercus suber. Lineage (NCBI taxonomy): Eukaryota > Viridiplantae > Streptophyta > Magnoliopsida > Fagales > Fagaceae > Quercus > Quercus suber. The sequence continues at coordinate 1,291,444 of NW_027069470.1, read as the reverse complement.
CTAATGGGTTTTAGAAGAATGAAGGTACAACCTGTTGGCACAGTCACACTACCAGTGGTAGTGGGGACATATCCGCAGCAGGTAACCAAATATGTAAGCTTCCTTGTGGTAGATTGCTCATCTTCGTATAATGCCATAATTGGAAGGCCTACTCTGAATAGTTGGAAGGCAGTCACGTCCACTTACCACCTGTCAGTCAAATTCCCCACGGAGTATGGGGTAGGACAAGTACAAGGAAACCAATTGATAGCAAGGGAGTCTTACTTGGCTATGCTCGCCATGGACGAGCAGTAGCAGACGATGAGCATTGAGGAAAGGAGAATTGTGGCTGAACCCATTAAAGTGTTAGAAGATATTTCCTTGGATGATAGCAATCTTAAAAGATGTACTAGGATTGGCGCAGATCTAAAAGAAGAAGTTAAAAAGGACCTCGTCCAATTTCTAAGGAAAAACATTGATGTATTTGCCTGGAGTCATGAGGATATGCCAGATATAGATCCCAATGTCATCACTCACCGACTAAATATATGTCCTTCCTCCAAGCCAGTACGACAAAAGAGAAGAGTATTCGCCCCTGAAAGAGATAATGCTATTAAAGACGAAGTTCAGAAGCTAATAACGGCGAAGTTTATACGGGAAGTGTACTATCCAGACTGGTTGGCCAATGTGGTAATGGTTAAAAAGGCGAATGGCAAGTGGCGAATGTGTGTGGATTTTACCGACTTAAACAAGGCTTGCCCCAAGGATAGCTTTCTGTTACCGCGCATTGATCAATTGGTGGATTCTACTGCAGGCCACAAATTACTTAGTTTCATGGATGCTTTCTCAGGATACAACTAGATAAGGATGGACGAGGCTGACCAGGAGAAGACTTCTTTCGTTACTAGCCAATGTTTATTCTGTTATGAAGTAATGCCCTTTGGCTTGAAAAATGCTGGGACAACATACCAGCGACTAGTTAACCACATGTTTCATCCTCAGATCGGACGAAACGTAGAAGTCTATGTGGATGATATGTTAGTGAAGAGCCTGGATGATGAAAAACATCTAGATGACTTGCAAACGACCTTCGACACACTCAGACGTTATAGCATGAAGTTGAACCCTCGCAAATGTGCCTTCGGGGTAGCCTCAGGAAAATTCCTTGGATTCATGGTTTCACATAGAGGAATTGAGGCAAATCCGAAAAAGATTAAAGCAATTCTGGATATGAAGCCTCCGCGGAATGTCAAAGAAGTTCAGTCCTTTACCAGGCGAGTTGATGCCCTCAACAGGTTTGTTTCTAAAGCTATTGACAAGTGCTTGCCATTTTTCAAGGTTTTTAAAAAGGCATTAGAGTGGACAGACGAATGCCAAAAAGCCTTTCAAGACTTGAAGACATACCTCGTCACGGCTTCGTTGCTAATTCCTTCTGTGATGGGTGAAGAGTTGGTGGCCCATGTAGGTCTACTATACCAGCAAAACCTTAAGGGGAGCAAAAGGACAATATCCAATGATAGAAAAGCTAGCTTTCACTCTAGTAACAGCCTCCAAGAAACTAAGGCATTACTTCCAAGCTCATGTCATCAACGTCATGAATGATCATCCGCTCAAAAAGGCAATGAACAAGTTGAAAGCTGCAAGACGATTGATTCAATGGGTTGTCGAGCTCAGTGAGTTCGACATAAAGTACTAACCAAGGCATGCCATAAAAGATCAAGCACTAGCAGACTTCATTGCAGAGTTTACTCCAACCCATGATGATATAAGAGAGATGGAATATAAGAAATGGATCGTCCATGTGGATGGTTCATCTACACAGTATGCAGGGGGGATAGGTGTGGTTCTACAATCTCCAGAAGGGGATAAACTAAAACATAGGATTCGCTTACAGTACCAAGCTACTAATAATGAAGTCGAATATGAAGCTCTCCTCAAATGTCTGGAATTGGCTAAGTCTATGGAAGCAAAGTCCATAGTTGTTTTAGGAGATTCTCAGTTAGTCATATGCCAAGTGAGAGGAATGTATGAGGCTAAGGAAGAATGAATGAAGAAGTACCTTAATAAGGTGATGCGCCTTATGAGAAAATTTGAGGAAGCTAGCTTTGTTCAAATCCCAAGGGAGGAGAACATAGAAGCTGATGCCTTGGCGAAGGAAGCCTCAACGAATGAAGCCGTGGACAAGTTTGATGAAATTCAGTATATGCCAAGTATAGACATCCCAGAAGTACAACAAGTGGAGAGCAGACAAAATTGGATGACTCCAATTATATCATACTTAAAAGACAGACAACTTCCAGAAAAGAAGGATGAAGCTAGAAAGATAAGGATAAGGTCGGCTAGGTACGTACTTATGGACGAGGTGTTATATAAAAGAGGCTTTTCACAGCCTTATCTTAGGTGTTTAGCTCCCGATGAAGCAAACTACATATTGAGAGAAATCCATGAAGGGGCGTGTGGCAATCATTCGGGAGCCAGATCACTCGTTCACAAAGTCGTCCATGTAGGATACTATTAGCCAAATATGCAAGTAGATGCAAAAGCTTATGTTAAGGTCTGCGATTAATGCCAACGATTTCGCAATATCCTTAGGCAACCATCGGAGTATCTAACCCCAATGACAGCCCCATGACCCTTTGCACAATAGGGACTAGACATCCTGAGTCCTTTTCCACTAGGTGTAAGGCAAATGAAGTTCCTCGTAGTTGGTATTGATTATTTCACCAAGTAAGTAGAAGCAGAACCCTTAGCTAATATCACACAACAAAATGTCAAGAATTTCATATGGAAGAACATTGTGTGCAGATTTGGAGTGCCCAGAGTGCTGATATCCAACAATGAACGACAATTTGACAATGCACTCTTCAAAGATTTTTGTATGCACTTCGGGATTCAGAATCACTACTCCTCCTCAGCCCATTCACAAGCAAATGGCCAGGCTAAAGTAGCAAACTGATCATTGTTAAAAATAATCAAGACTGGGCTTGAGGGGGCTAAAGGAGTATGGCCAAACGAGTTACTAAATGTTCTGTGGGCATATAGGACGACAGTAAGAACTCCGACAGGAGAAACTCCTTTCAAGTTAGTCTATGGAACTAAAGCAGTCATACCCGCAGAAGTGCATATGGCTAACCATAGGGTGACAACCTATCAGGACAAAGATAATAAAGAGCAACTCCGTTTGAACCTAGATCTAATAGATGAGGTGAGGATGAATGCTAAACAAAGGATGGCAAGGTACAAAAACCTTATGGCTAGGCAATATAATGCAATAGTGAAGCCAAGACGATTCAACATAGGAGACCTCGTCCTGAAGAAGGTATCTTTGGCAACAAAAAACCCAGCTCATAGGAAGTTGGGACCTAATTGGGAAGGCCCTTACAGAGTTATCAACTGCAAAAGACAAGCATCCTACTACTTGGAGGCCTTAGATGAGAGGAAGTTGGAGTATCCTTGGAATGTTGAGTACTTGAGGAGGTACTACTAATGAAAACGCCAGCCTGGACGAGCGTGAAGACCATTTGTATACTTATCTATATAAGTATATTTACTTGTTTTTATTGTTGCTTTGTTACTATTATATTAAAGTTATGGACAAAGTTATGGTTTGGTTTATATTTATTTTCCTAAAAAGGCACGAACTTCTAAGTGTATGCCTCGTTTGTGAGCAATATTTATGCAATGTACATAATGTTGTGTGAATTACTACCATGTTATTTCTGTACAAATCAACCCATGAGAAGACAAAAAAGCTCAAAGACGAAAAAAACTCTCTGGACGCAGAGATGTAACGTCAGCTTGTCTAAATGAAATCAGGGCGTGCTCGTCCAAAGTAAAGGACGAGGTAAAACCCTATACCTTGAGCAAATCTCAATGCCCTAGACATATTCGTCCATATGATGGACGAAGAAAAGACGAGGTAAAACCCTAAACCTTGAGCAAATCTCAATGCCCAAGGCATATTCGTCCATATGATGGACGAAGTAAGACGAGGTAAAACCTTATACCTTGAGCAAATTTCAATGCCCGAGGCATATTCGTCCATATGATGGACGAGGTAAGACGTGCAAATCCATGACATGGATGAGGAAATGTATGGAGTACTTATTCATGCACCAAAAACGTTCTAGCGCATGGATGCCAAGAATGTACTAACATATGGACGAGAAAAACATAAAGTCTTACCATTATTAAATGTCAGAATCAGCCAAACCTAAGGACGGGTAACGCTGATAATTACCATTTCACCTAGATAAACTACACTTAGTAAAATTTCGATAAAAATGGATCAAGCATATATGTGAAATGTAGACGAGCTAAACAAGGTATGCATATATAAGAGAAATAGCATTCATTCAGTTGTTTCAAAAGGACGGATGAGAAACGTCCAAACACCCTTACAAAATTAAAACTTAGTTTTATAAAAACTCATCCTTAAACGTGGACGGGCCTAATGTGCTTGGATTACATAAAAAAAAATTGATGAAAACATAAAACATCGAAATATTTTTTAGACTGGGGCATCAACATTGAGGTCGTCTTGAGGCTGGGTCGTGGCATCGTCCTTTATAGTGGCGTCCTCGAAGCCGAGGTGAAGGAGAAAACTAGTGGTGGTAGCATTCAAGTTGAGTACAATGGAGCTAAAGTCTACATTGGGAAACTTTTCAATAACGTCCATCCTAAAATCTTCAAACCCTGCTACATAGTTAGTATCAAAAACATCAGTATATTGTTTAGATGCTTTGAACACAGCCACTGCGTCTTCCTTTGCCTTGGAGAGAAGAATGCTATGCTCGTCGCTCTTTTTCTGCAAGTCTTCAAGACGAGCATCTTTTTCCGCAGCACTAGCCTTCAAATCCTCAACCAAAGTTTTCAACTCCCTCACCTCGTCCATGGTTTTGGCAGCCACTTCAGCCCATTGTTTAGCCTCGTCCTTCAACTCATGAATCCTCGTCTCTAACAGGATCCTCGTCTTGTCCAACCCTATGACCTGTCTAGACGCTGCTGTAAACTTGGACATGCCCTATAAAAAACAACAACAAATAAAAGTTTTTTTTAAAAAAAAAAAAAAAAAAGAAGGAGAATGAAAATTTAGTCAAGACGAAGTATAAATGTTACCTTGAAAAGGTCATAGACACCAGAGTGTTCAAAAACTTTAAGGGACATGTCATAGCAAACGTTTATATCCTCGTCAGAAACAGCATTCTTGAAACGTTCCCAGGCCAGGTCTTCATTTTCAATAATATTTGAAGGGACCTTACGGGAAGGTTGAGACGAGGTTGACACAGTTGTTTTAGACGGTGGAGTCTTGGACAAGGTGGACTCAACAGAAGTAGACGAGTCAACATCAAAGACGTTAGTGGGTTGGTGGGACGACGAAGTAGGCTTGACTACTTGGGACGAACCATGCTTGGTCTTCTTGCCACGTCTACTAGAAGATTTTCCAAATCCAAGTTTTTGGATAGAGTCTTCCTCTTATCTCCAGCCAATGGATGAGCTTGAAGCTCAGGCTCAAAACGAGCCCCCTCAGTACTTACTTCCTTCCCCTTGTTTCCTCTCATGGTTGCCATTCCTATAAAAAAAAAAGGGGGAAGAGAGTTTACTTTGGCACAAAAGAAAATAAAAATAAAAGATGCAGGGAATGTTTGGAATTTGAAACTTACTTTTTCTTACAGTAATCTCGTGTGCAAGTGCTATGTCAGATAGGTTAGGGCCTAACCCCCACTTGGCAAGTTGTCTAAGATTGACCAAGGAATGAAAATCCTTGTCTGTGTGTAGACAAGCTCTGTGGACACGGTCACGATGCAGCTTGCTCAAGGAAGGTCGTCCAACGGCTGTAATGAAATAGGGGGAGGTTAAATAATAATAATAATAAATAAAAAAGAAGAGGGGGAAAGCTAAGGGACTTACCCTCAGGACGAAGGTTCCCTAGGTCCCTAGTAAAACGACCAAATGTATCACAGCCAACGTCTACGGGATTTCCAGCCTAGAATCCAAAGATGAATAAAAACTCCGTCTTCCATTTTCTGTCAGACAAGGCCAAGGATTTCACCAATCTACAATCTTTATCTCTGGCCGTGAATTGATAAAAGCCAGGGGATTGATGAATTTCTGAAGGTTGGTAACAGTAGAGGAACTTGTCCACAGTAATAGGACAGTCCCCTCCAAACACTTCTCTCCACAAAATTTGCATAGAGATAATTAATCTCCATGCATTTGGGTTGAATTGACATACTCCTAGACCTAATCTAACTAAAAATTTTCTAGTAAAAACATTTAAAGGAAACCTAAGACCTCCTAGAAGGTAAGCCTTATATACACCTATCCCAAAATGGGGATTACAACACCACTCTCCACGGATGGGCAATCTAGGATTAAACTCGTCTGAAATTTGATACCATTCTCAAAGGTTGTTTAGTCTTTCCTCGTCCGTCTTAGAAGGAATATCTACAGCACAACTATATACAGTTATCTCCGTCTCGTCTAGAGAACTAGACGGAGGGATGGAGGACGAGGTGCCTACTTGGGACCCTGAAGTTTTTCTAAGTTGTTTTTGTACTACTTCTAAGGGAAGCCCAGGGACCCCTGAGACATATTCCTCGTCCATGGTGTTTCCCCCACTACTGCTACTGGTGTCACTAGAGTTATCACTACTCTCGTCATAATACTCCTCTATAGCTTTCTCTGTACTATCGCTAGACGAAGAGATAGTTATTTCTAACATTTTTTGAAAAGAAAATTTTGGAAACCTAAAAGAGGAGAAAAGAGGGAATACCTGGCTCTAGGATGAACTAAAACTATGGATGTGAGGAAACTCTTAGACGAGGCTCTAGACGATGGATGTCAAAGAAGGAAAATCTCAGAAGTGTAGAGGGCAGTGGAGGCATTCCATTATTTATAGATGGCTGACCTAAGCATATGAAATGACACAATCAATCAAATGATGACACGTAGTCTTCATGTCGAAAAAATGAATCGACAAGACCGGTCACCATTGAAATGATGACACGTGGCACATTAACACTAGTTACTCACCCAAGTAACGCAAGGTCACCTCTTTCCTTTTAGACGACCCATATGGACGAGGGGGCAACTGATGGTGTAATAAAAAATCCAAGTCCACGAGTCACGTCTCGTCCATAAATGTCCAAAGAGGAGGTACCCCGTGCTCGTCCATGGTGACATCGTCCGTCCGTCCTTATTGTGTCCTGAGCACTTTGAGCCTTAAACATGCGTATTTTCACCAGGTGTGAGAATAAACGAACCATTGTAATCCAAGTCCAACCGTTGTGAAAGGCATACCCAAATAATGTAACTTCCATGGCAGTTATGAAAGTTATCTCTGAAGCTTTCGTACTACTCAGCAATAGGAACGGTTATCAAATAAGTAATCGTTGCCCACATGCTATATAAATGATTGCCAACAGGATGGTAGGACATTCAGATACTTCCAATTTTTTTGGAATTACAGAAAGACTAACTTTGCCATCGGAGGATTCTTGGCCGGTTTCCACCGATCTCCTTTGATTCTGTGTTTATTTCCTCAGGACTTACCACAAAATCATTAGCATCTGAGACTTTCAGCCCACTGGTATAACATAATTCATCAATTTCTTTTGCCAAACTTCATCTCTTAGATGAGGGTCCATTGGAGATAAGAAAACTCGTCAATGCTCCCCACTCCTTTTGCTTGGATTTAGTTTGGTTGGGTTTATATTTCAGGTTTGTTCTCTGTTTCTTTGCTCTAGTTTATTTCCTTGATTCTTATAAAATAGATGATGTAAGGAACCGAAAAAGTTGACCACATTGATTGTGGCTTTCACAATCGGTTTCTTGCAGTTTTGTTATTGTATCAATCAATATCAATTTTGAATTTGGTAAAACCGAAAGTCTCAGTGAGGTGGGTGTGTGTGTGTGTGTGTGTGTGTGTGTGTGAGAGAGAGAGAGAGAGAGAGAGAGAGAGAGAGAGCCTCTTTTTCTTATTTTTATTTTAGGAGTTACCACCAATCGTTGGTTTTGTGTTAGGTGTGATTGGTTACCTATTTGTCTAATTCTTTTAAAGTTACATAATTAACTAAAACCAATTTTAAGGGTTGTTAATTAATTAAGGCAAACCAGAAGTCTCAACCAAAGATTTTGGACTCTGAAGTTTGATTACGTGTGGGAAAGGTGTTAGGCACCCCACATCACCTATTCAAAGGATAGTATTCCATTTTAATTTTAATTCTTAGGTTATCTTTTTGGTGAAAAAAATTAGATACTTGGCATTTTGTTTTTGAAAAATGTTTTGTACAAACAACACACACATACACACATGAGTATTTATTTATTAATAACGTAGTATGTGAATATTTATTTCAAAGAATTATTTACAAACAAAGGATGTTGAATATATGTACATAGCATGTGAAAATTACTACATTGCAAAAAATAATACATATAATTTAACATGTGATTATTTATTTATTACATATTTAGCATGTGAATATTTGCAACATAAAAATAAAAGAGAGGGTAATAGAGATAGCACCTATTAGCAAATTTATCTTCTATTTTTCTCATTTATCATGTACAAATACAATTGTCCAAAACATTAGTGCCAAAGGGGAGGGGGGATGTGTTAGCTTGATTGGTGCCTATTGGTTCAAGGAAATTGAATTGTAGGCACAAATATGTAAGGAAACTTTGAAAACTTACTTAAAAAGAGTGAACCATTTATTTTAAGAAAAGACCAAGATTGTTTGAAACAAAGATTGTTTAAAAGACCAAATTTACGCATTTTTTTAGTGAAAGACTTAAAAAGGGTTTTCCTGGTTTTTGTAAAAAAATGGAGGTTTTCCTTGATAAAATGGTGTAGAAAAATTTGATTAAAAAAATTGAAAAACATTCTTTATGAGAAAAGGGGTTGGATTTTTAAGAAAGAGAAATGATATGTCCACAACATTTTTACAACAAATCCTAAGTAGCAAGTTATTACTAATTGTTATTGTAGGGGCAAAAAAGTAATCTTAGTGTTATGTTCAAATTTGAACCTATAACAACTAACCACCTATAATTTGTTGTGGACGTAGCACTTCTCTTTAAGAAAAGGATTTCCATGTTTTTGTTGAAAACCATGGTTTTTATCCAATTGAAGAAAATGCTTAAAGCATCTCCAGCAGTTTTTTAAAATTTTTGTACATTTTGGAATGTGAACAATTTTTTTTACTTTTTACCTATCGACTATTTTAAATACACTTTCCAATAAACTCTCTATCATTTCTCTATTTCATTTAAATATTATCTCTTCATTCTTTTTTTATTCTTTTCTCTATATTTATTTATTCTTTCTCTATTCATTCCCAATGGCTATATTTTTCAAATTTCTAATAGCTATATTTTTAAATCTCCCAACAGTAATATTTTCAAAATTTCTAATAGTCTTATTTGTTGTATTAAGATAACTTGACCCTGATTAATTAATTTAATTACCCAAATTAATTAATTAGGTTCCATTGCATGCAAAAAAATAATAATAATAATTGAAGGCACCAACAAATCACCAAAAATACTAAGTTCAGTGGAAAATAAATTGAACACAATAATTTGTTGACATATGGGGAAAAACTTGCAAGGCAAAAACCCCCCCACATGGTGATTTTAAGGTCTCTACTCCTAAGAATCCACTAATCAACAATCAAGCGGTTACAAATATAAGGAATCTTACCAACCACCCTAGCCTATCCCGAAATACCAACCTATAGTTGAACCTTTGCTCCACTACCCAATTGGACTTGATCTTGTGGTAGCTCTCTTTCCCTTTGATGCGCAAACCTCCAATTTATGACTAACCCTTTGCATGGATCCCAAGTACGTGACTAACTCCACTAACTTGAACAAATGTTGTTTGCTGCAAAATTCTTCACTTCATCAACAATGAAGATCTAAAAGCACTCAATTACAAAATCCTATGGCCTACAAATGCAGTAACTTCACACAGGGAAAATAAGTCTTTTGGTCTCTGTATCCGTGTGTGACGGCCTTTAAAATAAGTATTATATATAAATACATAAGACAGGTCGAATTTTAGATTTGAAAATTCTGAAATCGTAGTTCTTAATAGATTGAGCTTCTGTCGAGCTATCTATGAAGCTTCATATTAAGTTTCGATAGTAGGCATCTGTCGAACTATTTGTTGAGACTTAATGAACAGCTTTTATTCACTTGTTTTTCGGACCAATCTTCTGTTTGTTAAATCTGGTTTTGTATCTCATACAAAACACATAGCGGAAGCAATAAACAAAGATCTATTTCATTCATGATAGATAACTTGCATTATGTAAATTTCAGAATTTAAAAACAAGATAGCGTACCTTGGTGCGGTGAAATTCAAAACAAAAGATTATAAGTACTTGAGAACACTTTTAATCTTCACTCCAATTCCACTTTACACCCAAGAATTGTGGTCTCTCAATCAATTTCCAAGGGAGAATAATTGAGTGGTTTCACTCGCACATACACACCACTTCACAATGGTGTCTCACTTTTTCTCTAATAAAAATTCTGTATGTCTCTCCCTTTATATATAACTGATTATCTAATTGGGCCAGCCTATTGGGCCTTTCCAATTGGGCTTTAATGTGTGGCTTGGAGTGGGACCGAAAGGACCAATAAAACACTAGCTCCAATGGGCCTTGAGCTTTTCTGTCAACTCTTGACAAGTCCAAAGTTACCATTAATTATATTTAATACCACTATATAAATATAATTGCACTCTAGGCCTTATTAATAAATTATATCCCAAAACTTTATTATATATGCAACCCCTTCATAAAATATTCGTAGTAATTCAAAGTCATAAATACAGACTGTCACTTTGAAGATTACTATGTCTTAATCCTTGAGTACCCGGTTTAATTCTTTTTAAGTTATTCATTATATATTTATGAAATCCAATTTCATAAATATATACTTTAGTAATTTCTTACCAAAGTGGTTAGGCCTAACTCTCTGAATAACTAAACCCATTAAACTTATCTCAAGGGAATATTTTATATCTCTGTTAAGAGACTATGAATTCCATCTTGAGAATATATGTTCCATCAACACGAAATGTGGCTGCCCAACATACTGAGGTTTTGACCGTTACTTTAGATCTCACTCCTGATATATCAAAGCAACCTACACTTCATGATTAGGTCCATTATTCTCTCAGGATTAAGAGTTCATGCAAATATAAGTTGTGAGATTTATTATTCAATTGACAGTCGTTAGGAGAATAATAAATCTCACAGTGGTCCAGTTCAATATGTCTTAACTCTTAAAACATATTAACACATCAACTAGAAGTCTCCACTTCCATGATCAAGACAAATCATCTTAGTTGATATGTTATAGTCTTCGCAGATGAAATGCCCAATTTCATCACCGACTATGAACTAAAATTCTGAGTTTACAAAGAACTTGTGACTTATATCTTCTGTGACTAAATCACATAAATCACATACTATGCATCTCATGGACTATATGATAATGTCCAAATATTCTTGTTACCATTATTTCAGATAATAATAAAACAACTTTATTAATCACAACATTAAGTCATACATAATGTCATACATAGCATCATACAATAGGATTTAAGGGCATTAATCCTAACAATGTCCCACTTGCCCTAAAGACTATTGTGCACTAATCTAACTCCCATTCGCTCCAAATGTGACTCGAAGGTCCTTTGAGGCAAGGCTTTGGTAAAGGGATCTGCTAGATTATTTGCACTTTCAATCTTTGCTACCACCACATCTCCACGAGCAATAATATCTCTAATGATGTGATACTTTCTCTCGATGTGCTTTCCTTTCTTGTGGTTCCTTGGATCTTTTGATTGTGCAACTGCACCACTATTGTCGCAAAACAATGTGATGGGAACTTGTTCCATTCTCATTACACCAAGGTCAGAAAGGAATTTCTTGAGCCATACAGCTTCTTTTGCTGCTTCACAAGCAGCAACATATTCTGCTTCCATGGTGGAGTCCGCAATACAAGATTGTTTGACACTCCTCCATGTTATGGCTCCACCTCCCAAGGTGAATACACATCCTGATGTGGACTTTCTGAAATCTAGATCCGACTGAAAATCTGAATCTGTATAGCCAATGGGTATCAAATCCTCACACCGATAAACAAGCATATAATCTCTCGTTCTCCGTAGATACTTGAGAATATGCTTTACAGCTTGCCAATGTTTTGGTCCTGGATTTGATTGATATCGGCTGACCATGCCTACTGAATAACAAATATCTGGTCTAGTACAAAGCATGGCATACATAAGACTTCCTACTGCAGAAGCATAAGGAACTTGTCTCATCATATCTTTTTCCTCTTGAGTTTTAGGCCTTTGGTCATCAGACAGAGGAACTCCATGTCTGAAAGGAAGTAATCCCTTCTTGGAGTTTTGCATGCTAAACCGTTCTAGAACCTTATCTATATATCCAGCCTGTGATAAGCCTAACATCCTATTCTTGCGATCTCGCCAAAGCTTGATCCCTAGAATAAAGTTAGCCTCACCCAAGTCCTTCATATCAAATTGGTTTGACAACCACACCTTTACCGATGACATTATCCCTACATCATTTCCAATGAGTAGAATGTCATCAACATAAAGCACTAGGAACATTACTACTTTATCTCGATGTCTTTTGTACACACATGGTTCATCAAGATTTTGTTCAAAACCAAATGACTTAATTGCTTGATCAAATCTGATGTTCCATGACCTAGATGCTTGTTTAAGTCCATAAATGGACCTTTTTAACTTGCATACCATATGCTCTTGGTTCTTTGCTATGAAACCTTCCGGTTGCATCATATAGATTTCTTCTTCAAGATTGCCATTAAGAAATGCAGTCTTGACATCCATTTGCCAAATCTCATAATCATAATGAGCAGCAATGGATAAGAGAATTCTGATAGATTTAAGCATGGCTACTGGCGAAAAAGTTTCATCATAGTCAATACCTTCTTTTTGTGTATACCCTTTCGCCACTAGTCTTGCTTTAAAGGTTTCAACCTTTCCATCTACCCCTCTCTTCCTCTTGTAAACCCATTTGCAACCAACAGGTTTAATGCCATTAGGCGCCTTTACAAGATCCCAAACTTGATTGGAATACATGGAATCTAATTCAGATTTCATAGCTTTGATCCAATGATGTGCATCTATATCATTCATTGCCTCTTCATAAGTGTAGGGATCCGATTCAGCCTCTTCTGAGATAGCTTCATAAGTTTCTCCCAAACCTATGAATCTTATAGGAGGCCGAACAATTCTCCCACTACGACGAGGCACCTGTGTACTAGACATCTCATGAGTAGTATCTTGTGGTGTATCCAATACAACCACATCATCCCTAGTTTCATCTATTGGTTGTTCAACTAAAGGTTCATTCATTTCAGCCAAAACAACTTTATTTCTAGGATCAAAATTATTCATATAATCATCTTCCAAAAATTTGGCATGTGTGCTAACAAACACTTTGTTATCTTTATGATTATAGAATAAATAACCCTTTGTTTCTTTTGAATACCCTAAAAACATGCATACTTCGGTTTTAGATTCCAACTTATCAGACTTCCTTTTCAACACATGTGCTGGACATCCCCAAATGTGGAGATATTTCATACTAGGCTTACGCCCACTCCACAATTCCTTAGGTGTGTTGGGAACAGATTTTGATGGAACTAAATTCAAAATATGCATTGCAGTTTTTAGTGCATATCCCCAAAAAGAAACTGGTAAAGTTGAGTAACTCATCATGGACCTAACCATTTCCAAAAGAGTCCTATTCCTTCTTTCTGCTACACCATTCTGTTGGGGAGTTCCAGGTGCAGTCAATTGGGATATAATCCCATTTTGAGTTAAGTAATCCTTGAAATCCCCAAGAAGGTATTCGCCACCACGATCAGATCGAATGGCTTTTATGCGTTTACCTAATTGATTCTCAACTTCAGCCCTAAACTCTTTGAACTTTTCAAAGGCTTCGGACTTTCGTCTCATTAGGTACACATAACCATATCTTGAGTAATCATCGGTAAAAGTGATGAAATACTCGTAACCTCCTTTTGCTTGGGTTGACATAGGACCACATACATCTGTATGAACTAATTCAAGCAACTCTTGGGCTCTTCTACCTTTTGCTTTAAAAGGTCGTTTGGTCATTTTGCCTTCCAAACAAGATTCACAAACTGGAAATTCATCAAAGTCCAATGGCTCTAAAAGTCCATCTTTGATCAGTCTTTGAATTCTATTTGGATTAATATGACCCAAACGCAAGTGCCAAAGATATGCTTCATTAGTAGAAGGAAACTTTCTCTTTAATGATTTTACATGAGAGTTATGATCTAATTCAGAATTATATAATTCATGCTTATCAGGAGTTAAAATATAAAGACCATCCACAATATTGCCAGAACAGATAAACACTTTATCCTTCTTTATTACAACATTGTCTTTTAGGATAACATAATATCCATGTTTACCTAAATAAGTTGCAGAAATTAAATTTCTACGAACATTAGGTACATACAAACAGTCTTCCAATACTAAAACTCTAGATTCAAAACATAAATTAAACACTCCAATAGCTACAACTGGAATCCTGCTCCCATCAGCCAAGGTAAGAAACATTTCCCCTTCATTCAGCTTTCTGATCTCCTGAAACCCCTGCAAGGATTTGCAGATATGATTAGTACAACCTGAATCCACACACCAAGAATTTGTGGGATTCTGTACCAAACATGTTTCAAGAAGGAATGTACTTTTCATACCTCTATTCTTGGCAGCCTTAAATATTGGACAATTCCTCTTCCAATGTCCTTTCTCACCACAATGGAAACACTTTCCTTTGGTTTTCTTTCCTTTGTTGGCAACTCCTAAGGCAACTTGTTTACCATCTTTCTTAGTGAAGTTCTTCTTCTTCTTCTTCTTACCCTTGCCTTTCGACTTAGGTTGAGAAGTAGAAGCTTCACCAACATTGGCTTCAACACTAGAAGTACCAAGGATGCCTTCCGCCGCTACCAACTCATTCATCAATTCAGACAATGTATAAATCTTTTTGTTCATATTATAGTTAAGTCTGAATTCCTTGAATGATTCTGGTAGTGACTGGAGTATCATATCCACTTGGGATTCTCCATCAATATCGGCACCTAAAACTTCTAATGTATTCAGATTAGAGATCATCCTAAGACAATGCTCCCTCACTGAAGTACCTTCAGCCATTTTGGTATTATAAATCTGCCTCATAGTTTCTTGCCTTGCAGAACGGCCTTGCTCACCAAACATCTCCTTCAGACTGAGCATAATGTCCGAAGCTAGTTCTACATCCTGCATTTGATGCTGTAGAACATTTGAAATAGATGCTAGGATATAGCACTTAGCCATCTCATTAGATTTCTGCCAACGATCATATCGCTGTTTTTCCTCAAGAGGAGCATCTAATGATGGAAAGCTAGGACATGGTTGAGTAAGCACATATTTGTGCTCTTCAGCAGTAAGAACAATGTCCAAGTTTCTTTTCCAGTCAACATAGTTGGATCCAATCAGTTTGTTTTGATTAAGTATAGCAACAAGTGGGCTAAATGATGCCATGATTTTAAATCTGAAAATAACAAACATGAATATAATAAGTAAACTAGACACTATCAATTTAGCATATAATCATATAATATGGAACCTTATAAAACCATAAAATAATATATGCAACGACAAACCAATCCATGTCTATAATTCCTTGGTAGCAAGTTTATTATAAACACATTAATTGATTGAGAACTATTCTCATTATTAGTGCTATCATGATAACTCTTATCATACACTAATAATATGCCGTATTAGCTTTAGCCTCTAAGTAATAATGACATAGCTCCTTTGGGAGGTTAACATTACACTTAGTCTAGTGTACACCATTATCTAGAATCATGTGTAACCACATTTCATCTCCCTTATAATGTTTAAACTTGTAGTACCATGGAACAAAACACCCTCCTTTGGGATCGCGAGGCATATACGCCAAGACGAGGTGCTTGTCCACACTACTTTAAACAGGTTAGTTCAATCTTGTAGTACTATGAAGTAAACACCCTCCTTTGGGATCGCAAGGCATATACGCCAAGACAAGGTGCTTACCCACACTACTATAAACTGATAATGGAGGCCGTGAGATGCAACTCTTGTATCTCTCTCCCACTAGATATTTTTAATTAAAGGTTTTTATGATCAAGAACCATATTAATGCTAGAAACCCTTGAAAACATAATCCTAATCTCATTAGGAATGAATTTCATTAAATGAATACTTTAATCCTAGCATTTAACGTAATAATCAATTCATGAAGTTAAGCCTTGAATCCTTTATAAACAATTTACATATAAACCCATATTATAACATATGACAATTATCACACCATATATATACAATATACGGATTCAATATTTCCAAGGCAATTATTTCATGCGTATAAGATGGCCATCAAGAACTTGCATGTAAAAAATTGAATGCATTTGAAACCATATAACCATATATAATGTAATAATCAATTCATGAAGTAATATAACATACGGATTATTACATTACATATAACTTACATGAAAACCTATATGATTTCAAGATGGCAATCAAGACAATAACTATTAAATTGTCTTTTATAGCCAAACGGTGCAAGAAAGTCCAACCAGTGCAATCAATTGGTTCGTGCACATGACAGTTATTTCAATAACTGTATCCGAACAACTAGAAGTTTATGGCCAAGGATAAATATATATGCGCCAAGCCATGTATATCATCTAGAAGTTTATAGAAACTTCAATCTATATAACCGAATGGTTCTTCAATCATTGTTATATAGCAAGGATTTAAATGAATCCTTTAAGACAACAAAAAACAACCGTGGGCCAACATAAATGCTTTTGAAGATGGAATTCCATTTTAAAAGGAATTCACTTCACATCAATGCAAAGTCAATCTCCAAAAAATAAATTATGAAATCAAAAATCCTATAAATGTGATTATATAGAACAATCACGGCAGATTCAAGAATCCCATCATGCAAAGAAAATGATATTCTTTGATTCTGAAATTCAATCACATGCTATACAGTCATGATATGAAAACCTGGCTCTGATACCAATTGTTGGTTAAATCTGGTTTTGTATCTCATACAAAACACATAGCGGAAGCAATAAACAAAGATCTATTTCATTCATGATAGATAACTTGCATTATGTAAATTTCAGAATTTAAGAACAAGATAGCGTACCTTGGTGCGATGAAATTCAAAACAAAAGATTATAAGTACTTGAGAACACTTTTAATCTTCACTCCAATTCCAATTTACGCCCAAGAAGTGTGGTCTCTCAATCAATTTCCAAGGGAGAATAATTGAGTGGTTTCACTCGCACATACACACTACTTCACAATGGTGTCTCACTTTTTCTCTAATAAAAATTCCGTATGTCTCTCCCTTTATATATAACTGATTATCTAATTGGGCCGGCCTATTGGGCCTTTCCAATTAGGCTTTAATGTGTGGCTTGGAGTGAGACCAAAAGGACCAATAAGACACTAGCTCCAATGGGCCTTGGGCTTTTCTGTCAACTCTTGACAAGTCCAAAGTTACCATTAATTATATTTAATACCACTATATAAATATAATTGCACTCTAGGCCTTATTAATAAATTATATCCCAAAACTTTATTATACATGCAACCCCTTCATAAAATATTCGTAGTAATTCAATGTCATAAATACAGACTGTCACTTTGAAGATTACTATGTCTTAATCCTTGAGTACCCGGTTTAATTCTTTTTAAGTTATTCATTATATATTTATGAAATCCAATTTCATAAATATATACTTTAGTAATTTCTTACCAAAGTGGTTAGGCCTAACTCCCTGAATAACTAAACCCATTAAACTTATCTCAAGGGAATATTTTAAATCTCTATTAAGAGACTATGAATTCCATCTTGAGAATATATTTTCCATCAACACGAAATGTAGCTGCCCAACATACTGAGGTTTTGACCGTTACTTTAGATCTCACTCCTGATATATCAAAGTAACCTACACTTCATGATTAGGTCCATTATTCTCTCAAGATTAAGAGTTCATGCAAATATAAGTCGTGAGATTTATTATTCAATTGACAGTCGTTAGGAGAATAATAAATCTCACAGCAGTCCAGTTCAATATGTCTTAACTCTTAAAATATATTAACACATCAACTAGAAGTCTTCACCTCCATGATCAAGACAAATCATCTTAGTTGATATGTTATAGTCTTCGCAGATGAAATGCCCAATTTCACCACCGACTATGAACTAAAATTCTGAGTTTACAAAGAACTTGTGACTTATATCTTCTGTGACTAAATCACATAAATCACATACTATGCATCTCATAGACTAAATGATAATGTCCGAATATTCATGTTACTATTATTTTAGGTAATAATAAAACAACTTTATTAATTACAATATTAAGTTATACATCATGTCATACATAATGTCATACATAGCATCATACAATAGGATTTAAGGGCACTAATCCCAACATCTTCATATCTTTAATACTTGACTTGAACAACATGTTTCTTGAAGTACTAAACCTTTCTTAGATCTACCCAATTATAAGTAAAGTGTATTTTGTCAAAGGATTAGCCAATTACAAAAATATGATCCTAATAATCTCCCCTTTTGGTAATTCGTGACAAAATCACAAAAACCAATTATGAGAGAAGTCTAACCCAACTATCCCATAATATACAAAAGTACATAAGTCTAACCCTAGCACGAACTCTTGAAAAACTTTGCAAGAAGAGAAATCGTGACATGGTAGACTTGTAACCTATCTTAACTAAAACACTTAAACAAGATTCATCAAGGCATCAAGTGTGAAACATAGACAAGTTGTATATAAGAAGAAACATGTGTATAAAGATAGAAAGAAACAACACATGCGAAAAAAAACATACATCATCTACAAAAACATACATCATATATATTAAAGAAGTACAATGTATGTAATAAAAGTGGTCAAAAAACCATGGTACATGTAATGAGAAATACAGCAAAACCTTACTACATCCCTAAAAATTACTCTCCCCCTGTCTAGTATATCCTATGCTAGCTCTCCCCCTAACACTGAGACTACTTTCATCTACAAAAACTACTCACTCTTTTTGTCACGAGTGACAAAAGGTGTATCACTGAGAGGTCATCATCTCATTATCATACTCAGAGCTAGAGCTAGAAGCATCATCATCATCATCATCTCCACCATCTGAAGAAGAAGACTCCTCAACATGCTCTGGTGAAGGTGAGGGCACAAAACCACCAGGTCAAGACTGGCAGCGAGCAATGTGACCAATTCTAGTGTTCATCTAACACATCTCATCAGATAGATGGTCTAGATTTCTACCAAAATCAACACGCATGTGCTAAAGCTGCTCCATGATGTTTGCAAGGGAGACAGCGGTCCGAGATGAGGAAGAAGGGGTAAAGGAGGAAGTAGGTTGAGAGGAAGAGGCTACAAAATCTGTTAGGGCTGCATTTGTAGGCTTCACACGTGGTCACTTTGCAGCAAGCTGCACTGCACTCTGTTGAATAAACTTCTTACTAATAGCACCCATGACATAGAAGTAAGGAGTGAAAGGATAGTGACGTACATGTAGGTGAGGATATGTGTGATAGCTGAAGAAAATAGGAGTTTATCACATGTAGTCATGTCACGATAGCAACCTATAATAGACTTATCATGTGTGATGGAAAGTCCATAGAGAGACCTTCCATGAGGGAAAGAAGGAAACAAGCACGAGGCTCGGTGATAGTTTTATAGTGAGACTGTGGAGTGAGTACAAGGCCATCACCATATTAAGGATCCCTAGACCCTTAGTGAACTCGGTTATGGAGAAATTAAGGGTACCTTCCCACAACATGGCTTTCTCACAAAAGAGCGAGGCCAACTTATCTCTAGAGATGGAAAAGAGACGACGATGACTAGGATAATCCGGACAATCCACCCTAGGAACCTGTAGCACCTCGGAAATGAAGTCTGGGGTGACTACGATACTGTACCACAGAGTATCGTACCACAGAATACCTAAGTAAACTGAGGTACAAAGGTACCAATGGTGTGCATATTGGAGTAAAATTCTTGTATGAACATGTTAGGACACCTCGAGGGTTTCTCACAAAGTGAAGCCCATCCTCGAGAGCCAATAACACCAGGTAGAGGAGTGTTTGGGAAATCAAACAGAATGACCTGATGTTTTGAATGAATCGCCTAATTAGAAAAGTTCTCAAAGAAGTCATTACATGTCTTCTCATCACACAACCAAACAAAATCAGGGGGAAAAGAAGATGAAGAGGAACCACAACGAGTCGAGTTTTTCGAAGGAATGGACTTTTTGGGTGCCATAATGAGGAGACTAAATGAGAAAGAAAAGAATAGAAACACAACAGAAACTATAAGGCATAGGAAAGAAGGAAAAAGGAACGTGTAGTGCATGAAAATACATGAACATGTAACATGCAAAAATAAATTACATCATGGGAAAAAACCCAATCCAACCTAATAGCACTCACAAGATATAATTAGTCACACCATCTTAGAATGCATGAAATAGAGTTATAATGAACTTAGAATGCAAAGCATGATCATATGAGTTCATATTAACAAAAACCAACTCAAAAATTTTGACAAAAACCCCCCAAAATTAAAAACCTAGGTAAGAAAATGCAAGAATGCATGTAGAATAAAGAGAAAGAGGGATAAGAGATACTTACCAACACAATGAAGTTTGGATAAGACCGAAATTGAAGAGGGAAGATTGATTTTGGTGAAAATGAGGTTTTAAGGTCAAGAGAGAAGAGAGAAAGACTGAGATATTTGAAAAGGTTCAAAACCGAGTCGGATCTCAGAATATATATAGAAAATGCAACTCAATAGATCGAGGAAGCATCGAGCTTTTATCGAGAACAAAAGCTTAATAGATCGAGAGCTATCGAGGAGGTATTAACCACAAAAAAATCTTGATAGATCGAGGAAGGTATCAAGAAGATATCGAGCAGACAAAGACCACAAAGAATTTGGCTCAATGGATCAGGCTATATATCGAAAGGTATCGAGAGAAACCCAAAAATCTTGATAAAAGAGGCTTGTATCGAGGATCTGTCAAGCAGGTATCGAGAATGTATCGAGTTATTTGTCAAGAGTCCTGAAGAAGAGATTTCAAGGAAGAGAAACAGTACAAGATGAATGCAATCAAGAAAACCATCAAAGCAAGCATTCAAAGAGCATGTTCAACATAAAAACACAACCTCAACTCTAGATGCAAAGCATTCCTAGATCAAAATACACTAAACATGTCTAACCAAATTTTATTTCAAAACAAGTTTGGACACTTTAGAGAGCATATACTATCACATGTATTCCTTGTAATGGCCAAAACACATTGTACGAAAGGTAGAAAAGATTATTCGTGTTGTGTTGTGAAACTTTTGCAAGAGAGTAAGTACATCATTGTATAACAAGTAATGATATAGGATGATCAAATATAATCACACACAATCATAACTATTTGATGAAGACTATCACCTTCGAGGTACATATATAACTCCCACTTCTCCTAGAAATATACTTGCCATCATATTAAAAGCATTTTATTTCTTTTTTGCTTTTCATGTTTTTTGCATATTTTTCTTTTAAGCATATCATGCATGGGCATATAAGAGAGAAAAGAAAGTATCCAATTATGTAAGCTTTAACATCCTAATTTTGCTATGCAAGCGCTACACCTTACTGAGCACGACTTTTATGAATTGCACACAGATGTTATATGATAGAGGAATTTTACTGGTGAGATGATTATTTATGCATTTCTCTTAGGATTTTTTAGTCTTTCCCTTCAAAAAGAGTGATTTAAGGTACGAATGATAAGAGATCAATCAAATCATTCAAATCACATAAAAGAGTCACAAAGCTCATATTGCTTAGTTGTGCATGAAGGTGCTTATCTAAGTTACAAGAGATACAAAGTTGAGAAACCTTATTTTAATGGCCATCCAAGGTACACAAGTACCAATATACACAAACACACACTGTTTTTGTATTTTTCTGATTTTTTTCATTTTTTATTAAAAAAACTTAAAATAAAGCAAAAACAAACAAACAAATAAACGAAGCATCAAAATTAGATGCATATGCATGAAGAAGAGGAGAAAGATCGGTCCATGGATATAACACCAATGTTCTGGTGCAAGAATTCAAAACGTCAACCATCTAGAGGCTTGGTGAACAAAGCAGCTTTTTGATCATTAATGTGAATGAACTCAAAAGTGAGAGTACCATCTTAACCAACTCACGAATGAAGTAATGTCGGATCTCAATGTGTTTGGTTCAAAAGTGTTGAATAGGATTTTTAGAGATATTGATGGTATTGGTATTGTCACAATAGATAGTGTGATGTTTTTGATAGATACCATAATCAAGGAGGAGTTTTTGCATCCAAAGAAGTTGGGTGCAACAGTTACTAGCAACAATGTATTCAGCCTCAGCAGTGGAGAGAGAGATAGAGTTCTGCTTCTTGCTTATCCATGAGACAAAGTTATTACCTAAGTAAAAACACCCATTAGGAGTACTTTTTCGATCATCAGCATTCCCAGCACAATCCGCATCAAAATATCTAGCTAAAACATCATTAGTATCTTTGTCATACCATACCCTAAAGTTACTAGTGGTTTTAACATATTTAATGATACGTTTTACTACAATGATGTGTGATTCTTTGGGAATAGCTTGATATCTAGCACATATTCCAACACTATAGCTAATGTTAGGCCTACTAGCAATAAAGTAAAGGAGACTACCTATCATGCGTCTATATAAAGAAGGATCAACATTCTTTCCTAACAAGTCAATAATGAGTTTAACATTTGGACTTATAGGTGTTCTGACAAAGCTAGCAGACTCTAGACCAAATTTCTTCATAAGATTTTTAGCATATTTAGATTGAGAGATGAAAATACCTTAGTCACTTTGACAAATCTGCGGTCCAAGTTCTCCAATCATGCTCATCTCGAATTTAGTCTACATCATGCTTGAGAATGAGTGAGCCAAGTCATCTTTTGTAGATCCAAAGATAAAGCCATCTACATAAATTTGAGCTACGATTAGTTCTTCATCCACTTTCTTGATGAACAATGTTCAATCTGTTTATCCTCTTGTGAAGCCATTTGACACCAAATATTCAATGAGACGATTATACCATACTCTAGGTGCCTGTTTCAATCCATACAGTGCCTTATTAAGATAAAGCGCATGATCTGGAAAGTGTGGGTCAATGAACCCTTTGGGCTAAGCTACATAAACCTCCTTTTTGAGAAAACCATTCAAGAAGGCACTCTTCACATCCATTTGGTATAACTTGAACTTCAAGTGACATGACAATGCAAGTAGGACTCTTATGGATTCAATGCGAGCAACAACAGCAAATGTTTCATCAAAGTCCACTCATTCTACTTGAGTGGGCCACCAGTCTGGCTTTGTTGCAAATCACATTTCCTTCTTCATTAGTCTTGTTGCGGAATATCCATTTTGTGCCAATGATGTTCACTCTCTCTGGCCTAGGTACCAATGTCCAGACATCATTCCTTTGAAATTGATGAAGTGCATTGTGCATGGCTTCAACCCAGTTTTCACCTTGAAGAGCACCTTCAACCTTGGCAGGTTCTACCTGTAACAAATAACATGAGTAAGAAACAAAGTTAACCACATATTTATCAACTGTTTGCTTTCTCAAAGTTAGTTCATTCATGTTTCCCACAATCATATCTGAAGGGTGCTTCAATTTGATTCTCAATGAGGGTTCTTTTTCTACTTGATCTTCAGGTAGAGGACATGTAGAAGAGCCTTCTGAGGCTTATATAGCAGTAGGTGAGCCAGGAGGAGGAGGATCTTGATCACATACTTCTTGTTCATTCTCTAAAGGTAGAGGGAGAATTGATTTTGACATGTGCTCTGTTACTTTTGAGGATTTTGAAGTTGACGCTTCATCAATCACAACATTAACAGTCTCCATGGCCTTTTTATTCCTTTTGTTCAGCACCTTATAGGCTTTGCTTGTGGAGGAGTATCCAAGAAAGATTCCTTCATTGCTTCAAGTGTCAAACTTTCCCACATTTTTTTGTCCTTTAGAATGAAACAAGTGCTACCAAAAATTCTAAAGTATTTCACATTTGGTTTTCTTCCGTTCCATAGTTCATAGGGGGTCTTCTTTGTACCTAGTTTGAAGTACACTCGATTCACAATATGACATGCAATGTTAACCGCTTCTCCCCACAAATCTTTTGCCACATCCTTGTTGTGCAACATAGCTCTGACCATCTCTTGAATGACTCTATTCTTTCTTTCTACAACACCATTTTGTTGAGCGGTGATAGGAGCTGAAAATTCTTGAGCTATGCCAGCACTTGTGCAGAAAGACTCTAATTAAAAGTTTTTAAATTCTTGCCATGATTAGTTCTGATTCAATCAACTTTCAATCCTTTCTCATTCTGCACCCTTTTGCATAATAACTCGATGTGATGAGGAGCTTCAGACTTAGATTGCAGCAAGATGATTTAAGTGAATCTGGCAAATGTTAGGATTAGTGCCCTTAAATCCTATTGTATGATGCTATGTATGATATTAAGTTTGACATTGTGTATGACATTATGTATGACTTAATATTGTGCTTAATGAATTTATTTTATTGTTATCTGAAGTAATGATAACATGAATATTTGGACATTATCATTTGGTCCATGAGATGCATAGTATGTGATTTATGTGAAAAGTCAGAGAAGATATAAATCACAAGTTCTTTGTAAACTCAGAATTATAGTTCGTAGTCGGTGATGAAATTGGGCATTTCATCTGCGAAGACTATAACATATCAACCACGATGATTTGTCTTGATCATGGAAGTGGAGACTTCTGGTTGATGTGTTAATATGTCTTAAGAGTTAAGACATATTGAACTGGACCGTTGTGAGATTTATTATTTTTCTAAGGACTGTCATATGAATAATAAATCTCACGACTTGTATTTGCATGAACTCTTAATCCTGAGAGAATAATGGACTTGATCATGAGGTGTAGGTTGCTTTGATATATCAGGAGTGAGATCTATAGTAATGGTCAAAATCTTAGTATATTGGGCAGCCATATTTAGTGTTGATGGAACACGTATTCTCAATATATAATTCATAGTCTCTTAACGGAGATATAAAGTATTCCCTTGAGATAAGTTTAATGAGTTTGTTATTCAGAGAGTTAGGCCTAACCACTTTAGTAAGACTAAAGTATATATTTATGGAATTGGATTTCATAAATATATAATGAATAACATTAAAGGATTAAACCGGGTACTCAAGGATTAAGATGTAGTAATTTACAAAGTGGCAGTCTACATTAATGACTTTGTATTACTACGAATATTTTATGAAGGGGTTGCATGTATAATAAAGTCTTGGGATATAATTTAAAGGTAAGGCCTAGAGTGCAACTATATTTATATAATGATATTAAATATAGTTAATGGTAACTTTGGACTTGTCAAGAGTTGACAGAAAAGCCCAAAACCCATTAGAACTAGTGTATTATTGGTCCCTTTTGGTCCCACTCCAAGCCACACACTTAAGCCCAATTGGAAAGGCCTAAAAGGTCAGCCCAATTAGATAATTGGTTAGATAAAAAGGGAAAAACGTATAGAATTTTCAAAGAGAGAAAAACATCATTGAAAGGTGGTGTGTATGAGAGTGTAAGTCACTCTTTTGATTATTCTTTTATAACCAATTGAGAGTCCACACTTCTTGGGCGTTAGTGGAATTGGAGTGAAGATTAAAAGTACTCCTAAGTGCTTCAATCTTCGGTTTTGAAATTCACCACTTCAAGGTACACTCTCTTGTTCTCTAATTCTGAAATTTATTTAACGCATGTTATCAACTTCGAATGATGTAGATCTGTTTTGAACTTAATTTTCCGTTGCGTTTATCTTTAAATCCATTAAATGGTATCAGAGCGGTCATCAATTTTGAATTGTATAACATGTTTTATGAATTTTGGAATTAGAATTTATAGTTTCATGTTGTTTGAAAATTATGCATTTAATTTTCTGCATGGTTGATGAAACTATGATTTGATAAAAACTGATATTGATGTTATGATGTTGTTTAAATTTGAATTTAAGTATGTTAAATTGATCTTTAAGACTTTAGCATCAATGAATTTCAGTTTTGATATCATTCTCTGACCATCATGTTCGTTTGAAAGTTGTTTGTTCAAGTAAACACAAAGAAAACTGCCTTAGAAAATTTCTGGAAATTTGAGTTTCGCGATTTTCGATCGATCGAAAATCACTTTCGATCGATCGAAAATCACTTTCGATCGATCGAGTGAGACAGTGATCGAACTTTTTAAATAGATTGATTTTCGATTACTGGTTGATCGATCGAATCTGTTTTTTCGATTGATCGAAAGTCAATCGAGTATCAATCGAACAAGTCAGAACGTCAAGTTTGAATTTTTTAATTTTTTCGATCAATCGAGAGGCACATTCGATCGATCGAAAGAAATAAAATTAGAAATTTTTCTAAGTGTTTTCACATGTAAAAGTACTAAGACTATGTGTAATTAGATTATGCATGTTTTATAATTAAAAACCTTTTCTTTAAAACATCTAATAGGAGAGAGATACAAGGGTTGGATCTCACGGCTTCCATTGTTGGTTCATAGTAGTATGAGATATATACTTTTTCTTTGCTTCGAGCTTAGCATTCCATGCGAAGAGTATTTATTTCATGGTCCTACAAGATTGAATATCTTAGTTTATAGTGGTATGATCAAACACCTTATCTTAGCCTCAAGCTTTGCATTTCATGCGGAGGGTATTTTATATCATGGTACTACAAAATAAGCCTGTTAAGGGGATGAAATGTGGCTACACATGATTCTAGACAATGGTATACACTAGACTAAATATTATAGTATCCTCTATGCTGAGTTCTTACTATGACTATTTAGATGCCAAATGCTCAACGGCATATTATTAGTGTTTGATAAGAGTTATCATGATAGCACTAATAATGAGAATAGTTCTCAATCAATCATAGTATTTTATATTCACTCTATGCTGAGAGATATTGAATATGGGATTGGGTTGTCGTTGCATATATTATATTATGGTTTTATTAAGGTTCCATACTATATGTTTATATGCTAAATAGATAATGTCCAATTTATTGATTATATTCATGTTTATTGTTTTCAGATTTAGAACATGGCATTATTTAGCCCACTTGTAACTATTCTTAATCAAAACAAACTGACTGGATTCAACTATGTCGACTGGAAAAGAAATTTGGACATTGTTCTTACTGCTGAAGAGCATAAGTATGTTCTTACTAAACCATGTCCTAGCTTTCCTTCATTAGATGCTCTTTCTGAGGAAAAACAACAATATAATCGTTGGCAGAAATCTAATAAGATGGCCAAGTGCTACATCCTAGCATCTATCTCAAATGTTCTTTAGTATCAAATGCAGGATGTAGAACTAGCTTCAGACATCATGCTAAGTCTGAAGGAAATGTTTGGTGAGCAAGGTTGTTCTGCAAGGCAAGAGACCATGAGGCAAATTTATAATACTAGAATGGCTGAAGGTACTTCAGTGAGGGAGCATTGTCTTACAATGATCTCTAATCTGAATACATTGGAAGTTTTAGATGCCGATATTGATGGAGAATCCCAAGTGGATATGATACTCCAGTCGCTACCAGAATCATTCAAGGAATTCAAACTTAACTATAATATGAACAAAAAGATTTATACTTTGTCTGAATTAATGAATGAATTGGTAGCGGCAGAAGGCATTCTTGGTACTTCCAATGTTGAAGCCAATGTTGGTGAAACTTCTACTTCTCAACCTAAGTCGAAAGGCAAGGGTAAAAAGAAGAAGAAGAAGAAGGACTTCACCAAGCAAGTGGGTAAACAAATTGCCTTAGGGGTTGCTGATAAAGGAAAGAATATCAAAAGAAAGTGTTTCCATTGTGGTGAGAAAGGGCATTGGAAGAGAAATTGTCCAATATTCAAGGCTGCCAAGAACAAAGGTATGATTAATATATTCCTTCTTGAAATATGTTTGGTACAGAATCCCACGGATTCCTGGTGTGTGGATTCAGGTTGTACTAATCATATCTGCAATTCCTTGCAGGAGTTCCAAGAGACCAGAAAACTTGAAGAAGGGGAGTTGTTTCTTACTTTGGCTTATGGGAGCAAGATTCCAGTTGTAGCTATTGGTGTTTGTAATTTATGTTTTGAATCTAGAGTTTTAATATTAGAAGACTGTTTGTATGTACCTAATGTTCGTAGGAATTTAATTTCTGCTACTTACTTAGGTAAATATGGATATTATGTTATCTTGAAAGACAATGTTGTAATAAAGAAAGATAAAGTATTTATCTGTTTTGGCAATATTGTGGATGGTCTTTATATTTTAACTCCTGATAAGCATGAATTATATAATTTTGAATTAGATAATAACTCTCATGTAAAATCATTAAAGAGAAAGCTTCCTTTTACTAGTGATGCATATCTTTGGCATTTTCATTTGGGTCATATTAATTCAAATAGGATTCAAAGACTGATCAAAGATGGACTCTTAGAACTCATGGACTTTGATGAATTTCCAATTTGTGAATCTTGTTTGGAAGGTAAAATAACCAAACGACCTTTTAATGCAAAAGGTAGAAGAGCCCAAAATTTGCTAGAGCTAGTGCATTCTGATGTATGTGGTCCTATGTCTATCCAAGCAAGAGGTGGCTATGAGTATTTATTACTTTCACTGATGATTACTCAAGATTTGGTTATGTGTACTTAATGAAATGGAAGTCTGAAGCCTTTGAAAAGTTCAAAAAGTTTAGGGCTGAAATTGAGAATCAATTAGGTAAACACATAAAGGCCATTCGATCTGATCGTAGTGGCGAATACTTTCTTGGGAATTTTAAGGATTACTTAACTAAGAATGGGATTGTATCCCAATTAACTGCACCTGGAACTCCACAACAAAATGGTGTAGCAAAAAGAAGGAATAGGACTCTTTTAGATATGATTAGGTCCATGATGAGTTATTCAACTCTACCTATTTCTTTTTGGGGATATGCCTTAAACACAGCAATGTATCTTCTGAATTTAGTACCTTCGAAGTCTGTTCCTAAAACACTTGTGGTGTTGTGGAATGGGCGTAAGCCTCGTATGAAACATCTCTATATTTGGGGTTATCCAGTACATGTGTTAAAAGAAAAGTCTGACAAGTTACAGTCTAAAACAGAAGTGGTTTTTTTTGTTAGGTATCCAAAAGGAACTGTTGGAGGTTTATTCTATAGTCATAAAGATAATAAAGTGTTTGTTAGCACAAATGCCAAATTCTTGGAAAATGACTGTATGAATGATTATACTCCTAGAAGTAGAGTTGTGTTGTCTGAAATAAATGAACCTGTAAATGAACAACCAATAGATGAAACCAGGGACGGTGTGGCTGTATTAGATGCACCACAAGATACTACTCATGACATGTCTAGTACTCAGGTGCCTCGTCGTAGTGGGAGAATTGTTCGGCCTCCTATAAGATTCATAGGTTTAGGAGAAACTTATGAAGCTATCTCAGAAGAGGCTGAATCGGATCCCTACACCTATAAGGAGGCAATGAATAATATAGATGCACATCATTAGGTCCAAGCTATGAAATCTGAATTAGATTCCATGTATTCCAATCAAGTTTGGGATCTTGTAGAAGTGCCTAACGGCATTAAACCTATTGGTTGTAAATGGGTTTACAAGAGGAAGAGAGGGATAGATGGAAAGGTTGAAACCTTTAAAGCAAGGCTAATGGCGAAATGGTATACACAAAAAGAAGGTATTGATTATGATGAAACCTTTTCTCCAGTAGCAATGCTTAAATCTTTCAGAATTCTCTTATCCATTGCTCTCATTATGATTATGATATTTGACAAATGGATGTCAAGACTGCATTTCTTAATGGCAATCTTGAAGAGGAAATCTATATGATGCAACCGAAAGGTTTCATAGCTAAGAACCAAGAGCATATGGTATGCAAGTTGAAAAGGTCTATTTATGGACTTAAGCAATCATCTAGGTCATGGAATATTAGATTTGATCAAGCAATCAAGTCATTTGGTTTTGAGCAAAATCTTGATGAACCATGTGTGTACAAAAGACATTGTGATAAAGTAGTAATGTTCTTAGTGCTTTATGTTGATGATATTCTACTCATTGGAAATGATGTAGGGGTAATGTCACTAGTAAAGGTTTGGTTGTCAAGTCAATTTGATATGAAGGACTTGGGTGAGGCTAACTTTATTCTAGGGATCAAGCTTTGGCAAGATCGCAAGAATAAGATGTTAGGCTTATCACAAGCTAGATATATAAATAAGGTTCTAGAACGGTTTAGCATGCAAAACTCCAAGAAAGGATTACTTCCTTTCAGACATGGAGTTCTTCTGTTTGATGTCCAAAGGCCTAAGACTCAAGAGGAAGAAAATATGATGAGACAAGTTCCTTATGCTTCTGCAGTGGGAAGTCTCATGTATGCCATGCTTTGTACTAGACTAGATATCTGTTATTCAGTTGGCATGGTCAGTCGATATCAATCAAATCCAGGGCCAAAACACTGGCAGGCTGTAAAGCATATTCTCAAGTATCTACGGAGAACGAAAGATTATATGCTTGTTTACCGAAGTGAGGATTTAATACCTATTGGCTATACAGATTCAGATTTTCAATCTGATCTAGATTTCAGAAAATCCACATTAGGATGTGTTTTCACCTTGGGAGGTGGAGCCATAAGTTGGCAGAGTATTAAGCAATCTTGTATTGCAGACTCTACCATAGAAGCAGAATATGTTGCTGCTTGTGAGGCAGCAAAGGAAGCTGTATGGCTCAAGAAATTCCTTTTTGACCTTAGTGTAATGACAATGGAGCAAGTTCCAATCACATTGTTTTGTGACAACAATGGAGCAGTTGCACAATCTAAAGATCCAAGGAATCATAAGAAAGGAAAGCACATTGAGAGGAAGTACCATATCATTCGAGATATTGTTGCTCGTGGAGATGTGGTGGTAGAAAAGATTGAAAGTGCAAATAATCTAGCAGATCCATTTACTAAAGCTTTGCCTCAAAGGACTTTCGAGTCACATTTGGAAAGAATGGGAGTTAGATTAGTGCACAATAGTCTTTAGGGCAAGTGGGAGATTGTTAGGATTAGTGCCCTTAAATCCTATTGTATGATGCTATGTATGATATTAAGTTTGACATTGTGTATGACATTATGTATGACTTAATATTGTGCTTAATGAATTTGTTTTATTGTTATCTGAAGTAATGATAACATAAATATTCGGACATTATCATTTGGTCTATGAGATGCATAGTATGTGATATATGTAAAAAGTCACAGAAGATATAAATCACAAGTTCTTTGTAAACTCAGAATTATAGTTCGTAGTCGGTGATGAAATTGGGCATTTCATCTGCGAAGACTATAACATATCAACCATGATGATTTGTCTTGATCATGGAAGTGGAGACTTCTGGTTGATGTGTTAATATGTCTTAAGAGTTAAGACATATTGAATTGGACCGTTGTGAGATTTATTATTTTTCTAAGGACTGTCATATGAATAATAAATCTCACGACTTGTATTTGCATGAACTCTTAATCCTGAGAGAATAATGGACTTGATCATGAGGTGTAGGTTGCTTTGATATATCAGGAGTGAGATCTATAGTAATGGTCAAAACCTCAGTATGTTGGGCAGCCACATTTAGTGTTGATGGAACATGTATTCTCAATATGGAATTCATAGTCTCTTAACGGAGATATAAAGTATTCTCTTGAGATAAGTTTAATGAGTTTGTTATTCAGAGAGTTAGGCCTAACCACTTTAGTAAGACTAAAGTATATATTTATGGAATTGGATTTCATAAATATATAATGAATAACATTAAAGGATTAAACTGGGTACTTAAGGATTAAGATGTAGTAATTTACAAAGTGGCAGTCTACATTAATGACTTTGTATTACTACGAATATTTTATGAAGGGGTTGCATGTTTAATAAAGTCTTGGGATATAATTTATAGGTAAGGCCTAGAGTGCAACTATATTTATATAGTGGTATTAAATATAGTTAATAGTAACTTTGGACTTGTCAAGAGTTGACAGAAAAGTCCAAGGTCCATTGGAACTAGTGTCTTATTGGTCCCTTTTGGTCCCACTCCAAGCCACACACTTAAGCCCAATTGGAAAGGCCCAAAAGGCCAGCCCAATTAGATAATTGGTTAGATAAAAAGGGAAAAACGTACAGAATTTTCAAAGAGAGAAAAACATCGTTGAAAGGTGGTGTGTATGAGAGTGTAAGTCACTCTTTTGATTATTCTTTTGTAACCAATTGAGAGTCCACACTTCTTGGGCGTTAGTGGAATCGGAGTGAAGATTAAAAGTATTCCTAAGTGCTTCAATCTTCGGTTTTGAAATTCACCACTTCGAGGTATGCTCTCTTGTTCTCTAATTCTGAAATTTATTTAACGCATGTTATCAACTTCGAATGATGTATATCCGTTTTAAACTTAATTTTCCGCTGCGTTTATCTTTAAATCCATCAGTAAAGTCGTCAACTACTACCATGATATATTTCTTTCCTCCAAGAGATTCTGTTCTTGTTAGACCCATCAGATCAAAATGAAGAAGCTCAAAAGGTCTAGCCATGGTTGTGGTCAAGATGGCATGACGTTGAGCTTTTGTTTTTTTTCCAAGTTGACATGGTCCACATATAGCACTTGTCACTTTGCAAAGTTTAGGCATTCCTAGAACTACATCGTTTTTGGACATAAGTGATAATTGCTTATAGTTAGCATGCCCCATCCTTTGGTGCCATAAGTCCTCATTTGGCATTCGAATGCTGTAACATATAATTTTAGCATCATGAACTAGACCGTAGTAGTTGTCTAGTGTGCAAATTCCACTTAGGAGTTGCTTGCCTGACTCATTTAGTACCAAACACTTCCCTTTTGAGAACAACATCATGAAGTCTTGATCATAAATCTAACTAATGCTTAATAGATTCACTTTTAACCCTTCCACATATAGCACATTTGCAATGTTCGGTAACCCTGGTAAAAAGATGATTCCCTTCCCCTTTATCTAGGATTTGCTTCCATCTCCAAAGGTGACATTTCCCCATTTCTTGGATTCAAATTCTTTGAATAAAGTGTGGTCTCAGATCATGTGTCTTGAGTAACCACTATCAAGATACCATAGATAGGTGTTTATAACTTCGAAGGCTGATTGCATCATGAAGCATACTTTGTGCTTATTTGGTATGTCATCGAGTGTGGTCTTTTCCTTGATTTGACAACCACATGATTTTAACCTTGTCTTTATCTTTCTAAGGTGTATATCCTTGTAGCTAAACAATTTAAGACAATCTAGTCTTCTTCTACTCACAAAGAGGCCTTTTTCAAGAATCATTAAAAAAGCTTTCAAACAACCTTTAGACTTGAATGTTCTGAGAAACTTAAGCATGTAAAGGTTAGAAACACAAGAGATATTACAAGAAAAATATTTTTTCATGCAATTTGATTTCATGACAACAGGGGTTAATTTGATACCACTTGTTGGGTTAAGATAGCTTGACCCCGGTTAATTAATTTAATTACCCAAATTGATTAATTAGATTCAATTGCATGCAAAAAAAGTAAAGACACCAACAAATCACCAAAAATACTAAGTGTAGCGGAAAATAAATTGAACACGGTGATTTGTTGACAAATAGGAAAAACCTCGCAAGAAAAAAACCCCATTGGGTGAAGTCACTACACCCAAGAATCCATTAATCAACAATCAAGTGGTTACAAGCATAAGGAATCTTACCAACTACCCTAACATATTCTGAAATACCAACTTACAGTTGAACCTTTGCTCCAATACCCAATTAGACTTGATCTTGTAGTAGTTTTCTTTCCTTTTGATTCACAAAACTCTAATTTATGATTAACCCTTTGAACAAATCCCAAATACGTGACTAACTCTAGCAACTTGAACAGATGTTGTTAGCTGCAAAGTTCTTCACTTCATCAACAATGAAAATATGGAAGCACTTGATTACAAAACCCTATGGCTTACAAACGCAGTAGCTTCATACAGAGAAAATTAGTATCTTGGTCTCTGTATCCATGTATGATGGCCTTTAAAATAAGTCTTATATATGTCTAGGGTCGTGAGAAAAGAAACTCTACACAAATACATAAGACAAGGTTGAATTTTAGATCTGGAAATTCTAAAATCGTAGTTCTCGATAGATCGAGCTTCTGTCAAGCTATCTATCGAGCTTCACATTAAGTCTCGATAGTAGACATTTGTCAAGCTATCTGTCAAAACTTAATGAATAGCTTTGCGTCACTTGTTTTTTGGACCAATCTTTATGTCTTTAATACTTGACTTGAACAACATGTTTCTTGAAGTACTAAACCCATCTTAGATCTACCTAATTACAAGTAAAGTGCATTTGTCAAAAGATTAGTCAATTACAAAAATATGACCCTAACAATATTTTCCATTGGGCTATTTTTTTACTAGTCACACACACACATATTAAGAAACCATCTTTATTGCTATAGTTCCCTGTATATGGGAAGCATGGAATCTGAACAAAAGCTTTAATGCAATTAGTTCAACCTTCTTAGTAAGGACACCTACCTGTTTCATTGTACTAATACAAAAAAAAAATTGACATTTTAAAAACTAATGGGAATTAGCAAAATAACAATAATGGAAATTAGTACAAAGCTTAAGAACTAGTACAAAGCTAATGGGAATTAGCAGTATAGCAATAATGACATTTTAAAAGCTTAAAAACTAGTACAAAGCTAATGGGAATTAACAGTAAGGTTGAACATCACCTTGGATATACATATATATTGCAATAGGATCACATTGTAGCAAAACAAAATGAATAGTGCAATAGGATTGTATGTGCAAGTTAGATTATCAAAACAATGTAAGAAAATGAATAACGAATCTAACGATACATTTAAATGAAAAAACTTGCAAACAATTAAAATGGAAACTTTAACAGTTTAATGTTTAGAGAAATGCAAATGCTAAACAAAGAAAGTAAGGAAGGCATGGGAAAATACGTTAAAAACCCTTTGAAAGTAATGAAAAACAACAGGTGAGCAAAGGGGAGAATATCTTTCACTCTTAGATCTCTCTATTATGCGAAAGTCAAGGTTTCCATACAATGGTGATGTTCTTCCCAAAGAAAGCCTTTGTTTTTACCTTACTTTTCCTACCCAAACTTATGCATCTTTCTATCTATCTTTCTAAGTTCTTGCCCTAATTGTTCAGCACCACGTTCCTCTTATAGTACGAGGAATGTTGTTAGGTACATAAGGGCAGTTGTTAAACCATGATTCCTCCATGTGTATCCAAATACAACCATTGTACTATATTAAGGCTGGAGGAGAGAGAAAACACGCTAATGTCAAGGTAATGGGATGAAAGGTAGCTCTACTACAACTTGGGGAGCAAGCCATAAACAAGGAAAGAGACATTAGAGATACAAGGAGTGATGCACGTGTCCTCAGTAGTGGTCCAACACAAGCTCAATCAATAAGGGGTGTTTTATAGCATCTAAATATAGAGGGTCGCAATCTCCCATTTACATTAGTGCTGGGTGTTGTAGATACCACATTTTATACCCCTTACGACTTAGGCCCTCGTTCCTCAATGATGCCCAAATTCTAAGGCCTAAGGTTAGTTTAGGGCCCAATCAAATGTAAAATTGACTTAAGAGGCGTTAAAATGGAAAGTATAACTTTTAATCAGCAAAAATATATTTTTGGAAAATAAAGGCCAAAGAAAACCACAGTTTGCGTACGTAGGCCACACGATGCGTACGCAGGCATAAGTCTGCGTACAAAGCTAGGGTTTCAAAGACATAAGAAAAGCAAGTTTTCTGCATTAAAGACTGAGGTTTGGAATGAATCCTACATTGTCTAAGAGCTGTTCCAAACCCCTATTTTTCAACTATATAAAGTCTTACATGGTACCTTTTCAAGACACACACAGAAAATCCGAAGGGAAAACCTAAGATTCACTAGAAATAGTGAATCAAAAGGGAGTTTTTCACAAAATATCCTCAAGTCAATTGTTTTGTGTTTTGCTGTGTTGTTAAAGTTTTTGGGCTAGTTTCCACGTACACATAATCTTTTCTACGTATGCAGGCTTAATTATGCATACGCAAGCTTGTTCATGCATGCGCATGATCCTACCCAGAAACTCTAACTCTTCTATTTTGTTCTTTATCTCGTATAATGTGCTTTTATTTTAGATTATTTTTCACATGTTTATGGTCTTGAGTCTTTGTTTCACATGTTTGTTGTTTGTTTACCTTTCGCATGTTGGTTGTTTGTTTACATGTCTAAATTAGGGTTTTCTCTTCCTTTCTTGTCTTAATGCCATGTACATTCATTCACATGCCCATTCATTGATGCCATAGGTACTGTGATGCAAGGAGGTAATTAAAGGTAAGTTATGCATTCATATGTGCACTCATGTTTGTTTGATAACATGTTTTGATGATGAGCATGAATGTGTTTGGTGATCTTCACGTTCCCAATGTGATCCTTTGATGTTTACATGTTGCTGCCTTGGATGAGATATGTGATACATTGTTAGATGAATGTTAGGTGGATGTTGTATGCTTCTAACATATTGGATTAGTGTTTTCTCTTTCTTTCTTGTCTAAGTACCATGAGCACACATTCACATGTTCATGCATTGATGCAGTAAGGTAAGTGAAGGTAAGTCATACATTCATATGTACATGCACATTGTTTGATAACATGGTTTGATGATGAGTATAAATATGTTTGGTTGGATAATATGTTCTTGATGTTCTTGATGCTCCAATATAATCTTTTAATGTTGTCATGTTTATGTTGCTACCTTAACATGTCATGATGAATGCTAGGTTAATGAGATGTCATGATAGATGTATGCTAGGGTTTGTGTTGAGATGATTGCCATGATAGATGTATGTTAGGTTTACTTGCTGAGCATGATTAGATATATGGTTAGGGTTTGGGGATGAATGATGCCATATTGTTTACTTAGATGTATACTAGTATGTGTGTGAGTTAGAATACAAGTATTAAACATGCTTTTAATAAGGTTAAGATGTAAGACACAATGAGAGGAGGCCAACCCTAGAGTTGGGCGGCTTTGGGTGCCTAACACCTTCCTAAAACCATACCTAAACTCTAAACCAATACTCTAGTAGTAAGATCAATGGTCCTTCCTTGAAAGGATGCTATATTCATGGTTCCTAGACCATATAACCAAGTGGCGACTCCAACACTTTTCGTTGTGTCCATAAGTGTCCATGCCAAATGCAAATCTCACTCTTCCCCAAGATAGTCACGCTGTTGGCACGGGCCAAAGATCCTCTTTTTCAACCAACATTCCCCTTCCTTTCCTCACAACTAGCCCACATGTAAGGTTCAGATCTAGCCACGTCAGCATTCACACATGCCTTGGCCGATGTTAAGTACATTAGCCCCTTGACTATCAATGGCATTAATGACAAGGTCATTGATAGTCACATCATATCAGACTTTAATGCTCTTTGTAATCATGTTTTGTGACATTCAAAGTTTGAGACACGTGGCATTCGTAGGTGCTCCTTGCCGTTTTGGCATTGCTTTGTTCCTCGCGCTTAGCATACAGGCATTAATCTTCATAAATGTCGTGTCGTTTCATTTAACCCCAGTTGTTGATTTAAAAGGAAAGAAATCTCCCCTTATTCTTCATTCATTTTGCTTCCATATTCTTTCCTTCTTCTACACATAAAATCCTCCATTGTCAACGAAATGGACAGCCCTTCATTTGCAACCTCCAACTTTCCCCATAGTGGTCTAGATTCTCTCAATAGTGACTCGGACTCTTCTAGTGTCAACAATGCATCCCCTGCCATTCTGAACCATATTCCTCCTCCTCCTCCTATCCCTTTTCCTATTTTTCCCCTCCCTTAACAAGTTTTCTTCCTGAAGTTAGGCAAGTCCAATCTTGGGAGGTCAATGAAGAAGAGGAAGAAGAAGTAGATCCGGAGGAACTTCAGTTAAAGGCCAAAGAAGATGCTAAAGATGAGGCATATCACGCCTTTATGAGGGACATCCCTAAGTGAAGGAAAAGACGTAGGGGCTCTCAAACCATTTCTGACTCGAGTGTGACAGCCTCTGACTCTTTTACTGGCTCGGATTCTGATTCAAGGGGGTCAAACTCCTCAGCAAACTCAAACTTCGGTGATGAGGAAAATGAGGACCTCGGCCCTGACTACCCTCAAGAAGACTCTAAGGGAGATTCAGATGCTTACGGGCGTTGTTCTCCCTAAGTTGCTTGCCTCCAATCCTGCAATCTTTTGTGTCTTGTTGTTTCTTTTTTTTGTTTTGTTTTTATGTCCATGTAAAGCAGGCCATACTATTGGCCTTAGATCGTTGTTTATTTTGTTAATGCATAGAAGAAGGGTGATAAACCATAAGAGCCAAACCAAATGTAAATCCCCATTTTCCTTCTGAATATAATAATACATATATTGTTTTTGTTTCAAAATTCTGAGTACGAATTATATATTTATTTTTATGTTTCCTTTTTAACACTTGAAAAAAAAATTGTGAAAAAGAGGCACCTGCACAAAGGAACAACACAAGGACACATTAGTTAATCAAAGTATAGAGTGAAGGTGTAAAAAAGAACCTGTTGCTGATGGGTCACTCCTTTTCACAATTTCTATAACAACGGTTTTCTTCTGTAAATTGACTTGTTAGAGATTCTAGCATTTCCCCTTCTAGACATGTGTCAACAATTTTTTGAAAAGATGCCTCACTTTGAATGACTCTTTTTAAAGGGAGAAACTACTTCCTTCTCCCCATTTTTCTCATCTTCTTCTTATCCTCTTCTTTTCCAAACCCAAATCTTAGAATTTTCACAAGAACAAAACTCATAGGTGTCAAATGCAATCTGAGATCTAGTTCTTCAAAGGTCACAAAACCTTTAACCCCCAAAACCGATAGGCCATTGTTAGGAGGAGAAGAGAAACTTTCCATAGTGGAGCAATGGATCATCCCATCTTTATTTGAAGATTATATGTTCGACAAAAGTCTTGATTAGGGACCATTTCCCTACTCTGCAGATCCTCCCTACACAGCATGCAGGGAACTTGATGATATCCTGATCATGGATTTGGAAGTGAAGCATGTTCCTTGGCTCGGTACTTGCAGAGGAGATTTTGCTCCTACCATTGATGTGGTCTTTAAATCCCATACCTCAATTTCCAAAGGTTGTAGAAGTTAGTGCCGAAGAGCACTAATACATCCCCCTTTTTATGGATATCTTGCAGAAAGTGCATCTTGTGTTGGTGTTCTTTGGCCTAAACATCAACAAGGATAGTGAAAACCTCCTTTCTCTTTTGTACCGGTGGAATTATACTACCCATACTTTCTTTCAAGGATGTTAAGAAGTCTCTCCTTCCCTTGAAGATGTTTATGAGATATTGAGACTTCCCCTGTTTGGTGATGGAGATGCAGCTAATATATCTTTGTCCTTTAATGAGGCCAAAGCTATGAAATTCCTTTAAGATGCAGTAAAGAAGACCTTAAAGAAACTTATTTTGAAGGCAGCAAGGAAAGGAAAAGCCCTTAGTAAGTAAGTGTTGGAAGACGCTAGTGTTAGTGGTGATAAAGGTTTTAGGGCCAACTTTTGGAGATGAATTAGATACTTTTGGAGGGAGTATGCTAATGGCATGGATTAAGAAATAAGCTTAGATTCTTTAAAAGAGGGCATAGATTTCGTTGTGGGAGAAGGGAATTCTAGCCCTTATGAACTTGAGGCTTTTATTGCTTTCTAACTATCTCGCCATTTATTTGAAGGACATCCTCATAAGAAGATCCTGAGTAGACATTTCCCCTTAGCTATTAAATTGGTCAAATGACACTTTTTCCACCTTGCCCCTTAATTCTTAGGGACTTTGTATTCCCATCTAGATTGTTTCACCCTCGACTTGCAACACTCTTGGGGTTGATTTCAAGTAGAAACTTTTGTACCTATAGCATTCTTACAGATCTAGTTATGGGAGCACTTTAGGAATTATGCTCTTGCTCCTAAAGCTTTAAGTTCCTTTAAGACCAGTCTGCCCTCACCCCAAGGGTTACCATGATCATGGTGTTGGAATAAGGTTGTGGTATCTTTTGATAGCTTCTTTTTCAAGTTGTTAGATGACCCTACTAATTGGACAGCAAGACCTTATTCCCCTATTAAGGATGGACTTCCATCCTTGTTCCATTCTTTGAAAAATGAAACTGTTTCTTATTATAAAGATGCTCCTTGGACTAAGGAGAAGCTTTCTTTTGTTGCTTGTGCCTTTATTTCCCATCTTTAGGCATGTTTCCAGGATGATTTTGAAACTTTGGAGAAAGTGGATCCCAACGTGTGGGCATTCCACCTATCTTCAAGGGTGATCTGACTTTGAAACTCTCTGCCAAAGCCAAACCTTCAACTAGTAAAAGGAAAGGGAAAAACATTAAGGTTCCTGCTGTGAAGAAACCAAGAGTATGTACCTTCCATTCCTATTTTATTCTTCTGCAATGACTTCTTGATCAATGGCGTGTGTGACTTCCTTTCCTTCTTACCTTTGGTAGATTGGAGAAGCTGCTCCTCAGACTTAGACAAAAGCGAAAGTCGCTCCTTTAGCACAAGCTACCTTTGTACAAGAAGTGGTTTCTGAGGAGGAAACATAATTTCATGCTAAAATGGGGGATTCTAACCAGATGTACACCAATAATCCCTAAGAGAAAGAAGATTTCATAGAAGTCACTTCCAAAGATCAAGAAAGTGAAAGCACCGAGGTAGACCCAAATCCACTGTTCTTTTTGCTTTCTACCCCTTTGAAGTATTGTGTTCCAAACTACTTTCAATGTATCCTGAGATGATGGGAGATACTGACAAGTGGACACTATCATTTAGGAACTTTATGTTAGAGCGAATTGGGTTTGTCATATCCTAATTGTAGTCTAAAGGTAAAATGGATAGTTTGACTCTTTCCTTTGATGAATTCCTTTCCACAAAGGTGGTGCTGAGAGCATGGGTTCTCCATTCATGCTTCTTTGTCCTCACTTTAAGAGGATTTGTCATCCAAGCAGGTAGCCAGGTTCGCCCTTTAAACTCAGCTAGAAGGTGTTGTAGA
Organism: Quercus suber; assembly: GCF_002906115.3. NCBI lineage: Eukaryota > Viridiplantae > Streptophyta > Magnoliopsida > Fagales > Fagaceae > Quercus > Quercus suber. The sequence goes on along the minus strand of NW_027069470.1, from coordinate 1,250,075 downwards.
AGAACAAGGTCCTTTGAACAAAGAAATTGAAAAATTGGTAGGTGACCTAAGAGCTCTGAGCCATTCAGATTTTTCTCTTAAAAACATTAGTGTTCTTACAAACATTATTTGATTATCAAGTTGTAATATTTTATGGTCAAAGGAGACCCAGTTATTGTGAACTCTATTATGTTTCTAATTAGTTAGGATATTAAACTTTACATGCTTATCATGACCAGTAAAATATGAAGTAACTAAATGGAAATGGTCTTATTTATAGTAGTATAAATATTGTAGAACAGAAAGTATCATGTAACAAAATTAAGCATAATACTTTTTAAGGTGAGCTCTGCTAATAGGGCTATACGCCTTTGTACCTGCCTGATCTTTCAGCCAATAATGTCTAGTTTGGTGTGCTTCTTCCACAATGTAAGGTCCTTCCTATTTTGGTGAAAACTTGTGTCTAATGGATTCAGCCACACCTTGTACATGAGGGGCTATTTTCCAAACAAGTTCTCCCACTTGAAACTTTCTTTCTTTAACTTAGCCTTCATACTTGCCTAGTAAAGACAAATATGAGATGTAGCGTTGTCTGGCTTTTCTTCATCAATCTCCAAGATGTTTTCTCTGGGTGCCCATGCTATCTTTGCTAGCTTCACTGCTGGCCTCACTAAATCTATTGGGATGACAGCCTCCATGCCATAAACTAGGGAAAAAGGTGAGGCTCTTGTAGCTTATGATTTGAATGTTCTGGGAGTCCACAAAGCTATGGGAAGTTCCTTTTTCCATCCTTTTTTCATTCTCTTTAGTCATTTTTCCCAATATCTTTAGCAACCTTTTGTTGGAGGCCTTAGTTTGGCCATTTCCTTTGGGACAATAAGGTTTTGATGTTGTGTGAGCATTGGAGTACCACTCTATTAAATGACGCACATCCTTATTCAGGAATGGCGTGTTGTTATTAGAAATAAATCTGCTTAGAACCCCAAAACAACATATTATATTTTCCCTTAGAAAATTAGCCACTGAGCTACTCATTGCTTTCTTCATGTCCAGTGCTTGTACCCACTTGGTAAATAACTCAATGGCTACCAAGATCTAAATGCATCATTTAAAAGGGGGATTTATAGGATCTACAAAATCTAGCCCCCAGCTGTGGAAAGGATATGGAGCTATAGTTGGGTGGAGGCTTTGGTGGTTGGTATGTATCTCATCTCCTTGCCTTTGACATTCTTAACACTTTTCGGCGAAATTCTAGGCATCTCTTTGCATGGTAGGCTAGTAGTATTCCTAGTGCAATGCCATCTGCCATAGCTTTCTTCCAACAAGGTGTCTTGCTGGCTCACCACCGTGCAAATCCAAGAGAATACCCTTTATCTCTTTGTTGGAAATGCACACTAACCATTTCCCTTGGAAGCTTCCCTTGAATAACTTACCGTCCACCACCCTGAATCTTGTTGCATATCTCTTAAGTTTTTCCTTTTTTAACCGATCAGTAGGTAGTACACCTTTTAAAAGGTACCTTAGGTATGAATCCTGCCAATCTTCTTCTTGATCTTTACCATTTAACACTTTGGCTTGATTTGGAGGTATCATAGAATAAGTCTTATAGTCTCTATACTCTTCCTTGGCATCACTGACCATCTCCGGCCAAAAGACCCCTAACCTCTGCAATCTTCTATATATGCTAACATCAAGGTTCACCCCACAAATATCGTGGTGTAACCTATACAACTATGTTTGCCTTTCTTGCCTTGAGACATACTTCATTAGCAAACCTTTTGCTCCTCTGAAAACAAGTCTCCATTGATCTAGAGGAAGTCTTTCATATTTGATGGAAAACTTGACCCAATGTCCCTACCTTGGGTCATTGCCTTTAATAAGGGCTTTCACCAATCTTTTGGGAGGCACAACCCGCTTTTGGTCAGGCCAAGTTATTTCTCCGCTCGAAGTGTCATCTTCTCTTTCTTCAACATAGACTTGGTGGCTAGGGTGGCCAATGAATCAGCCAACTTGTTCTCATTCTAATTTATCACTTTGCATTCTATGAAGGTGAAGTGTTTTATGAGTTCCTATGTTGTGGCCCTACAGGTGGTTAAGCTAGGATTCTTCACTCCATAGGTTCCCTCAATCTGCTTAATGACTAACTCAAAATCCTCAAATACTTTTAACTTCTTTATGTCAAGTCTCTTGGTAGCCTTCAATCCCAATACTAGGGTTTTATACTCTACTTCATTATTTAAACAGGGGAAACGCAATTTGTAAGCAAACGTGTGTTCCTCTCCTAATGACTTCAACACCACTCCTATTCCTCATCCCTAGAATGTAGATGAGCCATCAAAGTGCATAAACCATTCTTGCTCCTCCGTCACCAGAACTTCCTATTGGGGAGTGAGAAATCACTTGTCCCTACGAAGTTGGCTAGTAAATCAACCATTGTCTATGACTTAATGGTGGATAGTCTTATGCATTTGATATCATGGCACGATGCCAGGATGACCCATTAAGCCATTCTCCCCGACAATTGAGGATGAGTTAGGAGGTATTTCACAGGATTAATCTTGGTTACCAACTGTATACGATGCCTTAAAAAGTAATGATTGAATTTTGACATAGCAAAAGCCAAGGATAAACATACATTTTCAACCATGAAGTACCTCAACTTTGGTCCCTTCATTAGCTTGCTAATATAATACACTGGCTTCTCCACACCTCCATGATCTTGGGCCAACAATGCCCTTAGCGATTGCTCTATGTTCGCTATGTATAACAAAAGAGGCTTGCCAAGTGATAAAGCAACCATGGTATGAGGATTCGCCAGAATAGATTGTATCTTCTTAAATGCCCTCTCACATTGATCACATTGCACAAAAGCAGTCCCTTTCTTGGTTTATTCAACCAAAGGCTTTAAGATCTTAGTCAACCCTAGAATAAACCTTCTCAAGTAGGACATTTTTCCCACAAAGCTCCTTAACTCTTTCAAGGTTGCTGGCGGGGTGAGTGTGGCTATTGCCTTAGCATTAGTTAAATCTAAATCAATTCCTTTTTGGTGGACAAGGAACCCTAGGAACTTCCCTAAGGATACCCCAAAGGCATACTTCAAAGGGTCCATCATTAAGTTACACTCCTTGCATCTTTCAAAAACTTGTCTCAGGTGCAATAAATGCTCAACCTAGTTCTATGCTTTTACCACTAGATCATTGACATAATCCTTTACCTTCTTATGTAACATGTCACCAAAAATCAAGGTCATGGTTCTCTGATAAGTAGCACCAGTGTTCTTCAATCCAAAAGACATCATCTTGTAGTAGTAATTCCTGAAGGGCGTCCTAAAGGCAGTTTTTTGAGCATCTGCTAGCTCCATGAAGATCTGGTTGTAACCACTGTAGCCATCCATAAAGCAAAAGTGTTTGTGACCAGTACCTGCATCCACCAGAATGTCAACATTGGGCAATGGGAACTCATCTTTAGGACAGGACTTATTAAGATCTCTAAGGTCCACACATATACTTATCAACTTGCCTTTCTTCTTCATGGGAACTATGTTGGCTAACCATTTTGGACACTTGATCTCCTCTATGAACCCTACTTTCAAAAGCTTGTCCACTTCAACCTTAATATTTTCTTCAACATCCAAGCAGTTCTTCCTGGCTAGTTGCTTCACAGGCTTGGCCTTGGGATCAACATTCAACATATGTGTCACTAACTTAGGATCCAAGCCTAGCATTTCTTCGTATTTCTAGGCGAAAACAACTTTTATTTCGTCAACAAAGATGTCAACCTTCTTTTTTCTTCTTCCAGTAAACATTTACTTATCTTGGCCATTCTTTCTTCTTCTCCCAATGTTGAGATTGACCTCAACAAGTTCTTCTTGGACGTTCTTAACAACGTCATTCATACAATCTAGGGCTTCTTTCAAGGGTTTTTCAACTAAGTGCACCCCTTTTGATTGTTGAGTAAGGCCAAAGGGGTTAGGCCTGCCATTCTTTTGACTATCTTCCTTTGACCATCAGAACTCACATACCACCTTGCCATCATGTTTCGTGATCCTCTTTATCTTAGGATGCCTCTCAGGCTCTACAACTTCTCCATCATCTTCCTTTCCCCTTTCTAAGACAGTGGCATTGAAATGAAGGATCTTGTTTTCTCCTTTAGGTTCAAACTCTTGATATAAAGTTGCCTCTGCGTAATGGAATTCTGCTTTGTCATTAGGCATTCTAGTGGCCTCAATGGTCACAGGTCTGCCTTTCCAAATGGCCTTTACGCATTAGTGATACATAGAGGCCACAGGTTTGTCGGCTTTGAGCCAAAGGTGGCCTAAAATAATGTGGTATGAAGTATCACCACCCATTACATGCATAAGAGTACGTGCCCTAATAGGCCCTACCCTCAAATCCAAGGACACATGCCCCAAAGTACATTGCTGTAATGCCCATATCCCTGCCACTTGAAGTGGTTTTCAAATGATCCTTTCTCACGAGATACCTAAGACATCCAATGTCGGGAGGGATAAGATATTGGTGGAAGCACCAGTATCCACCAAGTCCCTCTTGATTTGAAAGGCTCCCAAGAAAGCGGTGACATACAAGGGCCTTTCGCTATCAACTACTCAGGTGGCTAAGTCCCTGACAGAGAAAGTCATCGATTCCTTGTTTTCTTAACATGATACCTGTAATAAGCTTCCCTTAGAAGCAACCACTCCCTAACTTATTTCCACCACTTAGGTCAAGGTTTATGCTGCCTTTCTTCAAACCAATGGTCTAAGACCTATTCCTTCAAGAAAGGAATAAACTTTATTATCCTGCTAGATTGTCAATGCCATTTCTTCATCTTGCAACAGAGGGGTGCAGCACTACTACTAGCCATGTTTCTAGCCTCTTCTTCCATAAGGCCCCCACAACTTATGAAAAAGGCCATCACTACCTTATGTTTGTGTATCCTTTGATCTGTTCGCTTCCCATTCTTGATAACCAAATCACCCTTGGCCATCTTTTCATGGAAGATGTTTCTCAGAGCGTAGCAATCCATGGTATGGTGGCCACTCCTTTTGTGATATCTACAATAAAGCACACCTTGCTTTTCCTCTTCTGTTGGCTCATGTTTGCACTTGAGCAAGACCACCATGTCATCCTTCACCCAGGCCTCTAGGATGCTGTATAGCTTTTCTACTGAGACAGTAAAAGGGGGAGGGATACCACTTCTCTCTCCCTCTTCCTGCCTTTAGTAACCTTCTTTGTCTCCTCTACCATAGCTACTTCTATCTTTTTGCTCTCACACTTCCACGATTGCGTAAGAGCGCTTATGGCTTGTGAAGTTGAGCTCTTGGAAGGCTTTCTCACCGACATGCTTATTATCCTGGATGCTTCACCTAGCCTTCTGAAAATTAGGATCTGCAGGTTCTCTAACTAAGGCTGGTATTCATGTAACATACTAGCAATACAAATGTCCACCAATCTTTATTCCTCCACAGGATCATAACATATCAAAGAGAGGTCCCTAAACCTACGAATGTTGTTCAGTAACACCTCAGAGATCCTCTGCCTCTTCTACTGCAGATCTGATAAAGTAAGCTTTGCATCTAAAGCAAAGAACTTTTTCATGAGAGAGGTAGCCATATCATTCCAACTTAAAACCGACCCTAGGAAAAGGATGGTATACCAAGTAAAGGCTCGACCTTCCAAGGACTTGGAAAACTCCCTGAGTCTCAACTCATAGTCGTAAGAGTGAGCTGTCAAAGCATCCATATACCTCATAATATGCTCTCTAGCATTTCCAATCATGCCACCAGACTTAGTAAAGATAAGAGATGTGTAGTTAGCGAGGATAGGGTTTCCTAGCCATCTCCTTAGGATAAGGAGGTCTCGTTTCAATGTAAGCAAAACTCTACGCCTTTCTAGCCTTAAGTAGAATGGCTACAACATCCTCCCTAGTTAGGTAGGGAGATGCTTGAGATCCCTCAGGTTGTGGGGGTGCTCTCTGCTCCTGATTAAGAAGTGGATCTTGGTTCTGAGGTGGAACAAGGTTCGACCATTTGGTCTCTCCCTAAGGTGCTTAGCCTTCTTGGGGGTTTGAGGGGAGGATATCTTTTGACCCAAGGATTAGAACTTTACCCACATAATGGCCTAAGAATGTTGAAGGTCCTTAATGGCTACCACGAGGTCCCTATTGCTGGGTTGTTTGACCTCTTCAGAGGACTCTGTAACCTCAATGTGCATGGAAACATGGTCCATGCTTGCTTCAACCTGCTGTTCCCCATCTGAACCTTCTTGGGCCACTACATTCTTCTTTCTCGGAGGCATTGTATAGCCAAAGAGAAAGACAACCAAATATATGACAAAAGAGAGAACAACTAGAAATATAACTAAGGCAGAAATGCATTTTTCGTCCCTATGTTTTGGCCTCATTCTCATTTAGGTCCCTACTTTTTAATTTTACCGCTTTTAGTCCCTAAAAAAAAAAAAAAAAAAAAAACTCGTTCTATTTTGGTCCCTACCATCATCTTACTAAATGAAATTGTCTACGTGGCAGATAGAGTGTAATGTTGGCACACTAAATGCTAACATGGCCATTAAAATAATAATAAATTTTTTTATGTGGCCTTAAAAAAATTAATTTATCAATTTTAACTAAAAAAATAAATTAAAAACAAAATTAAAAACCAAAAATCACATGAATTGAGATCTAAGTTTATCTTAAAAAAGAACAACAGAAACATAAACCCAGATTTAAGAAAACAAAATTAAAAACCAAAAATCACAAACTGCAATGTCTTTGAAAGGGTCTAGGAAAATGAATTCTCATTAAGATCAATGAACCTTAAAAGCAAACAACTTCCAATGTCATCAAACCTTCCTAGAGAACTGGTTCTTTCCCAAGTTAATGGCTCTCAAATTATTCAAACCTTCAATCCCCTTTGGAATCTCACCCTCCAAGGAGTTATCCAATAAATCCAGGGATCTAACCCCATTCAAAGACCAAATCCCTAGTGGTAGAGACCCTGAAAACTTAAATCTGTGTTTGTGTTCTTATAGTTCTTGTTTAAGGTAAACTTAGATCTCAACTCATGTTATTTTTGGTTTTTTATTCTGTTTTTTAATTTTTTTATTTAATTAAAATTGATAAATTAATTTTTTAAATTTATATGCTAATGTGGCATTTTTTTAATGCCAAATAAAAATTTTTATTATTGTTTTAATGGTCACGTCAACATTTAGTGTGCCAACAGTACACTCTGTCTACCACGTAAACAATTTTTGTTAGTGAGATGATGGTAAGGATTAAAATAGAATGCATTTTTCATTTTAGGGACTAAAAGCAATAATATTAAAAAGTAGGGACCAAAATGTAGGGACGAAAAATGCATTTTCGCTTATAACTAAAGGGAAAATAACTAGAGATTCTCCCTAGCGAAGTCGCCAAAAATGTACATGCAAGTTAGATTATCAAAAAAATGTAAGAGAATGAATAATAAATCTAATAGTTCATTTAAGTGAAAAAGCTTGCGAACAATAAAAATGGAAACTTTAACACTAATGTCTAGAGAAATGCATATGCTAAACAAAGAATGTAAGGAAGGCACGGAAAATACGTGAAAACCCCTTTGAAAGGGATGAAAAACCATGGGTGGGCAAAGGGGAGAATGTCCCTCACTCTTAGAGCTCTAATATTATTTGAAAGTCAAGGTTTTCATACAATGGTGATGTTCTTTCCAAAGAAATCCTTTATTTCTACCTTACTTTTCCTACCCAAGCTTCTGCCTCTTTCTCTCTATCTTTCTAAGTTCTTGCCCTAATTGTTCAGCAACATGTTTTTCTTATAGAACGAGGAATGTTGTTAGGTACATAAGGATAGGTGTCAAACTATGATTCCTTCATTTAAATCCAAATATAGCTATTGTACTATGTTAAGGCCGGAGGAGAGAGAAAACATGCTAATGTCAGGGTAGTGGGATGAAAGGCGGCTCTAATACAACGTGGAGAGAAAGCCATAGACAAGGAAAGTGACATTAGGGATACTAGGAGTGATGCACATGTCCTCAGCAATGGTCCAACAAAAGCTCAACCAATAAAGGGTTTTTTATAGAATCTAAACATAAGGGATCGGTATCTCCTTTTTACACTAGTGCTTGGTGTCCATGCCAGGTGCAAATCTCACTCTTGCCCAAGATGGTTACGCCGTTGGCATGAGCCAAAGATCCTCTTTTTCAGCCAACTTTCCCCTTTCTTTCCTCACAACTAGCCCACATGTAGGGTTCAGATTCAATCACATCAACATTTACACATGCCTTGGCTGGTGTTCTGTACAAGGATCATATTGCAGCAAAAAAAAGAAAGAAAAAAAGAATGACCCAACATATATTCTTAGTTAGTAGGATCACATTGCAACAAAACAAGTTTAAAGCGCTCTGTTAATCATACAAAATAAGAGCATTGATGATTATAATAGTCTAAGAATAAGACCTTCATTTTTCAAGGATTTCCATTTGGCATTGACGAATATATTTTTGCTGCACTGAAGACAAAGTACTTACATCCATCAACATAATCTCTTTTTCTTCCTTCATCTGATTCATTCTCAATTTTTCCCTTTCATTATCCTCCTTCAGCTTTTCCATTCTCAATTTTTCCATTTCATATTCCTCTTTCAATTTTTTCATATCCAGTTACATTTTCATTTTTGTCATTTCAAGTTTTTTATCCTTAAGTTGAATTCATGCCATCTCATGCTCATGGTCTGCAAGACTTCCTTTCTCAATACAAGTTATTTTCATCTCACTCATTTTTCTTTTTTCTTCCATCATGACATTCAATATGTCTTCCATATGTGAAGTTGTACCTTCTTTGCACTTTTGTTTCTTCAATCTTTTTTTTTTTCCGCCTTCACCCTTGATGGTCTCTTCAAGTTTACAATTGGAACTTGTGGAATATAATCATCCTCTAAACTTATTGACTATAGATTAGAAGTTGAAGATGCCTTAAATCTCCATCTTTTTTTTTGGTTGTTGATTGTTAACAATAACCAACCACTTTGGTGTGCAAATTAATAAATTCTAACAATGCTTATATTGAAATTTGGAACCTTGGAGTACTTGATAGAGCTGTTTTGTTGCGTTAATCTTAAAAATTAACAAATAGTTTATAGTTGCTGAAAGCTCGAAATTGTGTGAAAACATAAGAGCTGTTTAGACCCCCAAATTAAAATTACAGCTCAGTTGATTTAGTCTAACTTAAACTAAGTGCGGAATAGAGTAAATGTGAGCAAATGAACAATATAACTACTCTAAGCCATATTCATCAAATCACAACAGTAAAATGAAAGCTAAAAGAGTAAGAAAGAAGAATGCAAACACAAGATAACATGCTGATGTGTTATCGAATAGAAAACCGAAGAACTTGGCGAAAAACCTCTCTGCTGCCCTCTAAGTGGTAATCGATCCACTAGAGAATAAAGTTGGAGTACATGAATAACAAAAGACCCTCCAAGCCTAGTCTACCCCATGTACTTGAGCCCTCCAAGCTCCTGCTACCAACTGACTTAATGAAACCTTGTCTTCTCTAGCTCTTCGGATCCCACAATACGCCTGATTGCAACCACCAAGCCTCACCGGCTTCTTTTGGCAAATCTCCAAAGCTTCCCAAGCTCCAAAACACTTTCTACACTCTGAACAGGTGTGGGTTGTGTTTGTAGACAAATCTCCTATCAAGGTATGACAATGGGAGAGGGAAGGAGAAGAGACTAGAATGATTTCTCTCTAAGGATGAGTAGCTCTCTCTCTAAAAGATGGGTGTGTGTGTTTTGGAAAACCTATCTAGGGTTTTTCTTTTTGAATGGCCGCCTTACAATTTATGTGGGTAATAAGGGTATATATAGTATAGGTGAGGGGTAAGAAAGTCACACTTAAAAATACTTCAAGCAGAATGTTTCGCTAGTACTTCACGGGAAGGCCTTACTCGCAAGATACTCGCGAAATTGACAGCCTATCATGACTCTTTAGCTTCCAATCATGTGCTTCTCACGTGGCTCTTTTACGAGTTAGCTTCTCACGATCTTCTCACGAAATCCACTTGATCTTCCAATATATGCTTAATTCTTCACCAACTTAATACTAAACCCAATACAATAAAATCCCACAAAATACAAGGAATAAAATTAAAGCAATTACAACACTTTTTATCATGGAATAAAGCCAACATAAAACATAATTGTAAATCACAACTTTACAATTGCTATCTTGAAACAGTCGGAACAATTAGCAAATTAACACAAATTTCTTTATAAGTTGTACCTTGTCTTCATCAATCTTACCAATTTCATTCTTTGATTCAATTTTTGACAAACTCATAAAACTTATTGGTGCAAAGTTGAATCGTTAACCATCGGTTCATTAGAGAACCCACCATACGCTTAGAAATGAAGGTCTTCCACTTGTGGTAGTACTCCGAAATTCTTGACCAGTATGTTGTGAGTTTTTTATTAGTACTTTGCACTACATCTTGGTTGACATTGAAAAATGCAAACATAAGAAGCATGTCTTCTTGTATGGAGAAGTTGTTGTCACGTTGTAATTTCTTAGCTATGGATTCAACTTGGGGTGGAGACATTTGCCTGAATTCTTTAGCTTGTGAAACACTATCTTCACCATTTATATGTGAAGATCCTGACATATATTCATTATAACTATCTTCTATAAGATTAGTGAAAGATGTGCCTCCTAGAATACTCGAATCCATTCCTAGTAACAAAAACAAAAACCAAACTAACACATCCTCTGCCTTTTATTTTCATTCCAACAAGACAATTATAATTAAGAACAACAGGAATATATAATTATTAAGGTAAGAATTCCTATTGATAATAGTGCATATTTTATAGGTTTGACAATAATGACAATAAGCTCTCTTCCATATATTCATACCTACAAGACAATCATATTTTTTCTCATTTCCATGATATAGAAAATAAAAGTAGCGGACTAGTACAGTCTACAGCAAAAACAACAACACAAGTCAAGTCAAGAACTGTGGGTCGCTCTCTGCTCTAGGTGTAGCTTCGCTATTTCCTAAATCAGTGGAGCTTTTCTGTCCTTGTCTCTGTACAAGTTTTTGTCTCCCCTGGTTGAATCTTAATCCATAGCGCTATACACGAATACAATGGATACTCTTGAGAGTTGGTGGAAAAAACTTATGCTCCTGGATTTAGAGGAAGATGGTGTTTAATGTCCAAAAGACTCTCTAGCTCCCCCTTTCTTGCTTGCTACAAAGTTCCTAACAAAGAGGCTGATGAACATCCAATCCATGGCTCACACATTCAAACCTCTATGGTGAACACAGAGCGATCACGATAAAATACATGGGGGAAAATACGATGTTTTTCAAATTTGTGGATGAGTACGATCTTGAGCGAGTGCTTGAACACGAACCGTGGACATCAATAAACACCTAGTGATCTTTGAGAGAGTATTAGAGAATGTTCCAATCACTGCCATTTCTTTCAAGTTCACTACATTTTGGGTTTGGATTCATGACCTACCAATGCAATGCATGACTCAGGCAACCCGTGATTCCATTGGAAACTCTATGGGTAAGATTCTTCATATGACAGGTATCGAAGAGGAGGGTGGAAAAGGCAACTACCTAAGTGTGCGGGTACGTATGGATATCTCAAAACCACTCAGCCGAGTGAGGAAAATCTGGTCAGATGGTAGAGTGATAGGGTGGGTTGCCTTGTAATATGAAAGACTACCAAACTTCTGTTATTGGTGCGGTCAAGTAACTTATGATGAACGAGACTGTGATTTATGGCTTCGAAGCAAGCGAACTTTATGTAGAGATGACCAACAGTTTGGGGCATGGATGAGGGTGGAAGTCGACCTCTTAAGTCGAAAAACATCCCTAACTGTTGACGGTACTCACTCAAGTTTCTCAGGGCCACCTCCACGACACAGAGAGCCTGGCCCTCCAAAGAGAGTTGAATTAACAAGGATCACAAGTATTAGATAACGTCCAAGCACTTAACAGGGATCCAAAGGGTTCCCAAACTACGTGGAAAAGAATCATTAGAAGTCTAAGCCTAGTTAACAATGAAGTTATCATTTGTGACCCTACCTCTCGAAGAGAATTACACGCCACAGAGAACACTCGACCAACAAAATGCCAACCTCTAGACAGCAATGAAGTCTGTCATCATTCTCCAATGGTGGTGGCTGTTGAACAGCCCCATCGATCCCAATGAATTGCATCAACTGGAACTATCATGGACCAGGACAACCATGAGCAGTTCACAAACTCATGAAATTGGTGAAAAAACATTCCCCCTCAATCAGGGACGGACGCAGGATTTTAAGTTGGGGGGGTCGGAGATAAGCGAAAAAAAAAATTTCAAATACACATCCATATAGTATTAATAAACTAACAACCAAGACAAATACCCAAAATCATTGTTTCTTAATATATTAAGATACAATCATCTACTAACAAAAACAAAATACACAAAACACTATTGTTTCTTTATACAATCATCTATGAAAAGGGAACTCGATGCTCTTTCAAATCTTCAAAATCATCTACGATTGAATCCAAACTAAATGTTGAAGCTATATCCTTTTCAATGTATAACATCAAAGAGTCCGTCAAAAAATCATTTTCCATTTTGTTTCGAAGGTTAGTTTTGACAACTTTCATAGCTGAAAATGCTCGTTCTGTAGTAGCAGTAGAAACTGGAAGAGTAAGCACAAGTCTCACCATTCTATAAACAAGTTTGTAATATTCTGAATTTCCAGTTCTCACTAACCATTGAGACAACTCAGATAAACTTTTCAATTTTTTGAACTCCGGATCCTGGACTACATTATGCTCAAAATGATAAAGCTCCTTCTTCAACACTTGTTTGTCATAATCTGTGAAATCTTGTAGATAGAAATTCTTTACCAACAAACAAAGATCACTACTTCTGAAAGATTTTAATGCCTCTCGAGGTTCTAAAGCTGAGCTAAGCCTAAGTAACTCCATTGCATCTTATTAAACCGATAATTTAGTTCTTGTAGTTGAGAATCTATTGTAGCATAAAAAATATTTACTCGATAATGATGCTCATTTGTAATGTTATCTTTTTGATTACGAGCTCGACCTCGCCTCGCAATATAACGAGCATTCATATCCAGGACATCAATGCAATGCTTCTCACAAAATGAGATCACAGTGGTGAGTAAGCCATCCCATCCATCATCTCTAAATTTTTGGATAAGTGCTTTAGTAGATGAAACTAAATGCATGGCATTTAAAATGTCTTGAGATTGGCTTTGCAAAGCTTGACAAAGTTTATCAGTGATCTCCATATTTCCTTCTCAAGATGCAAGATGAAGACAAATTCAAATGAAGTTAAACCCTCATAAGCTGACTCTGCTTTGCCCGATGTTCTCCATCAATTGCATCATCAATTATATTTTGCAAAACTTCAACAGTTGAAGTAAACATTCTTAATAAGCTAGAAACTGATCTAAAATGTGAACTCCAACGTGTTTCTACAAGTCGTTGTAAAGTGCCAATTTGATTAAGTCCACTTCCAGTCTCAAGCTCTTCAAGATCAATCAAACGTGCTATTTCATTAGCATTGGCAACTTTCAATTGCTCATTGCGCTTGCATGAAGCATTAACAATTCTGATCAGAAAAAGCAATGCAAGAAAAAAATGACTAATGGGAACAACTTGTTTGGATGCTTTTACTAATGCCAATTGTAAGCGATGTGCAAAACAATGGATGTAGTAAGCATATGGGCAATCATTCAAAATCAAAGCTTGTAATCAACTCCACATACCTCGCATGTTGCTTGCTCCATCATATCCTTGCCCACGAATATTTTGTATATCGAAGCAATGTTGAGATAACAATGAATATATCCCCTTCTTTAGAGTCAAAGCCACAGTGTCAACAACATGAATAAGCCCAAAAAAACATTCTTTCACAAAGCCTTCTACATCAACATATCTAAAGACCACAGCCATTTGCTCTTTCATGGACTCATCACGAGCTTCATCAACCATTATGCAAAACTTTGCATCACCAATTTCTTCCCAAATAGCCTTCTTCACTTTGGCTGAGAAAACATGTAAAATTTCTTTTGANCCTTTGCAAATGCTGCGATTGGTTCATCAAATCCTTACACATTTGCTCGGCAACTCTATGAGCTGAGTTAGGATCTTTTCCTATATGACCTTGGAAATAACAATCTTTGCCCCCAACCTTTTTCCAAGATCTAAATCCACCAACAATGAATGCATTTTGTTGTCCCACAACCCCATTTGGATTATGAAAGACAAAGCAAGGTAGACAATAAGCTGCATCTGTTGTAGGAGAATATTCAAGCCATTTTGAATTATTTTTAAACCAAGAAGCTTGAAAGCTACGATTGCGCTTTCCACTTTTCTTGAATGTCCCTAGAGGAGGTTGGTGCGGACCCTTTTTAATGTAAGCCCGTCGAATTTCATCACGTTGATTAACATGATATTCCCATATTTGTTTGCGTGTTCCGGGATCATAATCCAAAGAATCAAGGTCAATTCTTTGAAATTGTGTTTGAGAGATTGGAACATCGACATTTTCCGGAATTGGAACATCCACATTTTCCGGAATTGGAATAGCAACATTAGTTGTTGGCAATTCCACGTTGACTTCAGAAGAATTTAAAGTTGAACCTTTCTTTTGAAAAAATCAAGCATTGTAGTTGATTTTTTCATGATCTACAAATAAAATAAGAATCTCCATTATTTTCTTAAATTTGTGTGAAAATTTTCTATAATATATAATTTGTTTTTTTCTTTTTGTCTTTGGTCTACCTTTATTTATGTTTTTGTGTTTATCTACCTTTATTTATGTATTTGTGTTGTCTGATTGTCTCCCTCTCTCTAACACTGACCCACTAACCCCCAGACACTAATTGGCCTTGCAGAAAAAAAAAAAAAAAAAAAAAAAAAAAAAAAAAAAAAAAGCTGTCTTTAACTTTACCTTTTGTTTTGTCCGTTGCCCAACCCCCAACTCCACTTGTCTGGTTGTCCCTATTATGCCCAACTACCGGTCAACAAAGAAAAAACTAATTCCTACAACTACAAACTCTACTCTCTCTCTCTCTCTTTCTATGTCTCTTATCTATATAAAGAGTCACAAACACAGTTACACAGAGACAGAGTCACAGCCAAAAAGCCAAAAAAAAAAAAAAAAAACACACAGGTAGCAGCCGCAGCCACATCAGTTCAGTTCATCAGCAAAAACACAAACAAGCACAGTTTGAATCTCAGATTCTCAGATCATATCACAAAGACACAAACATTTTATATTTATTAAGTTTTGAAGGCTTAAATACCTGTGAGCGGCAGCGGCAAGTGGGTTAAGCAACCGGCGACGGCGGCAATCGTCACAGACTTACAGCGACACGGCGTCTCTGGCGACTCACAGCGTCACAGACTCATAGCGACACGGCGTCACAGATCAAGATGGGTCTCGGGCCTCTCGGCGTCTCGCTCTCGCAATCGTCACAGACTCACAGCGACACGGTGTGGCGTCGGCAGCGGCGGCGGCGTCACGGGATCGGGGTGGGTCTCTCACTCTTTCTCTCTCGCCTCTGGCTCTCACTTTCCTTTCCTTTCTTTTTTGTTCTATTTTTTCCTTCATTTTTTGCTTCTCCAGTTCTCCGTTTGGGTTGGTTTTGGTCCTCTTACTGAGTTTGTTTTGTTTTTTTTACATGGGCCATAGGCTGGCCGGAATCTGATGGGCTCTCAAGTTCCATTTCCTTCCTTTTCTTTTTTGTTCTTTTTTTTCTTTCGTTTTTTTGCTTCTCTGTTTGGGTTGGTTTAGGACGGCTGAGTTTTTTTTTTTTTTTTTTTTTTTACATGGGTCATGGGCTAGCCGGAATCTGAGGGCAGCCAGGCAGGGGTTCATAATTTTGGGAGGGGGGCCCGAGCTAAAATTAAGAGGGGGCCCAAACCCTTTTCTTTTTTTTTTTAGAAAATTTTAGCTAGTAAAATTTTTTTTTTTGGGCCCAGGGGGGGCCCGGGTCCCCTTTGCCCCCCTTCTGGGTCCGTCCCTGCCCTCAATAGTTTTTCTCATGGAAACCAAAGCAAAAGATGATTTTCTAGAGAGGCTCTGTTCAAAGCTCAAGTTTGATAATTATTTCATTGTTCCTCGAATTAACACTGGTGGTGGGCTAGTTCTGTATTGGAAGGATGGGATCGATGTCCATGTTTTCAACTCCTCGCCAATGTATATTGATGCAGTAGTTAACCCAAGTTTGGATGACGCCTGGCAATTCACAGGATTCTACGGAAACCCTATAACTTAACTGGGAACATTCTTGGGCACTACTTAAACATCTCTGTCTATAAGTAGATCTTCCACGGTTATGCATAGGCAATTTTAATGAAATAGTCAAAAAAAAAAAAAGAGGTGGTGCAAGCCTATCGGAGAGACAGATGGTTGCTTTTAGAGAGGCATTAGATTTTTGTGGACTTCGAGATCTTGGGTACGTGGGGTCTCCTTTCACATGGTGCAATAATCAGTTCAAAGGGGTAATAACGTGGATCAGACTTGACAGGGGAGTGGCCATACCATCATGGATGACAATGTTTCCATTTGTCTGTGTGCATCACATTGCAGGTTCTTTGTCAAATCATTCACCTTTGTGGGTGTGCTCGGATGATGAAAATACACGATTCCACAAGAAGAGGAGGCCCTTCCGCTTTGAAGCGGTATGGATGAGAGATAAACATTGTAAAGGTGTTATTAAAAATGCATGGGGATGTCATACAATGGGTATGCTAATGGATAATCTCATCCATAAAGTGGAGGAATGCCGAATCCAACTACAAACATGAAGCAAAAATTCCGTTGGTAATATCCTAAGGTTGCTAGGCCAAAAGAAAAAATTACTTGCCCAAGTAAAGTCTTCATCGATGTTGGGTAGCAACCATGATCAAGTCAGAATCCTAAGAGTTTGAAGTGTATGATCTTATTGTTAAAGAGAATTATTTATGGTAGCAAAGGACAAGGGTGGACTGGTTAAAATCTGGGGATCTGAATACAAGGTATTTCCACAGACGAGCAAATCAGCAAAACCAATGAAATTTTATTTCCAAGCTTGTGCTAGATGATGGCACAAGCGTGTAGGATGAATAGAAAATTGGAGAAGTGATGGTTTATTATTTCAAAACCATGTTCACGCCAACAAACCCATCAAGTTTTAATACCATTCTGCACGACATTGATAACAAGATCACTCTAGCCTGGAATGTAGATCTGACTAAAGGCTTCACGATTGATAAAGTTAAGAAAGTACTAAAATAAATGAAATCCATGACAGCACCAGGACCAGATGGTATGCCACCTCTTTTTTATAAATCTTATTGGAGTACAGTTGGTTTTGATGTTATTGAAGCCACTCTATCAATCCTAAATACAGGTTCCATGCCCACACACTTAAACCATACCTTTATTTCCCTTATCCCAAAAATAAAAAACCCATAAAGAGCCAAAGATTTCCGTCCCATTAGCCTATGTAATGTCATGTATAAACTAATATCCAAAACCATAGCCAATCACCTTAAAAAAATTCTCCCAAAAATTGTTTCTGAATCCCAAAGTGCATTTATGTCAGATCATCTTATTTCGGATAACATCCTTGTTGCATTTGAAACCCTACACCGCCTAAAAAACAAGAAGAAAGGAAGAATAGGTTTCATGGCCCTAAAACTTGACATGAGTAAGGCCTATGACAAGCTGGAATGGAATTTTCTAGAAAAAATTATGGGAAAATTAGGGTTTGATGAAAAATGGATTTTTCTCATTAGTAAATGCATTAGATCAGTCTCTCTCTCTGTAATGGTCAATGGCAAACCCCAGGGGTTTTTTTTTTCCAACCTAACAGAGGTCTTCAACAAGGAGACCTTCTATTACCTTATTTGTTTCTTTTATGTGCAGAAGGCCTTCATTCCCTTATACAACAAGCTAAAAATAATGGTTCAATTAGAGGTGTCTCTATTTGCAAGGACGGCCCTAAAGTCTCACACTTATTCTTCGTTGATGATAGTCTTCTCTTTTGTCAGGCTAATGAACATGATTATTGTGTTGTCTTGGAAGTACTTGACAAATATGAAAAGGCCTTAAGACAACAAATTAATCGAGATAAAACTCAGATTTTTTTTAGCTCAAACAAAACAAGACCGATGTAGGAAACCATCATTGATTTGCTTGGAGTTTTAGCCATTACCCAATGTGAAAAATATTTTGGCCCTCCCTTCATTTGTGGGGCAAGCAAAAAAGCAGAATTTTAACTATATTCGAGAGCGAATTTGGCTTAAAATTCAAGGGTAGAAGGAAAAGCTCCTTTCTCAAGCTTGTGGAGAAGTCTTGATCAAGGCAGTAATTCAAGCCATGCCAACTTTCACCATGAATTGCTTCAAACTTCCCAAAAGTTTATGTAAGGATATTAAGGGCCCATTTGGTTTAGAGGTGTCTCAGTTTTCAATTTTCATAATTCAATCTCAAAACCCATAACTCATCACCCAAACCCCACTATCAGTCAAAAATACCAAAACTTTTGTTTGGTCACAAAACTTAGTCATGTATCTTAGTTTTTAACTTCACTTTTTGCCAAAATGATAGACGCACCCACTAATATGGTCTTCAAACTCAGCTACGCCGAAACCCAGCTCCACCACCAACGGCAAACCCTTCATCCACCACCATCAACCAAGCTCCACTTCCACCACCACCAACAGCAAATCCAGAAATCCACAACCACAACCACCACCACCACCAGCCTTCAACAACCACAACCTCTACCAAAAAATCCGAATGAATCAAAAATCCAAACCCACCAATAAGCCTCAACCAAATGTGTTTGATTGAAGAAGTTTTTTTTTTTTTTTTTTAAAGCATCAGGTCTCACCGAGTTACAGCCATCACCGCGTGAAGGAAAAAAAAAAAGAAATAAAAAAAGAAGCAGCTAAGAAGAGAAACCAAAGTGGAGAAGAAAGAAAGAAAGAAAAGAAAAAAGAAAAAAGAGAAGAATCCTTAGATCGGAGATGATGTCCACGGCGAAGTACAAGTTGATATCCACGGCAAAGGGTATGGTCTGAGCATGGATCGGAGACCCAAATAACCAAAGGTAACCAAGGGTAAGTGAAGTCACCACTAATCATTGGGTTTTTCTAGGTGTGATGGTCACCTAACTCTATTTGATTTTATTACTGATCCTAGGCTAAGAAAAATGTCATTTTTCCAAATCTAATGCAGATGAGTAAAAAATCTTGATTCTTGAGTTTGGAAGTCTAGTTACGTGTAGGGAAGGTGTTAGGCACTCTACAACGCCTGTCCATAAACAGTCCTTTGTTTTGGTAAAATCATAATTTAAGGACATTGGTAGTTGAAAACAAGCTATTGGCATTAGCTTTCAGGGCTTTAAATGTGTTGGGCTATGAGATTTGGTTTCAGAATAGGTGTGGTCTCGATCGATGCTTTCCAAGTGTGTTTGGAATTATTGCCAAATTTCCACGATGAAAATCCGGTAGCATTTTGCCTTATTTTCGTGGTGGAAATCCAGTAGTGCTTCGCCTCAAATGCATCATAGCATGCAAAACACTATTCTCATCAAGCTTTCGACGTGAGAATACAGCAATGAGGATGCCCCATTTTCACAGCGAAAATCTGGTAGAGTTTCGCGTTTGGTGCACTATGGCGCACCGGCAGGGTTTTGTGTCTGTGTATACGATGCGTATCGATATGCTCGTACTGTGACAAGCCGAAGCCCTTCAAAGCATCAAGCATGTTGATGGATGTCGCATACATGGGGAAACCAATGTCACTTGGTGACATGGATCAAGACAATCACACCGCAATGATCGTGCACACAATATAGTATGAATATGCACCTATGGCAATTGCCTTGAGCACATACCCACACTACAAGGTCAAGAGCTCTCATGACTAGAGAGGGTCACTCACATAGCCACAAGAGTCCATCATACAAAGTGCACAATCACCCACAAACGCGTAGGCATATATATATATATATATACACAAACATCATGCACAATGCTATCACACAGAACAGGAAAGGAAATAGACATTGCCAACCTTCCAAGGGTATGGCCCAGCAAGGTATAGAAAATATAAATCATACATTGCCATACCCAGGGAATACAGCCTAAGCTAGGAGTAGGAAAAGTAAATGGGGTACAAGGAGAGGGAGAACCCTAATACATGCTTTAGAGAAAAGGCTTAGAGAGAGAAAGAGAAAAGAAACAAGTTAGCAGATAAGCAAAGAAGCAAATGGAAGGAAAAGCATGCTAAAGGCAAGCTAGGAAAAGATGTCAAACGGGGGCAAACAAACATGTGAAGCACACGAAGAGGCAAACAAACATGATATCAAACAAAAGGAGGTGTCTTAGGAAGACAAATGAAGGTTTGGATCGAGTGTCCATAGTTCCATTGGATTAGAGTGTGGATGATACACAGACTCAAGCATGAACATGTAGGCAAGCGTGCAAAGATGAAAAGAACCAAAGAAAGCCAAACGGGTGGTGCAAAGCAAGCAAGACAAGCATATCAACATCACACGAAGCGGAGAGAGCTGTGAATCAAGCACACCAACACCACAGAGATGTATTTTCCAAGTGGTTACATCCAAACAAGCCCTAGGAGGGATAGATGTAACCACACAAGCAAACCCACTAGGGGGGGCGTAAACCATGGAAAATCCTAGATTTAGAGATGCTAACATGGAGATAAAGTATAGAAGCAAACAAGCAACATAGACATGCAAAGGAAATTATCCAAACCCTTTAATATAGGCCTAGGTGTATGAGTGTAGGCCTAGACCACATGATCTAGATCTACACCTTACCAAAAGGGCCAAAACACAAGAAAGAGAGAAAGGACAAAAGGCTATAGAAGCACAAGGCATAGCAACCAACATAGATGGAAGCATACAAGCATGGCACGAAGCACATAAATACATAGATCTAAGCAGAAGGATGTAGATCTAAGCACAAACATGTAGATCTAAGCAAAAACATGGCAAAAAACACATAGGCATGCAGATCTAAGCATAAACACAGCAAAGAACATAAAGGTATATAGATCTAAGTATAAACATGGCAAGGAGTTTAAAAGCATGTGGATCTAAGCACAACCATTAAATTTAGACATATCCTAGCCCAAGAAGGCTAGGCCAACAACATCAAAGCGATAAATCATGGCATAAGCAAGGAAACATGCTAGAAAAACTATAAAGACATGCTAGGAAAAGATATAAAGCATTTTATTAAGCAAGATAAAAGCTAGGAAAAACTATAAAAAGAAAAGGGTGTGGATTGTAGCTAAAAAGCTACATCCACAAGCCTAAACCTTAAATCCAAGGTATGGAACCAAGGACAGGAAGATTAGGTCCAAGAACACTACCTTGATGATTGTTGAGAAAAGATGAGAATCTAAGGTGTTTAGATGTGTTTAGGAGAGAAATTAGAGAGAAAGAGGAGAGAGAGAATCTACCAAAAAATTTCCTAAAAATCTTTTTATTTTGCAAAATGAGGGGTCTAGGGGTACTTATACTGGAAAAGTGACCCTTCGGCTTTCGGCGCACCTTGTAGGGCTGCCAGCCACCCTGTTGACATCAGCAATTTTTTTTAGGTCCAGCCTCTGATGCATATTTGTAGGTCTTCCCGAACTCAAATTAAGCTGATCTTAGTGTTGAGAAACGAGGAGAATCTATGGTGTTTGGATGTGTTTATGAGAGAAATTAAAGAGAGAGGAGAGAGAGAGAGAGAATCTCCCAAAAAATTACTCAAAACTCTTTTTATTTTGCAAAATGAGGGTTTTGGGAATACTTATACTAGAAAAGTGACCCTTCGGCTTCCGGCGCACCTTGTAGAGCTACCAGCCACCCTACTGACATCAGCAATTTTGGCCTTTTCTAGGTCCAACTTTTGATGCATATTTGAAGGTCTTAGTGAACTCAAATTGAGTTGATCTTGGTGTCCTTAGAAAGCTCTAGATGTCTAGTTTCCAGAACACTAAAAAAATTGAAAATATGATTATCGAATCAAAAGTTATGGCCTCAGGAAGTGTGCTAACGCGCTTTGCACAGTTTTCAAGATGTATTAACCGTATTAACTCTGATTTTGACCTGTGAATAGTCATTGGAAAGGGAATTTGATAATCTTTGCAATGGAGCTGGTTTAAACATGTTCTAACAAAAAGATCAAAATTAGGGTTTCTGGTGCCCTCGGGAGTCAACCTCAGGTCTAAGTTGACGAAAATCATTAAGTAACTCAAGTTTAAGGTAGAAACATGAAAACTGTTATTTTGTGATGATTTTTACCAACTTTGACTTTCTGTCAACCTAGGGTTCACCAGGGGCATTTTGGTCAATTTGACCTAAAATGACACTTCGAGTGCTCTGATGCCCGAACGGGTTGCGCCATGTCAATCTAGATGTTTCCACGGCCCCATGGAGAAAACATAATATTTTTGGAATTTTCAGGGTACAACACGCAAATCAAGGGCGGACAAAATATGATATCTACAACTGCCCCTTCTTTATCTGACATCTCGAGTGTAATGGGAGGTGTTGGATAAAGAACGTAATTTTGCATTTTGATGCCCCAAAATTGCTTGCAGAAACTGTGCTGTTCGTGGATTGAGACCAGTTTTACTTGACAAGGTTGAGCTGCTGCAGCTAATCCGAAAAAATTCTCTAATTTAGTCCTCGGAACTAGGCAAGAAACTATGCTTTTTTTTTAGGTCAAAGGTTAACCGGTCAACGTTCACTATGTCAACACTGACTGACGACCCTTGAAGGTTTGCCGGGTAGACCTAACGACCCTACAAGGTGCGCCGGGTAGCCTAGGTTGTACAAGGCCCTATCAAGGGGCCCCAAGGAGTCATTTTGACCATTTCACTTCTATTTTTTCTGAATTCTCACTTCTAAAAATTTCCCTGGAGCAAGTTGCAGTCTAGTGGGTCCAGCTTTCAACTTCAATTCATGGCTTCAGTCTCCATTTCTGCACTTGAGGTCAGTGTCTATTTTCTCTTTCTTTTTATTTTCTACAAGTATGTTAGTAGCAAAGCAAGTAGGAAAGCATGCTAGTGTTTATTTTATTTTATTTTTTTTCTGCATATATGTTTTTTTCCTTTTTATCATTTATGCCATGATGATGTTGGAAAACCTATCTGTTCACATGTTTAAGTAGCATAGGCAAGCTTGCATATGTTGGATGCTATGAAAACACATGAGACACTAAAAAAACTAAATGAAAAGCTAGGTAGATAAGAGAGATTATGCATGATAAAGATGGAAAAATTTTGAGAGGGTTGAAAATGAAAAAACAATGTGATTTTAAGTGGGGTGGTGTTGGAAAACATAGGATTATACGGTCGCTGCCGAATCTGAACCTTGATGAATGCATATGATGCATAGGACTAAACAGTCGTTGCTGAATCTGAATCCTGGTGAGACTAAACGGTTGTTGTTGAAGCTGAATCCTAGTGAGACTACATGGTCACTATTGAATTTGAATCTCGAAGAAGGCATAGGATGCCTAGGACTAAACGATGGGTACTGAATCTGAATCTTGATGAATGCATAGGATGCATAAGACTAAACGGTTGTTACCAAATCTGAATCCTAGTGAGACTAAACAGTTGCTACCAAATCTGAATCTTGAAGAAGGCATAGGATGCCTAGGACTAAACGGTTGCTACCAAATCTAAATCTTGATGAATGCATAGGATGTATAGGACTAAATAGTCATTGCCGAATCTGAATCCTAGTGAGACTAAATGGTCGTTGCCAAATTTGAATCTCGAAGAAGGCATAGGATTAAGTGGTCGCTACAGAATCTGAATCCTGATGAATGCATAAGACTAAACAATCATTGCCAAATCTAAATCCTGGTGAGACTAAACGGCCGTTGCCAAATCTAAATCTTGAAGAAGGCATTTTGAAAAATTGGATACTTTTGAGGCAAAAGAGATAGGATTAAACAGTCGCTGCCGAATTTGAATCCCGAGAGAGCTATTTTGAAAAACTGGATAATTTTAAGACAAAAGAGATAGGATTAAATGGCCACTATTGAATTTGAATCCCGAGAGAGGTATTTTGATAAATTGGATATTTTTTAGGAAAAAGAGGTAGAATTAAACGGTCATTGCCGAATTTGAATCCCAAGAGAGGTATTTTGAAATATTGGATACTTTTGAGGCAAAAAAGATAGATTAAACAGTTGCTTCCGAATTTGAATCCCAAGAAAGAGGTGTTTTGAAATTTTTGATATTTTTAAGAAAACATGACATTTTGGTATGAACATGCATGATATGTGTTATGCAGGAAGGTTAGACATACTTACCTATTTACTTGCATTGCCAAATGTTTTTGGGCTTACTAAACAATCTTGAATTTGCTTCCACGAGTTATGTCTCGACATACGAGATCCGGCGGGGATTACGAGAAGGCTCCCGCTGTTGCTCCATCTCGAGCGAACTCATCTAGTAGTGATGACGATACTGTTTTGGCTAGGGTACAGGTTGCATGGACCCTTCAATGGTGCTTCAACTGAGGTGGTGATGACCCTGCGCCCTCTAAGGGCCTATATATAGCACATCATACTAGGATTCGATGTTAGGTAGAGTTGGCCAGTGCTTCGTCTTAGTCTTTTACTGATTCAGGAGGCAGTTCTTCACAGTCCTTCCCCTTAACTAAACAGCCATTTTAGGCCTTAGATTTGGTGGGTATCCGATCCCGACTGATTTTGTAGATTTTAACGTCACGAGCGAGCTCTTAGGCATTCACTATCCCGTTACTTGGGCGACAAGATAGTATTTTGAACCTACCAACGAGCCTCAAATTCGCATGGAGTAGTGGAGGGTAAGCATACACTGCGAGGTGAAGCCAAATGACATTACTCTTATACGATTCTTCTTTTATTTCATTGGTAGTTGCCTGTTTGGCAACAACTGGTCAATGCTAACTTGCAGGTTGTTGGGAGCCATAAGAGTAGTGCCAAATATAGGGGCCTATGATTGGGGGTCCCTTTCTTATAGGTTCTTCATCGCTTTCCTAAGGCAAGCTTTGCGACAAGGCTTCAGGAGCCTAGAGGGTTGTTGGCAGATTTTGACATGGTGGGCATATGAGTATATCTCGGCCCTATGTCCACAGTATTTTGGCCTTTCTTTAGAGATATATCCAAGGGCATATGCTTGGTCCTTCTGCATGATCACCAGAATTACATAGGCGAGATACTCAATAACCCCTATGATGGGCAATTGTTGGCTAGGCGTGAGGTCACCCATGCTATGGCTAAATCACATGCGTGGCATTGTTTCTGGGCTTTGTCGAGTTGGGAGTTCTTCTCAACTGAGAGTACCTACCATCAAGTTATGCCAATCTTTAAAATACCTAAGGACCCACCTCGGGAGCTTTCATGTTCCAATGTGATTTTGGATGACCCTGACTATACGACAGGCTCCTTCAAAGGTTTCGTCACGGAGGACATTGATTACTTCACTTGGTTCCCACAGTCCTTGGCCAAACCCATCATGGATGATTGCCCTGTGAGTGGTGGCAGAGTGCTCGGTGGCATAGCACGCACTCGTTGGGCTTCAGAGGCCTACTTGAAGTTACATGTAGATACCCTACATGCTAGGGTGAGAGATCTTGAAGGCGTGGCTGCCGCTAAAGAGGGTATGTGCAGGAGGAGATTGCCAGGTCACTAGCTGAAGAGAGGGACCTATGGTAGAGAGAGATAGAGGCCTCTACCATTGCCACAAAAAGAGAGAGGGGTCAGCTTTAGGTTGAGATAGGCCTACTTCGTGGGTACATCGACATGTTGATTGCCGAGATGAGGGGGCATAGGATGTGTGTACCTCTTGTGCCTCATATTCCTAACAAAGATCCTTCTATACACCAACATGAGTTAGAGAATATCCCTGCTCCTCTCGAAATGGTAGGTATTTGGGGATACGCCCCCTTAGATGATTGGGCACGGGGCCCTATACTAGATCAAGCACCATTTCAGGCTCCAGGATATACCCCAGGTTCTCTAGCAGATAGAGCCTGTCCTTCTAGAAGTCCCACTGCGAGTGCTGATGCTGATGATGGCAGCGCTGGGCGCTTTGCTAATGACGTCGTTAGAGATGATGATTCCCCTTAGGCCAGCCATGTGTTGTTGTACCATGATGATGTAGCCCCTGCGTGGGCATGTTTTTCTTATTTTTCTTATATTTCATAGACATTGTACCTTGGTGGGCCAAACATGTATATATTAAATTGCCTCTTGGTAGGCCTAGACTGTATGTATTATATTGCCTCTTGGTAGGCTTTAAACATGTATGTATTATATTGCCCCATAGTGGGCCCTGATGTAATATATCGCCTCTCGGTAGACTCCTGATGTATGTATGGACATTGCCTCTTGGTAGGCCTTATATGTATGTTTCTAGATTTTGCCTATTGGTAGGCTCTTGTGTATGATTCATGAACACTACCTCTTGGTAGGTCTTACATTTATGTTTCTAGATTTCGCTTGTTGGTAGGTTCTTGTGTATGATTCTTGAACATTCCTTCTTGGTAGGTCTTACATGTATGTTTCTAGATTTTGCCTATTGGTAGGCTCTTATGTATGATTCTTGAACATTGCCTCTAGGCTCTTATGTATGATTCTTGAACATTGCCTCTTGGTAGGTCTTACATGTGTGTTTCTAGATTTTGCCTATGGTAGGCTCTTATGTATGATTCTTGAACATTGCCTCTTGGTAGGTTTTTGATAGGCCACAAACTGAATGACCCATTGTGATTAAACCAATTAATTCATTAGCCAAGTTATTAATTAATCAATTTATCATGCAAACGCGTGGAAGCACAAACAAATCACCAAAAACTAAATATGCAGCAAAAATTAAATGACACGGTGATTTGTTTACGAATGGGGAAAACCCTTACAGCAAAAACCCCACCGGGTGATTTTCAGGTCACCACTCTCAAAACTCCACTATTATTAAATCAAGCGGTTACAAGTAAAGGAATCCCAAGTACCTTATCAACCTATAGTTGAAACCTTACCCCAATATCCAATTGGACTTGATCTATAGTGACAGTTCCTACCTTTGATGCACGGCTCCCAAGTACGTGACTAACCAATGCGCGAATCCCAGTACGCGACTTCAAGATACCAACTTAAGGAAGAAAGGTTGGCTGTAAAGTTCTTCAGTTCATCCTACACGATGAAGATCAGGAAGATGCTTAGTCACAAAACCCTATGGTGCAAATACACAGCAACTTCTTCAGAGAAGATGAACTAGGTCAAGAACTTCGTCTTTTGATCACAATTTGCTTGAACAGAGATTGTTCAATGAGTTTACAACTTGTGTCCCACTTGACGGCTCTTAAAACAATCCTTTTATATGTTTAGGGTTTGGAGAAAAGAAGGCCCAAAAACATATTCACGAATCCCAAGAAAATCAAATCAGAAAATCTGAAATTTTAAACCTCGACAGATAGCAGGTGTCGAGGTACTATCGAGCAGGTGTCGAGCTTTAATGAAATTGCACTTCAGCTTGCTTTTTCTTAGACAGACTTGATGACTTCAACACTTGACCTTGAAACCTTGTTTCTTGAAGTATTAAAAACACCTAGAACTACCCAATTACAAGTAGAGTTTGTTTTGTCAAAGGATTAGCCAATTTACATAAATAAGTGACATATGTTCTTAATAAGTGAAAACACATATTTCCTAACAATCTCTCCCTTTGGCAATCCGTGACAAAACCACAACAAGCAAATGAACATATGAGAGAACTCATAAATCACTAAACTCATATTCACTTGTTGAATACAATAAAATCTATCCTAACATAGACTCTTAAAAAACTTTGCAAGAAGAGAGTTTATGGCAAGTAGACTTTGACAACCTGTATTTCTGAAATACTTTAAACAAAACTCATCAAGGCATCTTGTGTGAAACAGAAATAATAGATTGCATACAAATATAATGAACATATGTATAAAGATAGAGAAAAAACAACACATAAAGAGAGAGGTGAAAGAAACATACATCCACATATATAAAGAAGTATAAGTACAATGTATGTAAAAATGGTCAAAGGACCTCATATACAAGATCAATGTATCTATAAAGAATAGAAAAGAAAAGATACATAAAAACCTTACTACATCCCTCAAGAATATCAACACTCCCCCTATCAAAATGTCCTATACTAACTCTCTCCCTAAGATGACTACTCTCATAACCCAAAACTATTCCCCCTTTTTGTCACGAGTGACAAAGGGTAGAGTGTCATGTAGACATCTCATCAATAGAGCTAGCATCTCCATCATCATCATCATCATCATCATCCTCAGAATCCTCAGAATTTGAAGCTGCCAAAGTAGGTGGTGAAGGAGTAGCCTCTGGAGCAAAACCACCCATGATCACCTGCCATTGTGCAATACGACCAACACGAACATTCACCTGATACAACTCAGCAGAGAGTGTATCAAGGCGAGTGTCCATGCGCTGCAGCTGCGCCATAATATCTCCTAGAGATACATTGCTCGTAGAGGAAGAAGGAGCAGATGTAGATGGAGCTGATCTGGATAGAGCAGATCTAGACGGAGCCGAACAAGAGGGAGGAGTGGAATCCATCTATCGCGACCTAAACTGAGCCTCACTACGTTTTACGGTAGCGGCATCTATGGCAGATATGTGTGTGAAGTGGTCGAACACAGGAAAGGGAATGAAAAAATGGCGTAAGATCCTCGTGATAGCAGAAGGAAAGATGAGCTTATCACGGGATGCCGAATCAAGATGAACATCTATGATAAAAAGAATAAAGTGAGAAGGAAAATCTATAGTGAATGCTCAAGAAGAGATAACAAAAATCGAGCACGAGGCTCTGTGATAGAGTTGTAGTGAGAGAGAGGATGGAGTACAAACGTCATCACCATGTTCAGGAATCTAGACCTTTAGCAAAAGGCCTACATGATGTGTACTGATGCTCACCCCAATCAGCAGGGTGCTGACAAAAGGCAAAGATGAGCTCATCTTTAGACACAGTCCTTAGACGCTCACAAGAAGGATAGTCAGGAAACTCTATCCTAGGAACCTTAAGCACATCCTCAACTAGCTGCAGTGTGACAGGGATACGCGTACCTCGAACGCAAGTGAAAAAGAGAGGTACTGAACGATCTATCCCGTGCATATTGGAGCAAAACTCCTGAATCAGCATGAGAGGACAAGTGACTGGGACGTCACATAGTGACTCCTATCCCCTATTGTTAATGATAGAGGGAAGGTCAGTGTCGGGGAAGTCCGCCAAAATGACTTGGCATTCCAAATGAACACCTCATCGAGAAAAGTTCTCCGTAAATGCCTTGTGGGCATCTCCATCACGGAACCGAAGGTTAAGAGGAGCAGAGTTAGAAGAAGAGGAAGCTCTAGAACACAGAGGGTTCCGAGCAGGTGTGGATTTACGTTTGGGTGTCATAGACACTACTAACGTAAAAGAATGAGAATGAGATAGAGAGGGAGACATTCAGAAAAGTCCCAACACAGTTCAAATAGAGCAAATATGATGAACAAAAAGAACGTATGCATGGGAATGCATGAGCATGTGACATTAAAATCAAAAAGGCATCATGGGCTCAGTCCAATCAAATCCTACCAGCACACAAACATATAGCACACATCTAAATGCATGTAAATATCATTCTAATGCACATGGAATGCAATGTATGACATTTTGAAAGTATTTAAGTGAAAACCCAACCCAAAATTTCAATAAAAACTCATCAATTTTGAAAAACCCCAAAAATTTCAAAAAATCCCAAAACCTAGGTTTCAAAACATGCAATGCATGAAAAAGGAAGGGAAAAATGAACTTACCAAGTGATAGAAATCAAGGGAAGACCGAAATGGAAGAGGGTTTGAAGATTTGAGTGAGAGAAAATTGGTTGGGAGATGAAAAGCCATCGGACAGATCAAGAGAGATCGAGGAGATGAGTGAAAAATCGCGACAGGCCCTTTTATAGACACCTCAGTAATTCTCGATAGTTGAGGTGTCGAGAGGTATCAAGGAAGCTGTCGAGGAAGGTGTTGAGAATTTGGCCTTCGACAGATGGAGGTATCGAGAGGTATCGAGGTGCAAGATCAAATTTCAAAGATCAGAAGCTTGATCGATCAACAAGGTGTCAAGGAGGTATTGAGGAGACAGAAACTTTCTCGATCGATCCACCAGGTGTCGAGACAAGTGTTGAGATTGCGATAAGAAAAGGCTTGAGAAGCTCGACAGATGACCAGGTATCGAGGAGGTGTCAAGACAACAGATAAAAGCAGTTTTTCGAGAAGAGAAAAATACAGACATGAATGCAATCCAACATACACCTCAACCAATGATCCACTCAACATATAAAGCTCTCAAAATCATCTCTCAACAAGAATTTAAGCACATGGATCCTCAAAAACACACACACACTAAACAAGTCTAACCAATTTTATTTTTCAAAAATAAATTAAGACAGTTTAGTGAGCATACATTAGCACATGTAGAACCTTTGTGATGGCCAAATCACATTGTACCTGCACATGTATCAAAAGTAGCAAAGAATATTGCGTGTTGTGTGTGAAAAATATCGCAAGATTGCATATGTGTATACATGTTATGACGATTTGAGATATGAGAAAATAACTTTAACTCACACACAATCATAACTGTTTGATGGGGACTATCACCTTCGAGGTACATCCTATAACTCCCACATTTCCTAGAATACACACTTGCAACCATATTTAAAGCATTTTTGATCTTTTTGCTTTTTATTTTCTTTGCATATTTTCTCTTATTTTAGCATACCATACATGGGCATATAAAAGAGAGAAAAGAAATACCCAAGATGTTAAGCATTTGACATCGCACTTTTGCTATGCCGAAGCATACGAATGTCTTTGACATTACACTTTTGCTATGCCGAAGCATACAGGTGTCTATGACACTGCACTTTCGCTATGCCGAAGCATACAGGTGTCATTTATAATTGGCAAGCAACAGTGGTGAGATGGTTATTTATGCCTTTCTCTTAGGATTTTCTAGTTATACCCGTCAAAAAAAGTGATATGAGTGTTAAGCTTTTAAGAGATAACTTAATCTTACTCATCACAAACACGAGCCACAAACCTCACTTGCTTAGTTGTGCATAGAAATCCTCATCTAAGCTACAAAAGATACAAAATTTAGAAACTTTGTTTCAATGGCCATCCAAGGTACACAAGTACCAAAGTATACAAAACACACAC
Source organism: Quercus suber (assembly GCF_002906115.3). NCBI lineage: Eukaryota > Viridiplantae > Streptophyta > Magnoliopsida > Fagales > Fagaceae > Quercus > Quercus suber. Next base: position 1,218,768 of record NW_027069470.1, on the reverse strand, counting down.
TGTTTTTGTATTTTTTTCTGAGTTTTCAATTTTTTTATTTTATTTTAAAACCAAAAGTAAACAAAACTGAAAGTAAACATACAAAAATATGTTAAACAAAACAAATCATAAAACTAGACTGACTCAACAAAAATGCAACACACATAAGCAATGCAACAAACAAGAAAAGCAAAAGGGAAAAGAAAGTGATGAAATCACTTAGAGTCCTTTTCTTCCACACCTAGGAAGAACCTTTCCTTTGATTGAATCCTTGAACAAACGGTGAGGGGGAAGAATTGAAACCGTTCAAGTTCGAAAGGAACATAAGGGCTTTCAGAAGATCTCCAAGAGGAGCAAGAGAGGATTGAAGCTGATTTTGGCTTCCAGATGCTATTATGCCATTGTTCTGTTGAGTGGCTAGCCACTTATAGCAATTAGGTCGAGTATGACCGACAGCTCCACAATGATGACGGAGATGCTGCTTCTTTTGTTTCGGCTTTTGAGAGTTAGCCTTCTTAGTCCTAGGGTTTTTAGCATCCTTCTTATCTTGATTAGGGAGTGCTCCTAAGATTGATTTACCCTTGTCTAAGTTCTCACTAGCTAATTCAGTTTTAACATCAGTGTTCTCAATTTCAGTGTTATTAGCAAGAGAAACAAAAACAGTATTACTAGTAGAAGCAGTATTAGAGAAAGAAAGACCATACCCCAAGCCAGTTCGATCTGAAGTAGATTTCTGATTACTAAGCATCTCATCAAGCTTTGCACTTGAAATCCTCTCCAATTGAGCTCTAACTTGAAACAGCTCAGCTTCAAGCTTCTTAGTCTTCTCAGCTAAAAAGTTGTTCTCAAACCTCAGTGCTCTAATAGTTTGATTCGCCTCATCAACCTTTGTGGACAACTCTTCACGATCAAGTTCCACATCACTGAGCTTCTTGGTGGCTAGTCTATACTATTTCTCATGCTTCTCAGAGAGCTTGTAAAGCTTCTCATAGGCTGAGTGGATATCATCTTGATCATCTATTTTCTCAAATTTGGACTTCACCAGTTCTTCTTCTTCATCCACTTCTTCAACAATCCCTTCAGTAGGATTGACTGTGGCTGTGAAGGCATTTAAGATTCCATCATCCTCATTGTCGGAATCATCTTCAGGCTCAGTGTCACTCAAGGTTGCAGCAAGTATCTTACTCTTCCCAATGCTCTTGAGATATGTTGGGCAATCATGCTTCATGTGACCGAATCCATGACATCCGAAGCACTTTGGTCTAGCCGGAACAGTATACTGACCGCCATCCTTAGTGTCCTTCTTCCTTTTGTCTTGGTTCTTAAACTGAGAAGAACTAGATTGTCTGCAATCCTTGTCGAAGTTCCTCCCATTGGCATTCTTCATAAACTTCTTAAACTGCCTTGTAATGTAGGACTTCATCTTAGAATCCTCATCATCAGAAGACTCATCTGTATCACTGCTCTTTGCCTTCAAGGCCATGCTCTTGCCTTTACTAGTTTTGCCAATCCTAGATAGTCCTAGCTCGTAGGTTTGCAAGTTTCCAACCAGATCAGTCAAAGGAATTTTGTCAATGTCCTTTGATTCTTCTATTGCCGTAATCTTGGCATGGAATCTCTCAGGTAGAGATCTAAGCACCTTCCTTACAACCTTGGGTTTAGGGATGGTTTTCCCAAGATTGAAGGCTAAGTTCACTATGTTTTTTAGCTTGGCATAGAACTCATCAAACGACTCATCCTCCTCCATCTTAATTTCTTCAATGCTTGTAGTGAGCCTCTAAAGTTTTGAATCTTTGACAGCCTTTGCTCCTTCATAGGTTGTCTGGAGGATGGTCCAAGCCTCCTTAGCAGTTTCAGTTGAGGATATCTTCTTGAACTCCTCATTGGTGACAGCGCTAAATAGGGCATTTAACGCTCTGCTGTTAAAGTTAGCCGCCTTGATCTTTGCGCCATCCCAATTGGCCGGTTCTTCTTTTGGCTTGGTCCAGCCAATCTCTACAGCCTGCCACACCTTCTCATCTAAAGACTGCAAGAAAGCTCTCAGTGCCATCAAATAAAGGAGGTATAATTAATGACTGTCCTCTATCCATGACAAGCAAGAGTCAATGGATCAACACAGCAAAGATTAAACCTAATCAGAGTGTGCCTGCTCTGATACCACTTAATAGGCCACAAACTGAATGACCCCTTGTGATTAAACCAATTAATTTATTAGCCAAGTTATTAATTAATTTATTTATCATGCAAATGCGTGGAAGCACAAACAAATCACCAAAAACTAAATATGCAGCGAAAATTAAATGACACGGTGATTTGTTTACGAATGGGGAAAACCCTTACGGCAAAAACCCCACCAGGTGATTTTCAGGTCACCACTCCTGAAACTCCACTATTATCAAATCAAGCGGTTACAAGTAAAGGAATCCCAAGTACCTTACCAACCTACAGTTGAACTCTTACCCCAATACCCAATTGGACTTGATCTGTAGTGACAGTTCCCACCTTTGATGCACGGCTCCCAAGTATGTGACTAACCAATGCGCGGATCCCAGTACGCGACTTCAAGACACCAACTTAAGAAGAAAGGTTGGCTGCAAAGTTCTTCAGTTCATCCTACACGATGAAGATCAAGAAGATGCTTGGTCACAAAATCCTATTGTGCAAATACACAGCAACTTCTTCAGAGAAGATGAACTAGGTCAAGAACTTCGTCTTTTGATCACAATTTGCTTGAACAGAGATTGCTCAATGAGTTTGCAACTTGTGTCCCACTTGACAACTCTTAAAACAATCCTTTTATATGTTTAGGGTTTGGAGAAAAGAAGGCCCAAAAACATATTCACGAATCCCAAGAAAATCATATCAGAAAATCTGAAATTTTAAATCTCGACAAATAGCAGGTGTTGAGGTAGCTATCGAGCAGGTGTCGAGCTTTAATGAAATTACACTTCAGCTTGCTTTTTCTTGGACAGACTTGATGACTTCAACACTTGACCTTGAAACCTTGTTTCTTGAAGTATTAAAAACACCTAGAACTACCCAATTACAAATAGAGTGTGTTTTGTCAAAGGATTAGCCAATTTACATAAATAAGTGACATATGTTCTTAATAAGTGAAAACACATGTCCTAACAGTCTTACATGTATGACTCTGGATATCGCCTATTGGTAGGCTCTTGATGTGTGTATGAACATTGCCCTTGGTAGGTCTTACATGTTTGTTTCTGGATTTTGCCCTTTAGTAGGCTCTCGAAGTGTGTATGAACACTACCTCTTGGTAGGCCTTACATGTATGCTCATAGCACTTTAGCATTTAGGAGCTGATTGCACCATTATGGTCACTTTGCATCGCACCATACTTTCACAGATTTACCAATAAAATCTAATGTTGATTGACCCGCTGAGGGATATGGAGAAAGGAAAGACTGCATGAAATAAAATTACCCCAGTGTAGGTTTTATGCGGTTCTTATCATGAGAGGAAAGGTTCCTAGCAAGATGGACCCATTCTCGAGCATATCAATTAGCAAAGAAATGGACTAAACGGTGCAAAATAAACTACCCCAGTGTAAGGTTTTGTGTAATTCTAAAATGATCAACAGACTTGAAGTGGGATTAGAATTGCATTGGATGATATAGGTTTCTTGACAACCCTAATAATGATTGTGGATTCCCCAGTGGGATATTGTAGGGATGACAATTTTTGCCCAACCCACGGATACCCGGTCCAGCCTAACCCTAATGGGTAGGGTTTTACCCAGCTCGATAAAGAATAGGGTTGGGTTTGGGCTTTTTTTTTTTAAAAAAAAAAAAAAAAAAAAAACCTGAAGCGGGTCCAAGTCAGGTCCGGGTTTTGTTAAAAATCCTACCCAGACCAGAACCCGACCCAACCCGTTTATACTTAAGGAAAATTACTAAAATACCTGACTATATATATTCCACATATATTAACCCTACCCATATACACTCCTCCACTCAGCCATCCCTTTCTCTCTCTCACACACACACACACACACACACACACACACACACACACACACACTCTCTCTCTCTCTCTCTCAATATTGTAGAGAACACACCTAATCAAAAAAAAAAAGAAAAAACCAACAAAGAAAAATCAAAAAAATCTCAGACCCAAAACTCAAAAACCTAGTCAAAGTAGAAAAACACAAAGTGGGTATTGAGTAAAAAGTGAAAAAAAGGTACAATGGGCACGGTCGCGTCGATGCGGTTGATGGCCATGAAGATGCTGATGGATATAAAGATAAATGCAGCGGAAAATAAGTTTTAAACGGATCTACTTCATTCGATATTGATAACACGTACAAAGTAAATTTCAGAATTAGAGAAACAAGAGATCGTACCTTGAAGCGGTGAATTTCAAAACAAAGATTGAAGCACTTGGGACTACTTTTAATCTTCACTCCAATTCCACTAACGCCCAAGATGTGTGGTCTCTCGATTGGTAACAAAGGGATGACTTGTGAGTGACAAAAACTCACATGCACACCATTTTCATGATGTTTTTCTCATCTATATATTTCTGTACGTTTTTCCCTTTGTATCTAACCAATTTATCTAATTGGGCCGGCCTTTTGGGCCTTACCAATTGGGCTTAAGTGTGTGGCTTGGAGTGGGACCAAAAGGGACCAATAAGACACTAGCTCCAATGGGCCTTGGGCTTTTCTGTCAACTCTTGACAAGTCCAAAGTTACCATTAACTATTTTTAATACCACTATATAAAAATAGTTGCACTCTAGGTCTTATCTATAAATTATATCCCAAGACTTTATTATACATGCAACCCCTTCATAAAATATTCGTAGTAATACAAAGTCATTAATGTAGACTGCCACTTTGTAAATTACTACATCTTAATCCTTGAGTACCCGGTTTAATCCTTTAATGTTATTCATTATATATTTATGAAATCCAATTCCATAAATATATACTTTAGTCTCACTAAAGTGGTTAGGCCTAACTCTTTGAATAACAAACCCATTAAACTTATCTCAAGGGAATATTTTATATCTCCGTTAAGAGACTATGAATTCCATCTTGAGAATACATGTTCCATCAACACTAAATGTGGCTGCCCAACATACTGAGGTTTTGACCATAACTGTAGATCTCACTCCTGATATATCAAAGCAACCTACACCTCATGATCAGGTTCATTATTCTCTCAGGATTAAGAGTTCATGCAAATACAAGTCGTGAGATTTATTATTCATTTGACAGTCTTTAGGAGAATAATAAATCTCACAGCGGTCCAGTTCAATATGTCTTAACTCTTAAAACATATTAACACATCAACTAGAAGTCTCCACTTCCATGATCAAGACAAATCATCGTAGTTGATATGTTATAGTCTTCGCAGATGAAATGCCCAATTTCATCACCGACTACGAACTATAATTCTGAGTTTACAAAGAACTTGTGATTTATATCTTCTGTGACTCTTCACATAAATCACATACTATGCATCTCATGGACTATATGATAATGTCTGAATATTCATGTTACCATTATTTCAGATAATAATAAAACAAATTTATTAAATATAATATTAAGTCATACATAATGTCAAACACAATGTCACACTTAATATTATACATAGCATCTTACAATAGGATTTAAGGGCACCAATCCTAACAGATGCCGATGATGATTTCGAGAGTCTTGAGACAAAGAGAGACACGGCGAGAGCGATCTCTTTGATTGGAGCCTTGTTGTTCATTATGTATGAGGTTTCCATCATCATGTCCTCGTTGGTAATCTAAAACGTGTGGTATTCATATGCCATGTTTTTTCTTTCTTTCTTCTTGTTCTTCAGATAGATAGATAGAGAGATACGGAGAGATTTTGGGTTTGTGACTTTGAAAGGAAAAATCTGAAATTTTTGTGTTTATGAAATCTGTGTTTGTATTTGTGTTAGGATTTGTGTTTGTGTTTGTGTTTATGTTTGTGATTTTGAAAGGGAAATCCATAAATTTGAAACTGCGTTTGTGTTTGTGTTGTGATTTAGGGCTAGGCATGACAGACGGGGCCCGCCGGGGCAGGTTTGGGGTTGGGAAAAAAAACCCGTTTATTAATCGGGATGGGTCCAGGTAATGGGTTTAAGCCCACAGTTCAGGTTCGGGCATAAAAAAACCCAGCCCAAACCCGACCCGTTGCCATTCCTAGGATATTGGACTCATCGTGTAGCGAAATGCACTAATTGTCTTAGCTGAATTGACCGATGCTTTAAGAAAAGTTCCCCTAGGGAATTGATCATTGCAATCTTCATATCATGCTGGATGGACTACTATTAGTGATTGGGAATGGCCCTAGCACTGTCCAATTTCATGTCTTGAAGACAAGGGCTAAACTAACACCTAAACTGAGTGAACCGGGTTTTGAAAATGAGGTTCAAGATATTCCAGGATGCCGGACAAGACACACAAAGATAAATTGCCCCACAGTCTTTGAGTGGCCTTGGTTGTGTGAAAAAATCTTTAGAAGGACAGGTTTACTACTGAACCTACCATGCACCACTGTTAGTGCAAAAACTGAGGGAATCTCTACTTTGAAGCTATCCAAAACCCTCTATCCTTTGGATTTAAGTTCAAAATAGGTGTGGGTTTGTGCTAGGGGGATTGAAAAAATCTATCACATTTCCTAAGGAGCGATGGCCCTTTACAATGCGTTGCCTAGGGCTAGCAGCCCTACAAGGTGTGTCGGCCTCAGAAAGCATGCATAAAAGCTGGGCACCTCCCCAGACCTTCCACATTTTGGTTTGCGACTTCTGGGGTCTTCTCCTACCCTTTTTCTTCACTGAAAACTCCTAGAAACACCATTTTTCTTCACTTTTCTACACAGATCTATATCAGAACTCTGGATTCTTTTTATCTAAGCATGGATGTTCTTGGGCTCAATATTTATGATACTATGGTGGAGCTTTAGTAGGAGACTTTCCATAAGAAAGAGTTCAAGAGATGGTGGACTTCATTCTTTTCCAAGGATCAAACCTACATCAAGCAACTCCTTGGAGATGCCATTTCACTCTGTCACACTTCTTTGGATGCGCACTTACTGGAGGCCATAGTTACTTGTTGGGATCCTGCTTTGGGTGCATCACCATTGAGGATGTGGACTTGGTCCCTACTTTGGAGGAGTATGATCACTTTCTTTCTCTTCCTACCTTTATAAGTTGGGTTTATTGACCACCAACTCATTCTTGCTTTTGTAAGCGGTTAGCGGAGCTATTAGGCCTGAAGACACCAATTGTGGATGTTCAGACATGATATGGGAGCGGTTTGGGAGGTAGCATCCCTTTCAATTCTCTGCTTTGTCAATTTGGCGAAGCTAAGTGCCTTACTACTTACCAAGGAGACTTTGTGCATTTGGAGGAGCATTGGACCTTCTACAAGTGTTAGGCCTTCATGGTGGCCTTCTTTGGCTCATTGTCATTCCCTTCTCAATCGGGTTCTATCAGCTTTACAGTTCTAGCCCTAGTGAGTACCTTACCTTGTAGCACTTCTTTTATTCCCTCTCTCCTCTTTAAGACTATTTGGTCTCTTTCTCTAGGTCGTGAGACGGGTAGTGGTAGGCTTGGTTGTTGTGTGCATCTGCTGTAGTTATGGTTTTGTAGTCATATGAGTGTGATATCTAGGGCATAGCCTACTAAGTTCTTAAGGAAGAATAAAGTTAAGATCACTATGGCCTTTATCTTCCTTTTACTAGGGACACTACTGGTTGGTTGCGGTATTTGTTTGGCTTGCGTCCCACTGAGGGGCATGGAAAGTCAAGTGGGGAGTCACTAGATGGCAAGGTTAGACCCATTGTGTTGGTTTGCTTCGTATCCCTTCGGTGGGCATCTGGATTGTACAGGGTACTTTCCAAGTAAGGCCTTGAGGCAATTTGGGGGTGATCAGCATGTCCCTCAATTTAGTGATCTTTCTGTCATTACTTGTGATTATGGGCTCCAGGATATCAATATAGTCATGATAGATCACGCTTTTAGCTTTTGGTAGGAGCATAGGTCACTATCGACCATCCTACTTATCCTAGGGACAATCATGAGTGGTTCACTGTGGAGTTCAGAGAATGGAGGGCCAGCAAGGACCCATGCTTCATTGTTGATCTATTGGTTTCGGATCCTCTTAATCCCCACCTTCCGGCTGATATATTGAGGGATTATACACTAGAGTTTGAGGTTAAAGTTGAAAGTACTCTTAGAGACCTGAGAGTAAGAAGGAAAAAATGTATTGACCCCTTGCAAATTAATTAATTACTCAAGTTAATTAATTAGGTTTAATTACATGCAATGGCATGGTAGCACAAACAAATCACCAACTAAACTAAATGCAACAGAAATTAAATTTGACACAATGATTTGTTTATGAATGGGAAAACCACCAAGACAAAAATCCCACCAGGTGATTTTAAGATCACCACTCCCAAGAATCCACTAATCAATAATCAAGCGATTACAAGTAAAAGGAATCTTACCAACTACCCTTGGCCTATCTCAAATTACTAACCTACAATTGAATCTTCACTCCAATACCCAATTGGACTTGATCTTGTAATGGCACTCTTTCGGTATGCACGAAACCTAGTACATGACTAACCAATGATACACGGATCCCAATACATGACTAACTCCAACAACTTGAAGAAGGTTGTTGGCTGTAAAGTTCTTCACTTATGCACAATGAAGATCAAGAAGCTCCTTGGTTACAAAACCCTTTGGCGTAAAAACGCAGTATCTTCTTTCAGAGAGAATAAGGCACTAGGTCCCTCAATGCATGTGCGATGGCCTTTAAAATAATCCTTATATATGTCTAGGGTTATGAGAAAAGAAACTCCACACAAATATACAAGAATCTGCATGCAATCAAATCTGAAAAGTCTAATTTCATAATTCTCGACAAAAACAGCTTATGTTGAGATTCTGTCGAGCTTCAACATTAATTCTAGATAGAAAGGATTCTATCGAGAGTTCTATCGAGCTTTAGTAAACAACTCTTTCTTCACTTGTTTCTTGGTTAGATCTTCATGGCTTTAACACTTGACTTGAACTCTTGTTTCTTGAAGTACTAAACTCATCCTAGATCTACCCAATTACAAGTAAAGGGCATTTTGTCAAAGAATTAGCCAATTACACAAAATATATCCTTAACAGAAAGAATGCATGAAAGAGACTATCAGGGATAGGGATTGCTACAGGGAACTTCTTGATGCCACGGTGAAGGATTATGATGAGATGGAGAGAGCCTATAAGGCTAAGCTCACCACCCTTAGAGCAGAGCTTGAGCAGAGGAGGCGGCTCCTTTAGCCACGGAGGCCGAGTGTATGCAGTTAAGATCTCAAGTCACTAGCTTGGAGAGTGAGCTAGCAGATCTTACTCAGAGATTCACTGTCTTAGGCCAGACGAGAGATGAGGAAAGGGCCATAGTGGAGGCCAATCGTGCTGAGGTGAGTAGCAGGGCTGATAATTTAGCATTAAGGCTATTGAAGGCTAGGTCCTTCATCCATTCCACTTTGAGCTTGGAGTATGGGTCGGCTAATAAGCCTAGTGAGCCACAGTTGGCTTTTCGTTGCCTTTAGGCTGAGGTAGCCTAGAAGGAGGAGGCATTGAGAGTTGCTACTGCAAAGGTTGGCACATTATAGGTTTTGCTTGATACAAAGAGGTAGGGCTGCACCTCAAGTCCCAATATGGAAAAGGAGCTAGTTCCTCTTCGACATTCACATGGCCGACTTAGGGAGATTGCCAGAGATCTGGCTTTGATGCAGCAGGTTGCTTCGTACCCATTACTCATACGATCCGATTCTTCTCACCAGCTTTGGGAGGCTATGCAGGGAGGTATCAGACCATTTGGGCCACGTTTGACTTGTTGGATTCTATTCCAGTTTCTTTTCATTTCTACACATGTGCTATGTAGTTAGTATTCCACCATGTATGGAAAGGTCCATCGTGAAAACGGAGCTTCCACTTTCGGGTTTTTAAAGCATAGTCTAGTTTGTAAGCATGCTTAAAAATGGAAAACATGTGGAAACAAAGATGTTTTTGCATATATTGATTATTCAGGGATATTTATGTTTATGAGATTTGTGTTTTGGATGCATAATGACAAACGCATAAAAGGATGAGAAAGGCACAAAACAGGCATGTTTAATGAAAATGTGCACAAAAATGCTTTGAAAGTGCAGGATCATACAAATAAAATGGTAAATGTAAGTCTACACATATCAATATCTTGATGGAAAATCTGGTTTTGTATCTCATACAAAACACATAGTGGAAGCAACAAACACGGATCTACTTCAATAATGAAAGATAACATGTAACCATGAATTCTAGAACAAAGAATAGAAAGCGTACCCTGGTGCAGTGAAATTCAAAACAAAACTTGAGAATTACTTGGGAAGACTTTTAATCTTCACTCCAATTCCAGTTGATGCCCAAGAAGTGTGGTCTCTCAATCAATTTTCAATGACAGAATAAAAGAGTGTCCAACACTCACATATATCATTTCATTCCTTCTATGATCTTAATGAAAAACCACTTGAAAGACTTATAAAAATTCTGTATATTTCTCTCCTTTTTATACAATTGATTATCTAATTGGGCTAGCCTTTTGGGCCATTCCAATTGGGCTCTAGTGTGTGGCTTGGAGCGGGACCAAAAGGGACCAATAAGACACTAGCTCCAATGGGCCTTGGACTTTTTCGTCAACTCTTGACAAGTCCAAAGTTACCATTAATTATATTCAACACCATTATAGGAATATAATTGCACTCTAGGCCTTATCTATAAATTATATCCCAAGACTTTATTATACATGCAACCCCTTCATTAAAATATTCGTAGTAATACAAAGTCTTAAATATTGACTGCCACTTTGAAGATTACTACATCTTAATCCTTAAGTACCCAGTTTAATATTTTATGTTATTCATCATATATTTATGAAATTCAATTCCATAAATATATACTTCAGTAACTCCTTACTAAAGTGGTTGGGCCCAACACTCTGAATAACCAAACCTATTAACTTATCTCAAGGGAATATTTTATATCTCTGTTAAGAGATTATGAATTCCATCTTGAGAATATATGTTCCATCGACATTAAATGGGGCTACCCAACATACTGAGGTTTTGACCATAACTTATAGATCTCACTCTTGATATATCAAAGCAACCTACATCTCATGATTAGGTCCATAATTCTCTCAGGATTTAGAGTTTATGTAAATAGAAGTCGTGAGAATTATTATTCATTTGACAGTCGTTAGGAGAATAATAAATCTCACAACAGTCCAGTTCAATATGTCTTAACTCTTAAAACATATCAACTAGAAGTCTCCACTTCCATGATCAAGACAAATCATTTTAGTTGATATGTTATAGTCTTTGCAGATGAAATGCCCAATTTCATCACCGACTACGAACTAAAATTCTAAGTTTACAAAGAACTTGTGATTTATATCTTTTGTGACTTTTCACATAAATCACATACTATGCATCTCATGGACTAAGATAATGTCCTATTAGTTCATTAATAAATAGTCTCATATAATTAAACTATTTAATTATTTATAACATGCCAATAAATTGGATTTTAGGACATAAACCCTAACATATCTTAGGTTCCAAAGGATACATCTTGTTCTAGATGGATCTTTTCCGTTCCCATTAGGGTACATCTTCCATTGGTATGAGCCATAAAATCTTTGGATAAAACCACAGCGGGCCACGCATGTTGCAAACATAAAGCAACCTAAAAGGGTGCATGCTTCTTCAATTGATCTTGATCATAAACCAAAGCAGATTCAACTGACAAATTTTTCTCTTAAAATGTGACCAAGCCAAGGTGGCTACCTACGTACCTCTACTGGGAAGGATCAAGTCATCACGTAGTTCAACTGACATTTTTTATTGCTTTAATTTTTGCCTAGACTGCCCTTTCAAGTTTTCAATCTACCTTTTCATATATAAATATATATATATATATATATTGTATTTTTTGTTTTTTTTATTTTTTATTTTTTTTTTTTTGTATTCCATAAATATATACTTTAGTCTTACTAAAGTGGTTAGGCCTAACTCTCTGAATAACAAACTCATTAAACTTATCTCAAGGGAATACTTTATATCTCCGTTAAGAGACTATGAATTCCATCTTGAGAATACATGTTCCATCAATACTAAATGTGGTTGCCCAATATACTGAGTTTTTGACCATTACTTTAGATCTCACTCTTGATATATCAAGGCAACCTACACCTTATGATCAGGTCCATTATTCTCTCAGGATTAAGAGTTCATGCAAATGTAAGTCGTGAGATTTATTATTCCTTTGACAGTCTTTAGGAGAATAATAAATCTCACAGCGGTCCAGTTCAATATGTCTTAACTCTTAAAACATATTAACACATCAACCAGAAGTCACCACTTCCATGATCAAGACAAACCATCATGATTGATATGTTATAGTCTTCGCAGATGAAATGCCCAATTTTATCACCGACTACGAACTATAATTCTGAGTTTACAAAGAACTTGTGATTTATATCTTCTGTGACTCTTCATATAAATCACATACTATGCATCTCATGGACTATGTGATAATGTCCGAATATTCATGTTACCATTATTTTAGATAATAATAAAATAAATTTATTAAACACAATATTAAGTCATACATAATGTCAAACTTAATATCATACATAGCATCATACAATAGGATTTAAGGGCACTAATCCTAACAGTTCAAGCCCTGTAGATTTCTTATCCCACGAAACTTCCTTAGTTCCTTTTATTTATTTTGTTTCTTTCTTTCCTTTGCTTTCACATATCCATTATGGAGCTCACTTCTTATTCTTTTCCTTTGTAATTTTTTTCTTCTTCTTTTCTTCACTTCAAGCTTCACTAGTTCACATTGCTTCACATATGCCTGAGCTGAATCTCTTAATTGGCCCATCATGTAGCATGTCCACCTAAATAGCCTTTAATATCTATAATACAAGGATAACTTATAATCAATCATAAAATAGCTTAAAAGTATGGCAAAAAATGCAAATATGAGAGTATTTTATTATGTATATTTCATGCACATCAGGCTTCATAGTCAGCCAAAGAGGAATTGAAGTGGACCCAACAAAAGTCCAGGCATCAGGGACATGCCTGCACCGAAAACCGAGAAACAAGTTCGAAGCTTCTTAGGAAGGATCAATTACATAGCCCACTTCATAGCGCAGTTGACCACCATGTGCGATCCTTCGTTCAAGCTCTTGAAGAAGGATACGAAGATAGAATAGACAAATGAATGTTAAGCGGCCTTTGACAAGATTAAGCAGTATTTGTTGAACCCCCTATTTTGGTTCCCCCGACACCGGGACATTTGTTGATTCTCTTCCTAGTGGTGTAAGAGGCATCCATGGGTTACATGTTAGGCTAGCTAAATGAACCCGATTAAAAAGAGAAGTCGATTTATTACCTGAGTAAGAAGTTCACCAGTTGTGAGATTAATTACATTGCCATTGAGAAGATGTGTTGCGCCCTAGCATGGGCCTCACATAAGTTGCGGCAATACATGCTCTACTTCGCCACGTGGTTGATTTCCCGCATGGACCTATCAAGTACATCTTTGAAAAGCCTGCCCTTATAGGGAAGATCTCCCATTGGCAGATGTTACTCTCTATATTCAATATTGTGTTTATGATGCGAAAGGCCATCAAGGGCCAAGCCATAGCCGACTACCTAGCAGACCAATTGTTGAACGATCTATAATTTTCAGAACCAAGCAATGTAGAACCATGGCATTGGAAGCTTTATTTCGATGGAGCTGCCAATAGCACTAGAAATGGAGTGGGAGCAGTTCTAGCATCCTTGAAGGGCCAAAAAATCCCTGTTTCAATCAAACTAAATTTTGATTGCATGAACAATGTCATAGAGTACGAGGCATGCATAGTAGGCCTACAAGTTGCCTTAGAATTTGGCGTGTATGATCTAAGTGTCTTTGGAGATTCCCTATTGATCATCTCCCAAATAGAGGGAAAGTGGCAAGCTTGAGATACCAAGTTGATTCCGTATCAAGATTGCATTAGTTGCCTAATCCCAAAGTTCCGAAACATTACCTTCGCTTATTTGCCTTGAGCACACAACCAGTTTCCAAATGCTATAGCCACCTTAGCTAGCATGGTTTAGTTGGCAAAAGGAGATGAGATGCGACAATTGTGCATAGAGGTCCGTGGCATGCCGGCCTACTGCATGAACATCAAAGAATGCATGAATGTCGAAGCTGAAGTTGATGGGAAGCCATGGTACCATGATATCAAGGCTTATATCAAAGATAGTGAATACCCACCTAGGGCCACGGATAGTGAGAAGAAGTTCTTCAAGCGCATGGCATGCCAATTCTTCTTGAGTGGGGAAGTCTTGTATATGAGAACCATGATGCAACTTTGCTTCAATGCATAGATGCTGTTTTTTTTAGACCCTTAAAACACAATTGGATTAACCTAGTTAACAAGCCAAGTTATTACTTAGTCCAAATTCCAGATCTAGGTTATCAAAATCAAACAATCATATTATGCATAGTAGCAGAAAATAAATAACACAATGATATGATGACTCAGGAAAACCAAACGGTAAAAAACTTGGGGAGGATTTAACCTAGCTATCCTCAAGGTAAACTTGAATCCACTATAGAAAGAATTGAAGTTTGTACAATAAAACTTAGACCACTAACATTCTATTGCTACCCACCTATAAAAACCTTACTGACACGATGACATGACCATGTGCAAGCTCCGAGACCACGAACTCCTTCTTTCTTGGATTCTCTAGCAAATACAAGCCCACCGCTTGTGTATCTTTAAGCTCTTATTGTAGCAACTGAATGATCATCAATTTCTTGAAGAAATATCCTTCTTGATAATCTTAAGCTTGTGTGAAGGCAAGCACCTCTCAGATCTCACAAGAGATTCACACAAACAGCAATATGAGCCATCTTTAAAACGTGGTTAGGGTTTGCCTTATATACCTAGGGCAAAACATAAAACCCTAAACGTTTTAATGAGCTAGGACTGAGTTGGAATTTTGCAAAAAAAAAAACATTCTGCTCGATATTCGATCTATCAAGAATAAGCTTCGATCGATCGAGCCAGGCCGAAAGTCACTAATACTTCTGCAGCCACTCGATTCTGACTTTACATACAACACACACACTTTGAGCAAGTCTAAACAAGACTAACAACTGTTTTGATTATGGTTTGCCAACATTACACATTAGAGTTCTAAATACATTAGTTCCTAAGTCTTTAGAACCTAACAAACTCCCCCTTTGACAATCTGTGAGAAAACACAACTAAGTGCTCAAAGTTTACAAGGAAAAGACCTTTACAAAAAAATGCCCATTATAACAAATCCAATCCTAACTACTATCCATCAGTTGCAAGTGTAGATAGCAGCTCAATTGAAACAACCTGTATATTTCCTGAAATATTAAACAAAATGCATAAACACATGTGTGGAAATACAAGTAAACAAAATAAATTCTTGATTTCGCACAACACAAAATAAAGACATATATCAATGAATAACTCATAAATATAAATCAATAAGCAGTGAAACAAGAAACAAGTAAAACAATAAATGTATCTCCCCCTAACATGAATAGCCCAACAAAAATGTATCAAGAGCCAAAAAGGTAAATACAAATGTGAAGCACCTAGATACATACAATCTAATCAACTCCACAAGTTCCAACAAAAACTCTCCCCCTGAGAACAAAAACCTCTACAAAAGTCCTAATGTACTCTCCCTTTTTGTGACGGAATGCCAAAGGCACTCAAAATCCATCATCAAAAGGAGGTGGCGGTGAGGATCGTCGAAACTATGCCAACTCTGCTCGCAAGGCACGGATCTCATCGAGCACGTCCACCAAAATCTGTCCATGAGTAGCCTGAAAGGTCAAGACATGATCCAAAGTACATCGAATGTTTGAAGCATCTGAAGTAGTCGATGGAGGAACATCAGCATCAGCAGCAGCAATTGAATGATCAAAAACCATAAACATCTTTCCCACACAACATGCACTACAAAGTTTCAACTAGTAAAGTGCAATAAATAAGCTCATCCAAACTAAACAAGGTACAAAGACATGTTATGTGAAAATAAATTGACCAACCTTGTTTTCAAAAACCAAGAGAATAAATACAAAACATGATTTGCTTTCTTTTCCATTTTTTTAAAATAAAGAAACAAAAAAAAGTCCTAGAATGAAATGCATGAATGTTATGCAATGCAAATCCTAGAAACAAAAGGAAAAACAAAAACCAAAGAACAATAGTCACAAAGGGTAGAATAATGAAGCACAAGGACCATGTAAAAAAGACTCAATTAGATCGAGTCTTTTGCATCCAAAATTTTTAGATGCACCACGAGCATTGGAGTTCTTATTCATATTAGAGTGATTTCCAACTCCAGGATTGGAATAAAGGTTTAGAGCCTTTACCAATTCACCAATGAGTACCACAGGATCTTGTGTTTGAGGCATATGTACTTTTGGTTTGTTTGCTCTTTTAGTAGCTTGCAGCTTGTAACAATTTGGATGAATGTGTCTAGACTTTCTACAAAAATGACAAACCCAAGTAGGCTTACCATGCAATTTGTCTGTAGAAAGGGTAGACTCCTTAGGTTTAGACTTTTACAGATCAACCCTAATCTTCCAAGGAGGTGTGACCACTACAGGTTTAACATACTCACTCACANATAAGATTGACCAACTTTTTCTCTAGGTTTTTCATTGTTGTTAATCTTAGTGGATCATTCTTCCTAAAGTTTCTAGGTTCAGCAGTGTTCGTACCTCTTACCCTTCTGTTACTATTCCTAAGAAAGTTTCTAAAGTTCTTGGAAAGGTAAGCAATCTCTGTAGTAGAGAGCTCATCATCAAATCCACCACCCTCAACATCATCAACTGAATTAAGAGCTATTGACTTGGATTTGCTAGTTTTGGGTAGGTCCAACTCATAGGACTGAAGAGATCCTACAAGTTCATCAACAGGGATGGAGTCCACATCCATGATTTTAGTGATGGTGGTCACCTTGGGTCTAAAGTCTTCAGTTAAAGATCTAAGAATCTTCCTAACAATTTTAGGTTGATCATAGATTTCACCCAAGTTGTGTGCTGAATTAACAATGTTATTGAGTTTAGCATAAAATTCATCAAAGGATTCATCATCAGACATCCGAATGCTTTCAAATCTAGTAGTTTATTGCTGCAACTTATTAATTTTATTGCCTTTGTGCCTTCATGCACAATTTGGAGGATATTCCAAGCAATGTGAGCAACCTCAATATTAGAGATTCTCTTAAATTCCTTAATAGAAACAACATTGAAAATAACATTCATAGCTTTGCTATTGAAAGCTGCTGCTTCTTTTTGAGAAGTTTGCCACTCACTCATTGGAGTAGTGGGCTTCTCCCATCCATATTCAATAGAGTTCTATACTCTCTCATCAATTGATTTCAGGAATGCTTTCATCCTTACTTTCTAATAAGTATAATTATTCCATCAAAGTGAGGTGGAATAACAAGAGAGTGTTCGTGTTCCATGGCAACTGGGGTCAAGGATCAGCTTAGAGAGCAAAAGATCTACAACAAAAGAGCAACCTGCTCTGATACCACTTGTTTGTTTTTAGACCTCTTAAAACACAATTGCATTAATTTAGTTAACAGGCCAAGTTATTACTTAGTCCAAATTTCAGATTTAGGTTATCACAATTAAACAATCATATCATGCAAAGCAGCGAAAAAATAAATAACACAATGATATGATGACCTAGGAAAACCAAACTAGTAAAAAACCTGGGGAGGATTTAACTAAGCTATCCTCAAGGTAAACTTGAATCCACTATAGAAAGAATCGAAGTTTGTACAATAGAACTTAGACCACTAACATTCTATTGCTACCCACCTATAAAAACCTTACTGACACGATGACATGACCATGTGCAAGCTCCGAGACCACAAGCTCCTTCTTTCTTAGATTCTCTAGCAAATACAAGCACACCCACTTGTGTAACTTTAATCTCTTATTGCAGCAACTGAATGATCATTAAATTCTTGAAGAAATCTCTTTTTTGATAATCCTAAGCTTGTGTGAAGGCAAGCACCTCTCAGATCTCACAAGAGATTCACACAAACAGCAATATGAGCCACCTCTAAAACGTGGCTAGGGTTTGCCTTATATACCTAGGGCAAAACATAAAACCCTAAACGTTTTAATGAGCTAGGGCTGAGTTGAAATTCTGTAGAAAAAAAAAACATTTTGCTCGATATTCGATTGATCGAGTATAAGTTTCGATCGATCGAGCTAGGCCGA
The DNA here is from genome assembly GCF_002906115.3 of Quercus suber. Classification (NCBI taxonomy): domain Eukaryota; kingdom Viridiplantae; phylum Streptophyta; class Magnoliopsida; order Fagales; family Fagaceae; genus Quercus; species Quercus suber. The sequence goes on along the minus strand of NW_027069470.1, from coordinate 1,200,410 downwards.
AACTCTCTAATACTTTTGCAGCCACTCGATTCTGACTTTACAAACAATGCACACACTTTGAGCAAGTCTAAACAAGACTAACATCTGTTTTGATCATGATTTGCCAACATTATACATTAGAGTTCTAAATACATTTGTTCCTAAGTCTTTAGAACCTAACAGATGCCCCTGAGGCTAACCATTTGATGGAAGATATGCATGAAGGCTTGCTAGAAGCCCATGCCAATGGACCCCTGTTGGCTTGAAAAATCATGAGAGCCAGTAACTATTGGCTCACCATGGAAAGTGACTGCATTAAGCATGTTTGGATGTGCCATCATTGCCAAGTCTATCAAAACAGAAAGAACGTTCCTCTTCAACCCCTACACTCTCTAGCAGCGCCATGGCCATTTTTAGCTTGGAGAATGGACGTCATCGGACTCGTGATTCTGAAAGCCTCCAATAGGCATGAGTATATCTTAGTGGCCATCGATTACTTCACCAAGTGGGTGGAAGCTGCTTCCTACAAAAGTGTCACCTAAGCTGTAATGCCTGGATTCTTGAATCAGAACATCATTTGTCACTATGACATACTAGGAGAACACATTATAGATAATGGAAAAACCTAAATGGGAAAATGATCGAGCAACTTTGCCAACAGTTCGAGATCGAATATCGAAATTCGGTTCCTTACCATTCCTAGATGAATGGTGCAGTGGAAGCCACCAACAGAACATAAAGAAGATTTTAGTGATGATAACAGACACCTATAATCGCACTTCTGTTTGTATTTCCACGGGTGCAACCCTATATTCCTTGGTTTAGGGCATGGAAGTCGTCCTCCCCGCAAAGGTAGAGATTCCATCTCTCAGAATCTTATCACAGATAGAGCTGTCAGAAGTTGAATGGGCCCGTTCTCGATATGAGCATTTATACATGATAGACAAGAAGTGCATGACCGCAATATGCCATGGACAGTTGTACCAACGCTGCGTCAAGTGAGCATTCAACTAGAAAGTTAGGCCCAGAGTCTTTAAAGAAGACGATCTAGTCTTGAAAAAGTGCAACCAGGTCATGCTTGGTCACAGCGGAAAGTATTCCCTGACCTACAAGGGCCCATATGTGGTGAAGAAGGCCTTCTCTAGAGAAGCCTTGATCCTAGCCGACATGGATGGGCACGACTTCAATATGCCTACCAATTCTGATGCTATCATATAGAACTTTGCATAAGGGAGCTTCCAAGTGCAACCTTTTTTTCTACATTCCTATCTAAATAGTGGATTTCATAAATATATAATGAATAACATTAAAGGATTAAACCGGGTACTCAAGGATTAAGATGTAGTAATTTACAAAGTTGCAGTCTACATTAATGACTTTGTATTACTACGAATATTTTATGAAGGGGTTGCATGTATAATAAAGTCTTGGGATATAATTTATAGATAAGACCTAGAGTGCAACTATATTTATATAGTGGTATTAAATATAGTTAATAATAACTTTGGACTTGTCAAGAGTTGACAGAAAAGCCCAAGGCCCATTGGAGCTAGTGTCTTATTGGTCCCTTTTGGTCCCACTCCAAGCCACACACTTAAGCCCAATTGGTAAGGCCCAAAAGGCCAACCCAATTAGATAAATTGGTTAGATACAAAGGGAAAAACGTTCAGATTTTTCAGAGGGTGAAAAACAACATTGAAATGGTGTGCATGTGAGTTTTTGTCACTCACTAGTCATCCATTTTGTTACCAATTGAGAGACCATACATCTTGGGCGTTAGTGGAATTGGAGTGAAGATTAAAAGTATTCCCGAGTACTTCAATCTTTGTTTTGAAATTCACCGCTTCAAGGTACGATCTCTTGTTCTCAAAATTCTGAAATTTACTTAGTACGTGTTATCAATATCGAATGAAGTAAATCCGTTTAAAACTTATTTTCCATTGCATTTATCTTTATTTCCATCATGAACGTCCTAATTTGATAGGGTATCCATTAATCCAACGAAATTGAAAATAGTTCTTAGTGGGCCGTGTTTGTTTTGGTTTTGTGAAGAAAGGCTTTAAGGTCAGTGTGTTGTGTGAATACGAGAAGGAAAACAAAGCAATACTAAACTGACTCGTATTAGGTGGGCGTGTTTCACTGTCAAGCCATTTTTGGGTGATTATAAATAGGACAGCAAAATAGAAAATAAAAGGAGTCTAGTGCTAGGGCTGGGATGCAAAACAGAAAATTGGAGCAAGAGGCAGTGCCGCATGTGGCTTCTTCTGTGGCTTTTCTCTAGCATTGTGACTATTTCTTTCTTTATTTTATTTGTCTAGTTTAATGTTTAGTATTTTATTCTTGTGTTTTATTTCAATTAACATGAGTATCTAAATTTATAATTAGGGTTAAGGATGAAACCTTGTTAAGGATTATTAATATTATTTATGTGATTTGATTTTTCCCACAATATTTGTTTTTAATGATTTAAATTGTTCTTGCTTCATATCAATTGACTACTATAAGATTCTAGATATGAGTTCAATCATGTTTTTTTCATGATTTAGGATTTGTCTTAATTAATTGAATGCTTGGTTTATTATTTCTTGATTTTAAAATTGGATATCTCTTGTGATTTGTTTGACTACGAATACAATTAATGATTTGATTTTATACCTAGGAAGCAAAGAAGAGCATGCTTTTGATATTTAAATAGAAGTTTTAATGATAATATTTTCCATGATAGCAAGATTGATTTATAGATTATCATGTAGTGGTTAGAAAAAATTAATAATCGTAAATATAAGCTAATATGAATTAACAAGGCAAATTCGAAAACCTTAATTCATTTCTCTAGATTGTTTACATCTCTTTACTACTTTATATTATATCTTTGCTTAGTTTATTTATTTTCTTAGTATATTTAATTGCAAACAACCAATTTTTATTAAACTAGATTATGATTAATTTGGTTAAGATTTGATTAATTTTCCTATGTTCATTCAAGTCCCTATGGGTTCGACCTGGTTCTTGTCAAACTATACTTCGGTATGCTTCGAACACTTGCGAGTACTTTAAAATTTCATAATAAAGCCGAGCAATTTCCCTAAACTGGCTCTGAAGACGCACTTGTTAGGGTTAAGTCTCAACCTGTACTTGATAAGGCGCTTGAATAGCTTTCTCAAATCTATCAAATGATCTCTAGGAGTGCGTAACTTAGCGATCATATCGTCCATGTAGACTTCAATCTCCTTGTGCATCATATCATGGAACAAGGTTACCATGGCTTATTGGTATATCTCTTTAGCATTCTTCAAGCCGAACGGCAAGACATCGTAGGCATAAGTTCCCCAATGAGTGGTGAACGCTGTTTTGGCTTTGTCTTCAACCATCTTGATCTAATTAAAACCCCAAAACCCGTCCATAAAGGAGAAGAACATGTTGGTCACGGTGTTATCTATCAGGGTATCGATATGTGGCAAGGGAAAATTATCCTTCGAGCTGGCTCAATTCAAATCTCTATAATCGACACACATGCATACCTTTCCATCTTTCTTTGGCATGGGAACAATGTTGGCAACCCAATCAGAGTAGGCTATGGCGGTAAGAAAATCGGCTTTCAACTACTTTTCTACTTCTTCTTTGATTTTCAGGACAATCTTTGACTTCATCCTTCAAAGGGCTTGTAATTTGGATTTAAACTGTAATCTTGTGGTCGATGATCTCGATATCCAGTCCTAGCATATCTTGATAAGACCAAGCAAAGATTTCCTTGAATTCCTTCAATAGAGCTATGAGCTCATCTTTCTTGTCTTTGGGAAAGTTTACCCCGATCTGGACAAGTTTTTCTGTCTCGCCTTCATTGGCTAGGTTTATCACCTCTATCTCTTCTATATTGGGCTTGGACCCTTCACTCTCTCTATTCAGAGCTTCTAAGATGCCTTGAGGTAGGTTCGCGACCTCTTCTATTCCTTCAGCATCATGATCCAACTCTTTTGTCTCATTCACATCATTTACACCTTCGTTATGGCAAAGGGATAATGTACCCACTTGGGAATCAAAACAGATCCTATAGAGTGGAACATATACAGATAAACATAAGATAATTTGCACACACATATTCATAGGAAAGGAAATAAAGAGAGATGCAAGAATTTCTTGAATAATACGCTGAATATTTCATTAATGGATTATGGGTAGGGGAAAACAAAGATCATGCCTGATAATGATAAAAGGGAAATGCTTTTTTGTTGTTTCTCGAAAAACAAACTAGTGAATTAAACAGGGGATACAAATAAAGCAAGAAATAACATAAGCATGCAAAACAACTATTCCAACCCTCTCGGGTGATCAGGAGGCCAATCACTCGATGATGGATTACTCCTTACTCAACCAATGCAACCACAAAGCAAGGCTCGATGGTCCAAAGGCCTGCCACCTCGCCTAGCATCCCTAGCAAGATAGTAGAAGTCAAATTATCATTGGAAGATATGATAGCGTTCATCGAGAACTCTTCAGGACAGAGTCGGATAATACAAGCCAGATCAGGCTCTTCATCTTCCAATTCCTTGAAAGTTTCTAGCATAATGAGCTCGGTCGGAGCCAGAAAAGTGGTTTTGATAAAGGGAATAGGCATCCCTAAAGTGTCGCAATTCCTCTTGTCTCCTTAGGAAGCTTGAAAGAGTTCTTCATGAGTGGGTTCATTTCCCAAACTAAATCTTTCTTTGTTCTCTGAGAGTTCAACAAGAGTAGGGCTCCCACGTCCTACGGTTTTGAGGCCTTGGCCTAATTTGTAACCAAACTTGAGCATTTCCTTTGCAGCCATTAAAACTATTGTAGGCCAGCCGAACTCAAGCTTTTAAGCATTATGGATCATGGAAACTAGCTCAAAGCTGTGGAAAGACACTTCAAGGAAGGCATTGGCATCAATATAGGGGGTAGATGTCTCCTAGAAGATAGTCATGGGCTCTTCAATCATAATGGTGATCAACTGATTTTTAGAGATGAACTTAAGTCTTCGATGAAGGGTAGACGCGATTTCACTTGCTATATGCAACCAGGGTCTCCCTAAAAGCATGTTGTATGGAGAGTCAACCTCAATCACTTGGAAGTTAACTATGAAGGATCTTGGCTAATCTCAATCATTAGCTTAATTTTGCATTGCACTTCATGATGCGTGCTGTCAAAGGCTCTGATGATCATAGTGCTAGGCTTGATAAGAGACATATCCACCTTCAAAGGCTCAAGAGCGGCCATCGAGCAGACATTTATGGCTGATCCATTATTGATTAATACCCTTGCGACAATCTTGTTTTCACACTTGACTACGATATGTATGGCCAAGGTATGATCTTTACCTTTTGGAGGCAACTCATCATTGAAAAAGAAGACTTGGTTGGTGGCCAACACCAATGATACCATAACCCCGAATAAGGAGTCTGTAATACCAACGAAAACATGTGTTTCCTTTAATACCTTCAATAGAGCTTCACGATGGACCTTGGAAGATAGCAATAGGGCTAAGGTAAAAATCTGAGCTGGAGATTTGTTCAATTGTTGAATCACACTATAATTGGCATGTCGGATGGTTTTCAAGAATTCCTTGGCTTCTTCAATGGTGACCTTATTCCTGACTAGCTCAACTATGCTCTTGCCAATCTCTTTCCTCTTCTTTTCTAGTTCTTTGAGAGTATAACATCAACCACTCCTGGTGAGTCCGACTACGCCTGAAGAGATATTAGAGCAAACCTCTTCCTTTCCAGTTCGGGTGGAAATCAAAGTTACATCGTACTTCCATGGGACACGATAGCTATCCTGGTAAGGGAAAGGCTTCGGTATGCGGATGAACACACCTTCTTAAGTCAGCAGATTTGGCCATTCTTTGGTAAGCCGCACCCGCTTTCTTAAGCCCAAATGGCATCACAGTGTAACAATAAATTCTCCATTTTGTGGTGAAGGTAGTTTTTGTCATATCCCTAGGAGCCATCTTAGCTTGGTTATACCCCGATAAACCATCCATGAAAGACATCAAGGCACTACCAACTATGTTATCCACTAAAAAATCTATGTGGGGAAGAGGGAAATCATTCTTAGATCAAGCCTTGTTCAAATCCCTAAAATCCACTCACATTCTTACCTTCCCATCTTTCTTGGGTATGAGCACAACATTGGCTATCCACTCAACTTGGTGTACAGATTTGATGAACCCCACCTTCAATTGCTTGGTGACCTCTTCTTTGATCTTTAGAAGCCAATCGATTCTCATACGTCTCAAATTTTTCTTAACGAGTACCATGTAAGCTTGGGTATCAATGTGTTGCTGGGCTATCTCAAGATCAATACCAAGCATATCTATATAGGACCATGCAAACACTTCTTGAAATTTTGTGAGCAACTCTTTGAGATCCTTTCTTTCTATTTCATTTAGGGTAAAGCCAATTTTAATTAAGCGTGGATTCTCATCATCGTCCAAATTAAGAGTTTCAAAAGTTAGTTCCATTTCCATAGGTTCAATTTTCTTTTCCAATTGTTTATTAATTTCATTTTCAAATTCATTAGAATCATTTAAGTGCAGAATTTCAATATTATGGGACACATCAAAATAAGCCAAATCAGAATTCATCTTATTAAAAATGTTGAAAAGTACATTAGGACTTGCATTAAAAACTTTCCTTCCCACATTTTTAGAAAACCCAACCCAAGTCCAATTATTAAGTTGCCCTATGATGAATTCTGTCCTTCTTCTCCTTTAGGACGCGTTCCTCTTCTTCTCGTCCTCTTCTTCGAATAAATTTTTCAACTCGGTGGACCAATCTTCATCTTTCAGAGGTCCCCATATGAGTATAGCTTCAGTTATGTCATATAGAACCTCACCCTCATTAAGGGAACTTCCTCCCGTCTCATGGAAAAACTAGTCGCCATCATCTTCACTCCAATAGTTGATCACTCCATCATCTCTTTCCTCTTCTTCTTCTTCTTCTTGAGTTAGCACAAGATATTGGCCATCATCAAAAGAGGGATCCATGTTGCGTTCAAGCATAAAGTGAGCCAGGGTGACTTGAGTTGCCCCTACCGTCAAGGTACATTCTGGCTATTCATGATTTTCCCAAGATCCCGCGTCTCTTGATTCATAGAAGTCGTTGACGTGGGCCCTCTTGAAAGTCTATGGTCAGCTTGCTTTTTTCATAATCAACCTTGTCCCCTTCATCCCATTCTTCCTTGAGCTCAACTTTTTTTATCTTAGGGAAGCGGCTTATTATCCTCTCAAGGACTTCACCCTATGCCTCCACACGCTCAAGTAGCTTTTGCGCGAGGGCTTCTTCACTTGAAGCATTCATCCTTTCTTCTTAAGGGGTTTCTTCTTGGAATGTCTTGCCTTCCATTGGACTTAAATTGGAGTGAGGACTTAATCTTGATCTTGGTGGTGCAATGGTGCCTGAAAAGAAGTCTCATTTTCATTAATTCTATGTCCCATTTAAAAGGTTCCTTTCATTTTAGATGTTCTTAGAAAATCTTTAAGTCCATTTTAATAAAGGCCCAATTACAAAGTCACTCCCTTTCCTCTCATGAACCTTACCCTTTGTTTCATTTGGGCTTTGGTCCATTTACAAATGATGCTTTTATCTTACTCTCATGGGCTTTCATTAGAATGTACTTAGATATTTTCAACCCTTTGTCCCAAACATGGGCTTACAATATATTCATCACTTTGGGCTCTTCTCTTTTCATTATTTATCATTCTTTTTTTTTTTTTTGAAGTAGCCCTTTAGCTAGAATATATTGTAGCCTTCTTCTCAAGGTCCATGAAGTTCTCATCATTTTAGGCCTAGGCATACAACAAAGAGGCCCAAGATTAGGGAAATTTATATTGAGTTTGTAGGATTTGGATGTTAAGTCCATAGCATACTTGTTATCTTAGGCCCAAAGTCCTCTTTTTCAAAAGGGCTTTTTGATTTGGGCTTATGATAGCTATTAGGCTATGATCTTATGAACCTTTCAAGATATGATATACCTTTGGATTTAGGAATAAGCCTCATACATGTGAGAACTTCTTTTCTTTTATCCCATTTGTCTTAAGGTATGCCATAACTTTAGGATCATCCTTCCATTATATATTTTATTTGTCCTTTAGAATTAGGTGATCACAAGATATATGTTTGAACAAACAAGAGATATATAAAGGGTATCCTATTTTGATAGGGTCTAGGGTCTCTCTAAGTGTGGGTAAGTTCCTTCTTAAGGCTAAAGGGATAGATAAGTAGGTCACCCACAACTAAGTGGGCCATGATTCCAACCAAGGACCTAAGTGAACCTTTGTGGATTGGTGGCAAACCTTTAGGGTGTGTTTGTTTGGTAAGCTGAAATAGGGTGGATGGAAAACTTTGGAGAGAAAATATGAAGGAAAAATTTTTTCGAGTATGCTTAGTTGGGTAGAGAGGAAGGAAAATAAATTGTGGGGCCCAGGTGTTTTCTCCCTGAGCTCACCAAAAAGTTTTCTCCCCAAAATGGAGGGAAAACTGAGAAGGGAAAACTCATAAAATGAGCTTCCAAAAATACCCTTGGAATTCACTTCCAAGTCTCCAACGTGTTGGCTTCATCTTCTTTCTTTTTTCTTTTTTTTTCACCCCTTGATTTTTTTCTCTTTGTTACTAACATGTGTTGGCTTCCTTCTTTCTTTTCTCTTCTTATTTTTCCCTTTTCTTTTTTCTTCCTCCGGTACTAACGTGATGGCTTTTTTTTCTTTTTTTCTTTTTTGCTTTGCTTTTGTCTGGACATGTTGGCTTCTTTTCTTTTCTTTTTTTTTCTTTGATTTTTTTTTTTTTTGGGACATGTAGCTTTCTTCTTCTTCTTCTTTTTATTTTTTTGGGTGCCCATATGTTTATTTTCTCATTAATTTTGGTTGGTTTTTGTTTTTGTTCTTTTTTTTTTTTTTTTTAGAAAACAATTTTGGGTTAATTTCTTATGCTTTTTTTTTTTTTAACTGAAGTGTCCATCTATACACAATTTTTTTTAAGTATAATGTGTTACTTTTTTTTTTTTAATAGGGTCATGATGGTAAATTTATACAAACATTATTTTCAACCAAACAAAAAAGTTTTCCATCTCTCCACTTTTCCACCCTTCCAACCAAACACAAATAAGAGAAACTAAAATCTTTTCTATCCTCCCACTTTTCCATCATCTCTCCATTTTCTATCCTCCCTCTTTTGATCCTCCCAACCAAACAGACCTTTAACGTACTCAAAACCCATCATAGGCAATGGCACTGATTATGAGTTGGTGGGATGAACTTCGAAAGATTTGGGTCTGAATGGAGCGCCTAATCTTCCCACTCATCACCAATCGAGGCAAAGGGACAAAAGAACCAAGTGATGTGTGTGCAAACAAGAATTGAATAAGCCTTTATTAAGATTAAGAAATAAGACATATTGGTTGCAAGTCTTTCATACTGTGATCTCTCTTCTTGCAAAGTTTTTCAAAAGCTCATTGTATTAGTTAAACTTATGTAATTTTTGTGTAATAATTAGGTAGATTGTTATTTTATACTTTTCTCATAATTATGCTTGTGGTTTTGTCACGGATTGCCAAATTGAGAGATTGTTAGAGTCATATTTTTTATGTAATTAGTTAACCCTTTGACAAAACACACTTTACTTGTAATTTGGTAAATCTAAGTTGGGTTTAATGTATAAAGAAGTATGTTGCTCAAACATATCAAGTAGTATCATTAAAGGCATGAAGTTTGATCCAAGAAACAAGTGAAGAAAAGTTGTTTCATTAAAGCTCAACACAAGTGTGGACACAACGGATTAAAGGAGTCGCCACATAGTTTTTGCAATGGTCTAGGAATCATATATATCACGTCCTCTTGAGGAAGGACCATTGATCTTACTACCAGAGATATGGGTTCGGAGTTAAGGTACAGTCTTAGGAAGGTGTTAGGCACCCAAATCGCTCGACCCTAAGGTTGGCTTCTTCTCATTGTGTGTTATGTCTTAACCCTATTAAAGGCACACTCAATATTGTATCTATACTCACATATACAATAACATTCATCTAACAATCAACATGGCATCAATCATCCCAAAAGACCTAATCATACATCTATCACGGCAATCAACCAAAGGCCTAACATTCATTTAGCATGGCATTTCATGTCAACCTAACGTTCATCTAATCATGCATATCATTACATCACAAACCCTAGCATACATCTAATCACGGCATCTCCTAACACATTACATCATCCAAGGCAGAAACGAAACAGGGCATAAAGATAGGCATGGCAATCAAACATAGATCACGACATATATCCCATCTTTTAGACATGAAATCAAACATCAAACAAACAAACTACGTCATTAAAATGCATGTTCATACTAATGCATGACTTATCTTACTTACCTTACAACACCTTAACACCTATGGCATTATGCATGAACATGTGAATGCATGTTCATGGCATTAAAGGAAAGTAAACAAAAGATAAACCCTAATTCTAGCATGTGAAAAGCAAACAAACAATTTAAACATGTGAAACAAAAGCTTTTAAGCATAAATATATGAAAAATGGTCTAAACAGAAGTATTACATGTGAAAACAAAAACAAATAAAATAAAAATTAGGGTTTTGGGGCAGGATCATGCGCATGCATGAACAAGCCTACGTTCACATAATCTAGCCTACACACGCAACCAGCATTATGCGCACGTGGGACTTGGCACAGAAACCCTAGCAACACAACAAATATAACAAAACTTCAAAGCAATAAATCTAACATAATAACATGCTTTAAAACATACAACTACGAGAACCTAAACTATATAAACATATAAAGCATAAAAACAAACAAATAAACAAGATTAAAAGCAAAGAAAAGAGAGGAAAGAGTTTGGAACCCAATACCTCATAACAAAAGCTCCTAGCCTTGATTTTTGACTGTTACCCTCAGTCAAATCTATTCACAATTAACAAAAAGAGTGATTAGTAATCTTAAACTCAAAGATCAGGACCGGAAAAGGCCTCAATCAAAAGAAAATTGACTTGGGGATGTTTTGTGAAAAACTTCCTCTTTGATTCACTATTTCTAGTGAATCTTAGTATTTTCCAATGGGATTTCTGTGAGTCTTTGAAAAGGTACCATGTATGGCTATTTATTGAGAAAACAGGGGTTTGGAACGACTCCTAGACGATGTGGGATTTGTTCCAAACCTCAGTACTAATGCAGAAAACTTGCCTTATTTATGTTTCTAGAATCTACCATGCGTGCGCAAGATCGTGCCTGCATGCGCATGATTTAGCTACGCGCACAGGCTGATTCCTGCGTGCGCATGCCAAGGGTTTCTTTGGTTTTACTTTTCCAAAAATAGACTTATCTGCTTATTAAAAGTTATATTTTTCATTATAATATCTTTCAAGTCAACTTAACATTTGACTGGACCCTAAACCGACCTTGGGCCTTAGAATTTCAACATCATTAGGGAATGGGTCCTAAGTTGTAAAAAGTACAAAATGCAATGTCTACATCTAGCTCGACACTGGCTGCTATTAAGGATTAATGAAGAAGCTCGACACAAGCTCAACACAAGCTCGATCTATCGAGAATTACGATTTTAGATTTCTCAGATTTGAAATTCGGCCCATGATGACTTGAATGATTAGAGTTTCTCTCTCTACAACCCTAGTCATATATAAGGCCTATTTTAAAAGTCATCAAGTATGCAAACAAAGATCTAGAACTCATATACTCTATGTGAATCTACTGCATTTGTACGTCTTAGGGTTTTGTAACCAAGTGCTTCATGATTTTCATCGTTTATGAAGTAAAGATCTTTACAGCCAACAACAATCAATTAAGTTGTTGGAGTTAGTCATGTACTGGGATCCGTGCAAAGGAGTTAGTCACAAATTGGAGATTTGTGCAAAGTAAGAAGTCTACTACAAGATTAAGGTCAATTCGAAATTGAAGCAAAGATTCAACTGTAGGTTTGTATTTTAGGATAGGCTAGGGTAGTGGTAAGATTCCTCATACTTGTAACTGTTTGATTATTGATTAGTAGATTCTTGAAAGTTGTGACCTTAAATTCACCCGGTGGGTTTTTTGCCTTGCAAGAGGTTTTCCAATTTGTCAACAAATCACCATGTTAATTTATTTTCCGCTGCATTTAATTTATTTGGTGATTTTTTGGTGCATCCACAATTTGCTTGTAATTTGACATAAGTAATCAACTTGGGCAATTGAATTAATTAACCGTGGTCAATCTATTTTAATCCATTTTACAAGCAAGTCGCGGAGGCACCAACAAAGGTATGGGTAGAATTATGGCCAATTATAGTGACTATCACTCATTAAGTTCTTAAAATGTTGTGTGGGCCAAGTGGGAGAAAGTAAAATTATCTCCATTAGGAGACTTAACGTGGCCAATTACATTTTATTTTAATTATTATTTATCTGAATTTATTATATATTTGATAATAAGAGTGATAGATAAAGATCCATCCTATTAGGAGTCTTTTTGTGAACAAACACATATCATTCGGTAAAATAGATGTTGTTTGGTGAATACGCATACTCCTTGGTGGGGGGAGTATAAATAGAGAACCAATGTTAAAATAACAAAGTCCCTATTCTAGCCTTAAAAAGCCTGTGTTTCCATCAAAACGGGTTTCTAAGGAGAAGATCAATANTTTTTAGTTTTGATGTTTCAACTAAAAATTAACTTATATTTTTTTAATTACCATGATTGGTCAATTTTTTTTTTTTTTAAAATACTAAATATTTTTAATACACACATACATGGGGAGAGGAGAGAAAGTTTTTAAAGAAACTTATAGGGGTGTATATCTAAAAGGGCCCAACTCTTGAATATACAGCACAAGCTTTTAATCTTTTTAAAACACGGACTATAAACTTTTAATTATGTTTTTAGTATCCACTTGGACTAACTCTGGAGAATTAATTTTATTGGGAATAAATTATTAGTCCTTATTCTTTTAATTATAGCCAAAGGAGTATGAAATACAATCATCATCATATTGTTGTTATATTAAATATTGGGTTTTACAGTTTTACTCACGTATGCTCTTAATTAAGCATACATTAGTAAATCATTTATGAAACTTTTTATAAAAAAAAAAATGAAAAAAGTGATTAATTTGACAATTTTTTTTTAATTTTCTATTAAAAATTTCATAAAATAAATGATTAATGCATGCATATACATTATCCAAGAATAATTTATAGTTTATAAGTGACTTGCACGTGCCTAAAAGCTATAAGTTATAAATAATGTCAAACCTAGACTCTCCTTTATCTCCTCTGTTTTTTCTTTTCCTTGAGAATTGGAATATGCTTACAAAGATGCTTGGTTAAGGGTTGGCATTTCATAATCAAACATGGCTAGTGTCCAGTTCATTATTGCGCCGGACACAAATCACACAATCCCAAACCTTTAAAATCTACTTTATGCAAATTCTCATGGTGGTGGGAAAAAAAATCCTTTTTCATTTTTCTTTTTATTTAGTGTAGTATTTCATTATTTCTTTGTTAGTAGTACTTTGAAGTTGTGCAGTGAAAAAATAGATAATTACACTTTATCACTCTAAACTACACTCCAAATTATACTTTGAACTCTAAACTTTCAAAATACACAGCAATATGTAGACATATTCTTTCAAAATATCTTAAATGATTCGGATAACTTACATTCAACTAAATTTTATCAAACACCCTAATAATATTTTTTTAATGAATAGTAATAACTGATAAGGAAAATTATTACTTTTCATAGTGTAGATTTAATATTACTTGCTAATAGAAATCTTGTGAAGAAATCTATTGTTGATATTCATAACATGCTATGTTAAAAAAAAAAATCATGAATACTATTCAAATGTATTGTGAGTGATAAATATAGATATGAATATTGATATTTATAAAATCCAAAAATAAAAACTAATTACAGAGATTTTTTTTTTTATAAAAAAGTTATATGCTTATAATTTTAGACAATTTCTTTCGCACACATATAATATCATTGACAACAAGAACAAAAATTCAGCCAATTTATACACTCATACGATTTAATTCAATAAAGTCCGCACAATTGAGGGTATTATATATAATTGAACAAAGTTTAGTTATAAAATTAGTTGTAACTTAAGGCTATAACCTTACTCAATAAAATAAACATTACTACATATTTTAAAAATCTAACCGTTGAATTGCATATTTTTTACACTCTTAATACACATCAAATTTTGTTTTAATTGGATATAATTTACTATATGATTTATAAGTTTACATTTTATGTATAATTTTAAACTATAAAAACTTGCAATTTAAATAATTTATTGATGATATAACTATTGATCTTTAATTTTTTAAAAGTTTTCCAAGTATGGAGGATATAAGAAGAAGATATAATCCAATGATGGATTTGTCAAAATTCACCTTCAATAAAACGATATTGAGTAAAACCAATTTTGTAACTAAATTTTGTCCTATATAATTTCTCACTGAAATACTTAATCTCCTTGTTAGCATTCAAGTTGTACTATAGTGCCCCAAACCCACACGGTATTATTACCTGTTTGGCAGTAATACCATTTGCCACAAATGGTTAAATCATTAGAGCCAAATCTAGGCTATACTGCAAAAAGAATAGTTAGGTTACATTTAAGGCAATATAATCAATTATATACTCAAGATCTACGTAGAAATAATATATGTATAGAATTACAGTCGTAAAAATATATGTATATATTTACAGTCGTAAACATTAGCCCAAATAAAATTGAAAATTGATCCCAGTGAGAGAGAGGTGCTATATTTTTTTTAGTCATCAACAATTCAGCATAGATATAACTGTCTATATAGTCTTAAGATCAAATGTCATCTTTGACCAACTGTCCATTGATTCAATTGTTGCAAATGGTGACATGATGTAATCTAATGAATCTCATGCAATCATGCATTTTGCACTTTCAGTCATAATGTCACTAAAAGATCACATTAAAGTAGGACCCTGTCAATTTCGCTTTCTGGACTTTTTTATGATCCCTTTATGATATGATTTGATGATTGTATCTTTTTCTAAATAAAGAGATTAAAGCACCCAATATAGTACGCAAAAAAGTCAAATATTGGTTAAAGATTGACCCTTGATGCGGTTATGGAATTAGTGTACTGTTCTGCTTTCAAGTCCAACTTCTTTATATATATATATATATATATATGAGTTTGGTTTAAGTTATACTTGGTGTAATTCCAAATAATATTACACTACTCAATATTTTTTTAATTAGATGCGCATTTTGACAAATTTACCGTTAGATTACATTATCTTCGTATATTCTTCATGCTTACAAATTTTCGTAGTGATCAAAGATTAATACATCCAATTAATATGAAAATTAGTAAGAATGTTAAAAACATATAAAACATATAATTCAACGGTGAAATTTTCAAAATATGAATTTTATAATAAATTATTGAGTGGTGTAACATTACTTAGAATTACACTAGATGTAACTTGAACCTAACTCTTTCTCTCTCTCAATATATAATACATAATTTTTTTTTTAATTAAATGTAAATTTTGATAAATCCATCACTAGATTACATTATTTTTGTATATTCTCTATACTTACGAAAGTTTAAAATGATTAAAGATCAATAGCTAAATCATTAATCAATTGTTTAAATTCAAGTTTTTGTAATTTAGAACTAGTTAATGAACATATAGGATGGCATGACTCTGTATTACAACTGAATTTAAATTAAGTTACATCACTCCTGACAGTTATATATTTTATTTTTGAAAAGATAATAAACCTTGTTAATGTAATCTGAACAACTCTACGATAATGCACCTTAGTCAAGTTACACATCAAGAAATATTATTCTAAACAATAATCACTAAACTTGTCGGGTGATTGAGTCATCCACCACTGTTGGATAGTAGACCCAATCGTAGACAGTAACATCAATTCCGACAATGTTTACTACGGAACGTGGCATTTTTGTGTGATTACGTTGCTTTGATGATGTCAAGTTATTGCACAACTTCTTTATTATAATTGCGACCTAATTAAGTGTGATTGGTGAAAAAGAAAGTTGGTCCAATGTGTGTGCCAGCCTCCTTGGATTACTGCTACTTTTCTCTCTCTCACTCTCACTGTCAAGTAAAAGTGGCATCAGTATTTGCATGTTTTACTATAAATAGACGAATAGGGTGATCTTAGCCTTCACGGCTCAAACGAGGATTATCTCACTCTTCACAGTCCCATTTCTTTCATTTCTAGCTGTTGTAAGAACAATGAACAACCAGGGCATTAATGAAGTGCCGGCTCCTGCTCTTAATGCTCCAAAGCCTGAGGTCTGCGCGGTTTGTTGTAAACATTTCCGCAACAAAAAAGCTCTAGGTGGTCATATGAGAGCGCATCCCAATCGTAGCTGGCGTGGTATCCTGCCCCCTCTACCAGATTTGAACGTTCCTGCAGCACCAGTGGAGTGAATATAGATATATTGAGACCTGACAAGTACTTGGGTTTCTTCATCTCTCTCTCTCTCTCTCTCTCTCTCTCTCTCTCTCTCTCTCTCTCTCTCTCTCTCTCTCTCTCTCTCTCTCTCTCTCTCTCTCTCTCCAGAACATGGCTTCTCAGTCTCACATCTCTCTCACCGTGGTCTTTATTTCTTGGTGTGGGTCGTGGGTTTGGCATGGTTCTGGTGGTTTCGACGGCATGGTCTTGGCAACGTGGGTCGTTTTTTGCTTTGCTTTTAATGGGTTTTTATTTCTGGTTGTTATAGGTTGTTGATGGGTTAATCAGTGGTTATGGTTTGTTCATCAGTGGTTGATGGGTTTTTGATGGGTTGATCAGTGGTTGATGAGTTTAGTTATAGGTTGTTCGTGGGTTTAGCTGGGTTTCAGGTTTAATGGGTTTTGGGATCGGTGGTTATGGGTTGTTGATCGATGGGTTGCCAGGGGTTTGGGTTTGAATTTGAATGAGCAATGGGTTTTGCTAGGGTTGGGTTTGCTAAGTTGTGGTTGATCATTGGGTTATTGTGGATCATGGTGGGTCATGGTGGGTTGTGGTGGGTCGTGGTGACGTTATCAATTGCATGCTTTCTATTCTTGTTTCTCATTCTTTGCTTTCTTGGTCAAGATAACCAAAGGTTAGCTCTTTGTGGTGCTTTCAATGGTGGGTGGTGTGACTAGGAAGCTTAGCGATGGTGGTGGTTGGTGGTTGAGAGAGAGTAAAATAAACAGAGATTAGAGAGAGAAGTGAGATATATTTTTATTTTATTTTTATTTTATTATTTTAATGTGTTGTATGGGAAAATAAAAGTTTGGATATTGGGTGTGTTATAAAATGGTATAGTATAATAGATAAAGTAACTCTTAAGATGGTAAAATAAAATAGTTTGAAGATAGTGAATGTAAATGCTCTTAACCATGAAATATACTATGATAATTTTTTTTAATAATTCAATAATTGAGGGTGGGAGGATTTTGATTGATTAGGAATTGGAATTATTTTGTGGTTAATGTGGATCTTTCTAAATTAGTACACTATTATAGTCACGTGAGAATATTTGTTTTTGCCCCAAGGTAGGGAGTTGTGTCCTGGATCAAATCAATAAATAGGAAAAATTTTGGGGCAAAAATAGCCAAATAGCACTTTTTTGCAAACTATGTTGCAGTCTACTATTGTTTCGAAAATATGTAGGGAACTACCACTTTTTGGGTACTCGAGTTTAGCGAAATCGAGTTTTCCATGATATTCAAGTTTATAGAAATCGAGTACTATAAAAAATTTTCAAAATTTTTCAAAGTATATTTTTTCAAATAACTCGAGTTTCATAGCAAACTCGAGTTTCAAAAAGATGGTAGATCCCTACATATTTCTAAAACAGTGGTAAATTGCTAATTTTTTTGCTAAATAATGGTAGTGGGCCATTTTCGCCCATATTTTGGTTTGTAATTGGAATTTTTTATTGGAGTAGGTGAGAAAGATCTAGTGCCTGAAGGGATGGATACAAAGGCGAAAGGCATCACATATGTGACCATGTACAGAACAGCAGAACAGCCATTGTTGGTGGCTACTGTGCAATGTGTTCATGTTACATTTCTAAATGTGGTGTTACAAAGTACAGCTAGAATATCTCTATTGAACATCTAAACATTATAAATTTATTATCTAGAGACTAGAGTCATCCCCCTATTCTTACCCAGGAAGTTGGAACTTTCTACATTCACATGTACAGGGAATTGGTTCTATGAATCCATTCTTGCCAAACTTCTTACAATGTTAATGGCATGGTAAGAGAATTGGTAACATAGCACAAACTTTTCGAACACCCATCATCATGATAATTAGCCTCGAACCATGGGATTGTGGTCTATTTGTTCAGTGGTGGTGGCATCAAACTCTTGAATTTCCAGAATTTGGACTCTACGGTTCATCTTCTTTCTTATTTTTATTGCCACGTCCGATGGCCTAAATGTCCCACACACACTTACCCTGCACTCCTGCTTCTCAATCAAATGTGACTCTATTGCTTCAATATGAAATGAAAGAGAGGTTATTAGAACCTGTGGTATACATATAGGACTTGCATTTCATTAAATAAAAACTCACCTCTCAAATTTAGAATGATTTTCCTTAATTTCCTGCAACAAGCATTGCAGTCAACGTTGATCCTCATTACCATGCAACAATACTGCAATTAGTGAAAAATAATTAGAAAGCATCCAAGGACTTGGCATTGAATAAGAATGAAGAGAAAAAGAAAATGAGGTTATGTCTTTATGAAGATGCTCAAGAACTTGCCTTTCCTGACATGAAGATGGAATTGGCAGGATTTGATACCCCTGCTTGGTTCATTTTATGACTTGAAAAGTATATGAGAGAGGAATCAATAGAAGTTGAGAATATGGAAGACCGTGGACTAACTGATATTTCTACTTTTGGATTGTCTTTTGGAAAATTTTCTACTTCATTTTGGAATCTGATTCTGGGTAGTTGTTGAAAGAGGATTTTGTCTATTGAAGTATTAGCTTATTATCCCTAACTTCTTGTTCAAGCCTTGTTTACTTCATAAAACAATGACAAGGCCAAGCATTACTTACTCTATATGTCATGGTTTACCTCATGCAACACAATGAAGTATCTCTTTCTTGTTCCTGAAGGTTTTATGTTGCACAAAATTTAAGTCTCCTCTCTCTCTCTCTCTCTCTCTCTCTCTCTCTCTCTCTAAACGCAAGCAAACTCAGCAATACATTTACCCATTCCCCATAAGAAAAGCCACATAATTGATTTATTCATCACCAATGTAAATTGAACTTATATACATGGCCCTTCTAGTCTCAAGTATTACTAGTATGAAACATAAATTTTTCTTGGCGTGCTGGATCCATTCTGTCATGTAATCAACGACGAGAAGAGCGGAAAATCCGTTTGATCATGGCAACTTTTCCAAACGGATTCCTGTATATAGCAGCAACTTGCTGTGAAGATGCTTTACCAACATTTGCATATCTACATGTTAGTGTCACTTTCTTCTCCAATAAATTCACCACCACTGACTCTGTCTCTGCCAAAGAATAAGCACATTAAAGAAGATTGCTATACTACTTTTAAGACGATATCATTATCAAAATTCCATCTTCAGTGCCATAAATTCCAACTTCATTTAGTTCATCCAACTTTAACTTGCAAGAGTACATGAAACAGTAACTAGCTGCAATAAACAGGGTAGTACCTTTCCAGATTTCGTTAGAAATATCATGCATCTAAGGGAAATTGATCAAAGGTTACAGGTAACAAAGTATCTAAGAGAAAAATATGGAGTAACTATCACATTACTGCATTCAGAACTTCCAATCAGTCACAACACATAATCAGTGCATCAGCATATCTTGGCCATAAATGTAAGAAAGAAAAAGAGTCTAAACCATGCATCAACCAGGATTCAAATCATATAAAATTATTTCCAGTTTATTTTTTATATTTTGGCAAATATCTGCTTTAGCAATTTGAGAACAGCAAGCATGATACCTGTGAGGGTGTGCCTGGAACCTGGAAGCACACTTCCAAGAATGACAAATGACTAAACTGTAATAGATATTTTTTACTTTTTACAGTTCTTGTTTCCTCCTCTACTTCAAGCGAAATCACCAGTAAAGTTTTTGAGACAATTAAACAGCCAATTAGGACCACCAACTATTTAGGAGAAAAAAGTACAGGGCTACTTTCCCGTCCGAAGAAACTATTCCTTAAAAATAACATGTCTAATCATGAACTTTTGCCTCAGCTTTTTTACTACGCAATCAACCTTCAATAGTTGAATCCAAAGGCCATTGCAAGGACACTTCAAAGAATCACGATGAAACAAAATATCTCAATCCAAGACCTTATTGAATTTTTTTTTTTATGTGGGTAAATTACACACGCACTAAGTGGGTCTTAAACAACAAGAACTTACTAACTAGTCACCACCTAATCTGCAATGGGAGGAGGTGCCATTAAAGCAAAGAGTTCATTAAAATCTTACCATTCATTCTTGACATCATGTCAGCCACTCTCTTTTGGCATTCGGAACATCGAATATCTGCTGAAATAACAACTTCCTGGACCTGCTCTGAACAAATACCGAGTATAAGATGACTAAGTAGTAAAATTTTGTATTAACAAATGAAAGAAAAAGTGCGAGTACAAACAAACCAGAGGCATGGATAAAGACTCAACAGAGGCGAGGCTGGTTCCAGAAAGTAATAAGCTCTTAGACTTTCTTATTCCAATTCCTGGAGACTCCTCCTTAGTCTGATTATTAACAAGAGCCATACCTTTGTTATGTAACCATTCAAAGAAAGCTGGGGATTCATAAAAAATAATAAGTTAACAGGTTCAATCCTAACTGAAGAGGAACTGGAAGGTTGAAAAAGATCTAGGAACAACTCTTGCTGTACTGATAGAGCAATCCCATCTGGTAGAGATGCTTAAGCCATCAGTTGTTGTTGAGAAACAAGGAGACGGAGATAGGAACTTGACAAAACAGCATGGTAAAGTGAAAAAGGTGTTTATGCCTAGTTGACAAAGATGCTTCATTCACTACATTAGGCCCCACTAGTGTTACGTAATTTTCTCCTCTAGAATTATTCCGTTGAGGACCTTAAGGATGTTGCTTATTACACCAAAATCTTTCTTAGCCAACTTTTTAGTTCAATTAATCAAATCATGTAAGAGAACGATATGGCAAGTTGTACAAAGCCAAAAATTTGGATCAGACATGGAATTTTCAACTGCTTTGGTGGGCTGGAGCTGAACTTTCAGAAGATTTGCAGCTCAAACCTTCTTTTTCCTGGTTTAGTAAGAATCATCAAACCTCAGCCTCAGGCCGTAAACAAATGAAAATATTGAGCTGCTTTAACAGTTAATTGTCTCGAGAGTTTCAAGATACCCATTGGATCCTTGCTTGCATTTAGACTCTACTGTAATCAAAGTCAAACAAGTATACGGCCCAACTGCGATTTGGTCCAGCCCTTCAACCCCAGTAGCTTTAGGTGTGAGCACACAATTTTTTATCACCTTTTCAGAACTTTATATATATATATATATATAAGGTCACAATCATATTACACGTCAGTAAATTATGCACTAATAGATTCTCAAAAAAAAAAATTATATACTCAAATAATTTTTTATTAAATTAATTGTAGGGTCAGTTTTTGCATCCCAAGTCCAAAAAGGTATGGGTCCTTGGCCCACCGAGCCCAAAACAATAAATTTTGTAGAGAGTGGGTGAAAGAGCTAGGCTAATAATGAAAATAACAATATCAAACAGCAATGCGAATGGGAAGATTTGGATTAATGTGCTCTCGGACTAATATGAATACTCCGTCCGAAGAGATGTTTTTCATTGATCATATAAGGTTACAATTCCTGGGGCTACAACTATCTCATATATCCTTTTCCTCTCCTATTTTTCGATCCCCCTCTATCAGAGGTACCCTTCCCTTATATAGCATTGCCTTCTTACATCTCCTCCGTCCATTTGTTCATCATCCAGGCACCTACTTGAGTACATGTCCCATCACCCCACTTTTAGCCTTATGTGAGTGGCGGTAGCTGAGAAAGCATCAGAAAAAAGTTATTTATTTATTTATTTTTTAAGTTTTGTAATTTTTGAATTTTTGTTAGAGCAAAATAGTAACTTATTTGCATTAACTTATTAGTATTATTTGTTTTCTTAGTATGCAATGGTAACTTTTAAGCTTTCTATTTTTTATATTGTGTTTTTTTTTTCTTTTAATTGATACTAAAGTCTAAAACCATGAATAATTAGTTCTGAATTGAGGAAATGTTTTATGCTAAACTTTTATATTTATTATAATATATATATATATTATTTATAAATATAAAAAATAATGGTAAACCCGAAACGGTACACCAGTATTAACCGGTATCCAAAATATATCGTACCGCTGGCCAAACTGGTACAGCATCCGGTACGGTATTGACTCCCTTGATGCGTGCACACACATAGTGCTTATGTATGTATACGTATAAATGTTCGTGTATGTGTGCACATACGTGCATATATAAAAATCAATTATATTTTTCATACTAAAACCCAACCCCAAACATGGTTCTTGGTTTTAGGGTGACAGCCCTAATCCCTGCCAAACTTTGCCAAATGAGTTGAAATTAACCTCATACTTGAATTTTGAGAGTTTGGAGGTGCAATTAGATGCCAAAGTACTTGCTCATAGCTTTTCATCCAAATCTATCGATTATCTTTTTGTCACCATTGTCAAGTGACTAGAGGTGGCTGATAAGTCAAATTTTAAGGTACAAACATTAAAATTTGTTAACTGTGAAGCTTATCTAGATGTGCAAATGCCAAAACAACATTAATGTACTCAAGATTTGTCAAATTTTTAGTCTATGACTCCATATGCAGGCACTGTACTTTGTTGAGGTCCTTTTGTCTTTAGATTGTACTAATTACTAACAAGACTACAAGAGTACTATGCCTGTATTTGCTCTTTACTTCGTTTTAGCGATCCTTTTTGCCGAAAAAGTTTACAGTAACCACCGACTTTAACAGTCTAATTAAATACAAAAATACAGGATTTGGCTGTTTGAAATCTCAGTTCAGAATAGATATATAGGACAAGCAGGTAGACAATCTGTGCACTTAGGATTAATAAATATGCCATTTCATAATTGAAGATAAATCCTGTTTGATTGAGAGGATCCAAAATACCATGAATGAGTTAATGATCAATCAGTTACATGTTTGATTGAACACATCGATACTTGAAATTCAAATTTGAGTAGAATTTGTGCACCTTTTTTTGTGTGTTTGCGTAAAATCTCAAGAAGAGAGAATCCAATAAGATATGCTCATATTTTTTTAATCCAATATGTTAAAAAAGATAACACAACGTGTGACAAGCAATATTTTACCTCCTTATTTATTTATTTATTTATTTATTTTCTCAATTTGACTCCCACTGTTGAATATATATATTCAAAACAATTATTATTTTTTACATCAACTTGATACTTTAGAGCAATTGACTAATTAATATAATAGAGAAGTAAAATTATCTTTGGGTCAGAGTTCAGACTCCACATATGCAGTCACAATTATTTAATTAAAATTGTTCTCTTTTCTATCATTTTTTTATTGGGACCTAGAGGAATTACTCATGTAATGCTTTTTTTGATTGCAAACTCCAACAAATAATGACCCCTTGGAGGTACATACTGTGTGTGAAGTGTAGACATCACGTCAGAATTATGATTCATTTGTAAAGTGTGACTGAGAATTGGGCTTAGAGCTGTTTGGTTAGATGTTTATTGTTTTGAGAGCTTAAAAATACGTTTTCAAAACTCAAAATTTTATTTCGCAACGACAACTCTTTGTTCTTTTTTTTTTTTTTTTTGGAAACAAACATACACAGGAGAGAGGGAAAGGGGTTCAACTTTTCATAGTTTTTTTTTTTTTTTTAAATGTTCATTTTAAACCAAAAACACAATTTTGCAACAACTAATCCAAACGCAACCTAAAGCTAATTAAAAATGGAGTTTCTTGATTGAACAATTGGAAAAGATTCAAGGCTCACTAGAGAGGAAGAAACTATATATAGTCACATCTATAAATAATTCAAACACAAATATAATTTATTGGAAAAACTCACTTGAGAAAAAAAGAAAGATGATGAGGAATAATTGGGGTGTTTGGTACATCATTTCAAACAATAATTTTTAGTTTTTAAATAATATTACACGTATTTTCATACATTTTTTCATTTATACGTATTTTCACACATATTTTCAAACAGCAAAACACATATTTTTAAGTGCATGTACCAAACACTCCTCCAGGACATGCATTTGTTCTTGCAGAGAGATTCCAGGGTGAGAAAATCATGAATTATTTTCTCTAAATTATTGCATGCACCGCCCATCCATGCAGTTTGTTTAAACTGCATTATTGTTTTTGGTAACAAAATGACAAAATAAATTTCAAGTAAATTAAAGGAAAGAGTCCCTTACGCATTGATGTATAACTAGATCATCACACATTCTCTCTCTCTCTCTCTCTCTCTCTCTCTATGTATATATGTATATATATATATATATATACACCAAAAGAGGACACGTTTATTAATTCATGTGGCCTACTCATTTTTGTAGTCAATCATAAAAGGATCTCTTGGTCTCTTCTCCCAATCAATCAAAGAATAACATTATTTAGTCCACTATTTTAGTCCAATAATAGAAAAATTTTATAAAAATTATTTCACACAAATGAAATATTTTAGACACTTTCTTTGCACATAAATATAATTAGTTTCATGTGTGAGATACATATGTAGAATTCACTTTTATGCAAGTGGATGTAATTCTCCTAATACACTAAGTAATTACACTATAAAAACTCCATATATTCTTCACTTATCTAAAAGCCTAATCTAAAAACTCAACTCCAGAGAAGTATTGATATTAGAATATTTAAGTGAATGCCTATATATGGTCTATTTCGTTAAACGTTTTGGGTATATAAAAGCATGTTTATAAAACCCAAAACTCTGTTTCGCAACAGTAATTTTTCATAACTTTTTATAAAAAGCTAATTTAAAATCCAAAATGTCATTTTGTTACAACTTATCCAAATACACCCATAGACCATAGTATATCTCTAAAGAGAATAAAAAACTATAAATGCCATAACATTATGTAGTGATGGAATTGTTTATCATGGTGCTCTAGTATATTCATTTTTTTAAGGTTTTTGTAGTGTTTAATTTGCATTCTGATGTGGCTGTGCCAATAAATGAGCCATTGCCAAAAATGTATATTTTTTTTCTTCGCTCTTTTTTCCACAGTTCACATGAATGTGCCAATTGTTGAACATTAATACAACCTAACAAATTAATTAAAGCTAACAGTCTAACTAATATATTTCATTGCTGAGCACTTAAAATGTATCAAGAATAATTAAGAGCTTATCTTGACAATTGAAAAGTAGTATTATGTAATGCAATTATGGGTTTGCCACTTTATGCCGTCTTCTTCTTATCTTGTTTAATTGTAATTTGCATTAAAAACTAAATTAAATTATGGGTTACCACTTCGTTGATAGCAAAGGCTCCCCCACTAATAATTTTTTTTTTAATATGAGCCCCACCAATAATTAATTAATAAAAACATCAAAATCACATGATGATAAAATAAAAGCATTAAGTCACTTTAAGCACGAGATTAAAAATAGTTGGGTTATGAAGAATTTGATTAAGGCAGCTATGTTGACTTTGGTCTATTTCATTGTGATGTGTTGCTCGTTGCATGCTGCCCCATGATCTAGGGCATGGTGGATCAATCACTAAAATGTAAAAAATTACACTGTTTTTAGCACCATGGGAGTGGAATCTTGTATAAAATGGGGTTATACTTATGCACAATATTCTTTTCACATTTATGTGACTATGGAAAAGAAAAGGAAAAATAAACAAGGGAAAGAAAAGGAAGGAAAACCTATTTTCCTTGTATGTGCGGCTAATTGAGGAAAATTGGTGAAAAAAGAGTGGCCAAGTTGTACCATACTCCAATGAAAAAAATTGCAATTTTTTTTTTACATGTTTTATCATTTATGTGATTATGGAATAGGCTAAGAACCTTGTAGATTAGTTAATTGATACATACCCATGCACAAAGTGATTAAAAAAGAAAATATTAGAACCACAACTTGCTCAAGTGGCAAGTTGTGAGTGGTAGAGTTGTGGACCCACTACTCATAACTTGTCACGTGAGCAAGTTATGATAAAAATTGTGATCCTAACATTACTTAATTAGAAATCTAGAGAGGAAATGGTTCGAATGACAGAGTTATCAATATATTGCAATTATGTATATATATATATATATAACAATAGAATAGAAAAAGGAAAAGGAAAAGAAAATTTAGGAAAATTGGAGAAAAAAGAAGCTACATCTTACTCCAATGAAAGAAAATTGCAAAAACAGTTTCACTTTTTTTAAGTATAGTTTTTTCAAACAATCTCATTTTGAAGAAGTTGAAAAATAAGGTTCCGTTTGATACATGTGTTTAAACATATGTTTTCAATCTTTAAAACAACGTTACACAAAATAGGTATGAAATCAAAGTGTTTCTTCCTTTCTGTTTCCGTACTCTTCATTTCAATCCCAATTACTGAAAAAAGTAGGCCAAGAGAAAAATAGAATTTCTCTATTTGTCTTAGCTCTCCTCACTCTCCATCTAACCAAACAAATAGAAACACTTGCTTTCAAGAAAAGAAAAAGAAAATTTTTTTTCACTCATTTTCTTCCCACCAAACATAGGTTTTACTTTTTACTGTAAAA
Organism: Quercus suber; assembly: GCF_002906115.3. Taxonomy (NCBI): domain Eukaryota; kingdom Viridiplantae; phylum Streptophyta; class Magnoliopsida; order Fagales; family Fagaceae; genus Quercus; species Quercus suber. The sequence continues at coordinate 1,173,554 of NW_027069470.1, read as the reverse complement.
ATAGATTTTGAAGATAAAGACACAAGACACAACTTTTTTTTTTTCCTTTTGTTAAGTAAAGATAAAAACAAAACTTGTTGAGTAATTTTTTTAGCTCATTTGTCATTTGCTGTTTGCATTATCAAGGTCGCATTCAAGTTAAATCATTCTTTCGCATTCAAAATCCGACAAAAATTTAACCAAACTTGCCTCAGGGCTTTTTAATTACCAAGTACTTTCACTTTCACACTTGCGTAAAATGGACCAGGAACTTTTTTTTGGTTGAGAATCAATGGTCCTGAAACTTGAAAGCAGTACTAGGCTACTAGTCAAGACTATGTAAAAATAAATACACTTTTTTTTGTGGGGTTGTATAGAAAAGACACGTACTTTTCATATATGCAACATGCATGAATACACTCGTAGATAGAGAGATCTAAGTGCAGGTCCACCTTAATAAATATACCATACCAGATCACCCGTATTGAAGCTAGGGATTTTGATAATGCCTCCTCAACAACCTTCGAAAACAGTAAACTGATTGAGATTAACGAACAAAACCCAATTGGGTCCCCTTCTTGAAAAGTATCTTTTGGTGCTATAAGCCATATAATATGTGGCACCGTGTTATCAAGCATCACATCTAGCTAAGTATGTGACAATGACACGAATGTTGGCCAATTCAATTAGCTCCCTCTATTGGAAACCAATCTAATGTGGACCCAAATTTTGATTTTATGATCAAATTTTGCCTACAGCCTCATCACTGCCAACAATCAATCTACAATTTTCGGTATGCAATAAATTTAGGGATACAATCTTTTTCACAATTATTTGTGTGAACTATTACTACTATATTTTTTATAAGATGAAACGGAACCTTAGGCCTTACATTCGAAGAGTAAATCATAAATACACAATTCACCAACTAGAAATTGTGTATCAAGTAATTCAAAAAAACTTCTAATAAAAATCGAATACAAGATATCTAAAACTTTAGCTCATCTCAAGCCTCCAATTATTATAATTTATCATGATGAGTATGAACTATTATTATTAATACAAAACAAGTATCTTTACTTTAATATTATTACTAACAAATAAGTAATCGTGAAATATATATATATATATATATATGAAAGAAATTGGGATCTCTAGCTTTGTATGATAGTAGGTTTCTAGTTCCTTCCTTCCTTTTCTCATCAATTTTTTTGGGCTAAAGGAAAATGATGCCTCTTTAGAATAATTTCTCTGACCCTCTTTTCTTGAAGAAGATCAAAAATCGGTGGTTTACAGAGGATACTACACTGTGGGGTCCCAACTAAAAGGAAAGAAAATTCTGGATTTGATGCTGACTAAACACAGCAATCTAAGCCGTTCGATTTGCCGAAAGTATTTAAAACCCTTTGTACTATCAGACATGGGCTGTCTAAAATGGGTCCCATCGGTCTATAACTTTATCTGAATGCCACGTGTACGGCAGCAATTTTTTAATAATAATAGTAAGATTACGTAATTTTATACAATTTTAGTCACAACTAAGATTGTGTATGGATCGAGTTGGGTCGAGTTAAGGGAATTTTTTGACCTAACCCATCATGGTGGGTCAAAAAAATTCAACCCAACCGAACCCATCCCATAAGTCCAACCCAACCTAACCCAATCCACATGGGTCGGGTTGTGTCAGGTTGAACTCATGGGTTTGACAAATTATTATTATTATTAAATTTATTAAATATATTATTATTAGTATATATTATATATATTTTAAATATATATTATATATTTAAAAAATATATATATATATATAATATTTTATATATAAGCACTAATAGTATATAATATTATTATTAGTATATATTAAATTTATAGCTAATTTTTTTAAAAAAATTATTAAATATATAATATATTTTAAATATATATTAAATATGAGTGGGTTGGGTCGGGTTTGACGGATTTCTAATTTTATGACTCACACCCAACTCGACCTGCTATAAAAAAAAAAATTTGTGACCTAACCCAACCCACCAAGCTTTAAAAACCAACCCAACCTAACGGGTCGGGTTAAGTCAGGTCGAATTGGGTGGGTTGGTGAGTTTTCTACACACCTCTAGACTCACAACTTACTAATTATGAGAAGTATAAATATAATAGCATATAAGTTCATAAATCTATCGCTCACAACTCACCATACTACAATTTATGGTTAAAATTGCGTAAAATTATGTGTTCGTTAGTTAAGTTTTTCCTTACGAGATATTCTAGGCAAAAGATTGTGTTTTGATGAACATCCTATAAGGCTGTAACTATTTTTTAAGGCAATGATTTTAAGTCACATCAAATGGTTTGTCTTGATTATCTTCTTGTCAATCACATGGTCATGTGTGGTCAATAACGTTTAACAAAAATATTGCAAGTGCAAGACAATGAGAGCATCTCTAATAACTTAACAAATAATTATCCGAAATTTTAGCCAATTTTTTTAAAATAATCTTCTAATATATCTCTATCATGAGTTTTTATCTTATTATAAATTACCCAAAAGAAACCTATATTTGTATTTATTTTATTAGTATTTTTTTCCTCTCCATACATATGTCCTCCACCTTTGTTTTGGTTAATAATACTATTGATTTATTGAAGATGTCATGAGGCATGAGCCCCATGACTATATTGCATTTCATTGTTATGAAAAAATTATATGGTCTTGATTCATTATATAGTGTTATAGTGCATATAGAGTGTCCATTTAAGAATAAATTATTTAACTTTTTGTTAAAATTTTTTTGCTAAAAATGTGTTAAAGTATTTTTATTCTTTTAAAAAAGTAAGAAAAAATAAAAAAAAAATTGAGATTTTAAAAAGTTGTATGTAAAAACCAAAAATGAGTTTATCAACTCTAGCTAGGCACACTATTTAGAGTGAATATAAATATATAATACTTCATTTAATGGCAATTTTTAACATCATTTGTGTGTGTGTATATATAATATGTATAAGTAGAAGATCTACTATTTGAGCTGGATGTTGTATTCCAAGCTAATTTAGTTTATTTATAAAAATTTTCTTATCGGTTACTCCAAAATATAAATAAATAAATAAATAAATAAATAAATAAATATATATATATATATATAAAGAGAGAGAGAAGGGTTAAGTGTTAATAACAAAATTAAAAAGAAAAAAAAAAGGAAAGATTCAAATCTATTAAAATATGTACATATAAATAGAAGTTAATATATATTGATAGATCTACATAATAAATTTTTTTTTTTTACAACCGTATAGACCTTTCTTGAAGGTCCATGAAGAGGTAGATATATTATGTAATGGGCAAAACCTAACCCATAAAACACCTAAAAGTCCAACCCATACACAAGTCAAAAGATTAAACAAAAATGAAAGCAGAAAGCTAAAAGTTCAAAGCCATTTGTCATCCGATTAGGAAGACTTTTATCAAACATGTCGTCTTCTGCAGGCATGTAAATATAGGTATCAATATCATGTAATGTGATGTGACAACCTTTTATTATATACCTATATTGAATATATATATATATATATATAAAAGCTACCATGATCCATGAGGTTTCTTTGCCATGGGTTTCCCCTTTTTTATTGAAAAGATTGAACTGATTGCCTCATCCATCAGATGGAGATTTTGTCAAACAAAGATTATACCTACTCTTTCTGTTCTTTTAACCTGGTCCAAATTCAAAAAATATTGTTTATGATATTTTTGCAAAATTTCTTCACATATAAACATCATTGTCACTATTATAATTTCAACATGTGACATCCGCGTATGTGAGCAAAGTTTTGTCTGAAAATAGTTCTATAGTAAATAACCTCAGGGTCAAAATAATAACATCATCATTGCTCCCTGTTGATCTATTCATGCACTAAAATTATACAAACATCTATCAACAAATGTGATAAAAACTTATATCAGATTGATTCTATTCTATCACAATTTTAGCCCATTATTAAAATCCTGTTTAATAGGAGAGATACTGATCTTGGTAAAACTCATTGACTCAACAAATAAACTACTCTAGTGATACTATGATTAGCATGGAGTGTGATAGTTCTTAAATTGGGTATTCTCAAGCTAATGGACTATAAATTTGTTCTCTTTTTATTTTTATTTTTATTTTCCTTCTTGATGTATATAAAATTTTATTTTTGTGTAATGAGAAGAAATTAAAGAATGTAAATGTAGAGATCGATGAAGATCATTATATTTTCTAGAATTGGGTGACATGGCAAGTAATATCCATTTAAATAGGTTTTATTTATTTATTTTACCATTAGATGTTATTAATAATTCAACAAAAAAAAAATGTATATAAAATTTGTCAAGCCCATCAAGTGAAATAATAATTTTTCATATTAGGGAAAGTCCACATGACTAATAATTTCTCCAAAAGCCAGGAAAATTGGGCCATATTTTGGACCCAAAGCCAATAAATACAAGCATTAGGCAAAGCTAGATGTTGCTGGCCAAGTCCTTATGAGAATGGACCTAAAATTGGGAAGTCACCAGCCTATATATATATATATATATACCCTAAAGTCTCATTTGCTTGTTCTATCCTAGGAGTATGGACCATTTTCACTTTCATTAATGATTTAGATTCATACTAATCAAAAAACTGAAGTAGAAGTTAGAAAAGAAACAAACATAACTTGAGTTAGGAAAATTTCACCTTTTAACTCCCTCTTATTAAGAAGCTTCCAACTTTTTAAAGTAATATTTGTTTCCCTTGAATTTATCTTTAGAGCCTATTTTGTTGTGTATGTGTGTGAAGATAACCAAGAATGTGCTAACCAATTATTGCTTTATGCTTTTTCAAAAAATTTTTTAATAAAAAGCTTAAGTTGGGTTCAAAAAAAATATATTAACACATCCTCTTATTTTATATGGTTTGGATAAATTTGACTAAGATAAGTCAAATTCAGATCCAAGGGGAAAAATGGGGAAAAAATAGAACATTTATAAGCATAGAAACTCACCCCATATGTAAAATATAGTCAATCATATCTACATAAATACCAACATTAATTTTTTTACAAGTTATCACCTTATTTTACTTAAAGAGGAAGAGGAAGAGGGAAAAAACATAAACATACCTATAAAACTAAATATAAACATACAAGTAGTTTTACATAAACAATGTTATTTTTCACAACTTATCACCTCAAATTATTACTTAGATTGGTTTTAAATAAAGCAATGTTATTTTTTCACAACTTCTCTGCTCAAATTACCTAAGAGAGACAATATTTTACATATTTTTTCAATTACCACCTCATTTCATTTTACATAAAAGGTAACATTATGACCACACATTTTTTTTAATAATATTTTTCATGACTTCTAAATGAATTTAAATATGAGAAAAAAAAATTTAAGAGAAAAACGGTTTTCTTTTAGAGAACAAAAACCTTTATGCAAAGTGACGTCATTTCGAAGTTGCAATAAATATTGTGTAATATTAGTGTTGTAGCATTTTAATATTATCTAATTAAAATGAATAAATATGACAATATAAATATAAAGATATAAAGATATAGGCGTTAATATTCAGAAGTATTTTATTCAATTTCTTTTTATGTTATTTCCATTATTATTTTGTTTGCACCAACAATAAGCATTTCTTTATTTGAAAAGTTTACGCTCTAATAACAAGCTATAAGCTATATGGATAAAAGTTTACCCACTACTGCTTTCATGCGGTATTTTTGTAGTAACTCCATTCTTATAGATATAGTGATAAGGGAGATATGCACACTCATTTAAGAAACGAGAGTGCATATTCATACTTAGTTTGAAGTAATTCATTTTTGGCTATATTTAATATGTTTTTATTTATGATGTATGATAGCACAATATTTTTTTTTGGGTAATCTTCCTATTAAATTCATTGAAAAGATTGAAGAATTATCACCACTTCATACTGTATTTTTTTATGATGCTTTAAATTATGTGTGGGGGATAAAAGGATCAGGCCCAAGTTAACGGGCCGAACACCCACGAGAGAACTGTTTCACATCCGAAGAGAAGGATGAATAGAATGCGAGGTCCAGATTGGAGCGGAATCCTCTGGGTTGAGGATCATCGCTTTCCGAGGAGGATATCTCCAGTCCGAGGAGGACATCTCCTGTCCGAGGAGGATGTTTTACCCTGGTATGATAGCGGAGACTAATTGAGCAGGAGAAAAGCCTGGTTGATCGTCCGAGGAGCCCACCTGATCAAGATAAGCTCAAAGCACACTCAAGAACGATAAGGATGAAGAAATATCTGAGGGAGAGCAGGAGAAAAGCCTGGTTGATCGTCCGAGGAGCCCACCTGATCAAGATAAGCTCAAAGCACACTCAAGAACGATAAGGATGAAGAAATATCTGAGGGGAAGGCTGCTGCCACCGTATTCAATGCATTGCAACAGCTTTTCTGGCCGCATTTATGTGGAGAAGACATCTGAACAGTGCTTCATGACCTACCGCCACTCACACAGAGATGAAAAGCAGCTGCCTGACGTGACAGGTACTTGAGCACGTCCATGGATGGGGAGCACGTGGATGGTAGGGATGAGAGTGAGAGTGGCTATATAATAGAGGGAGAGGGTATGAAACGGGGCATGGAATGTAGGAGAAACTGATCAATAAATAAGAAAAGAAGTGATAATCTTTTGCTGTGAATCCCTTGTCAACTCTAGTTCTTCAACCCATACTCTACAAATTAATTGTCTTTGGGTTTACGTAGAGAAATTAGACCCTACATTATGTAAGTAACTGTTATATAAAAATGAAATATGCATTTTGAACTCTTAAAAGAAAATTTGTGTTATTTTTCACTTTGATAAATAAAAACATTTTATTTATAATTATGCCTATTAATTTTCACTTACTGCAAAAGTCAAAATGACAAACATGAGTTATAACTTAATTTTACATAAGATGAAGAAGGAGAAAAAAAACATAAACATTAACATACAAATAATTTTACATAACACAATGTTATTTTTCCACAACTTATCATCTCAAATTACCTAAGAGGGACAATATTTTTGTCAATCCACCACATTATCTCATTTAAGATAAGAGGTAATGTTATGATCGCACATTTTTTTCGTAATACTTTTCATAACATCCGAATGAATTTAGATATGAGAGAATTTGTTTACGACATTTTTCCCAATTTACCACACCAAATTTTACATAATTGGAGCAATGATGAACACAATTTTTTTCAGCATTTTTATAGCTGGTTAAAAACAATAAGTTGTAAACTAAGAAATTTCACCTTTATGAGTCACACAACTAGTACAATGTTTACTATATATTATCAAATAAAAAAAGTCATATTAACATGAGGAAAATTTTATCAGATGAATTTTATTTTTATTTTTTCACTTATAGTTTTACCAAAAACACATGGCACATAATTTTCATCCATATATACAAAACACTCAACCAAAAGTGAGAGATATTCAAGAAAAAAAAAAAATCCATCAATTTACTTAGCGAGTTTTGGCTTTATGATATCCTTGTTTCTTCACATATTGTCGGACAAATTGCTTTATTCCCTTCTATATATCTCTAGGTATAATGCCTTTATCAAGCTTTTCAAAACTAGAAAATGATTTCCTACACGATGAAATATATCAAGCTTTCAGAAACAAAATGATGATTATGACTCTGTGGCTCTTTGTCAAAAAGAAGAAGGCATTTATAATTAATGAATCCTATCACCAATCTTTTCTAAACACAAGCAAAGTATCTCCAATTCCCAAAATCAAGAAAGCTTAGTAGATTGATCAAGCTTTCTATCTTAGAAGTGAATTAAATATACACCATATACATTCCAAAAGAAAGACTAGAACCCTCTCAGTTAAAATGGAGAAAAAAAAATTATTAGTTACTCATTTTCAGCTATGAATTTAGTTTTGTTTTTCTTTTTTATAGTGTACATTGAATGATATGACATTAAATATTAGGCTAAAATGCAAATCATATCCTCCATGCTTCACTAAAATTCATTTGAATCTTCCAACTTTGCTTTCGTTCATTTTAATCCTCTAATTTTCAAGTTTTGTCAATAAGGCTTTTCCATCAACATTTGTTATATGTTATGGTTAATTTTCTTCAAATTCTTTTAATTAAAAAAAATTCAATTAATGATTGAAAAATATTTTTCAGATTTTTTTTTTGAAAAAAATTTAACAAAAGTTGATAAATAGGCCTTAATTGAATAATTTTGAAATTTAGGAGACTGAAATGAACGTAAGCCAAGTTAAAGGACTGAAATGATTCTGAAGAAATTTAAAAGGTGAATTTTTCATTTTAGCCTAAATATTATATTTGATTTGTAATATTCTATTTTTCTAATTAGAAGTATGTTAGATTTATGCCAAAAAACTTGTGGTTCAATTGACACAATTTGATATTTTTAATAGAAACCGAGTGTTTCTCATAGATTAAAAGTTGATATCAGATTGATGCTACTCTATCACAATTGTAACCCATTATTAAAAGCTAGTTTAATAGGAGATACTAAACTTGATTAAACTCAATGCAGCCAAATGATAACTCAGGCAATGACTCAACAAATAAACCACTCTAGTGATATTATGATTAAATTGGATAGTGATAGTTCTTAAATTGGGTATTCTCAACTCAAGTTAATGGACTATAAATTTGTTCTCTTTTTTATTTTTATTTTTTCCTTCATGATGTAAATAAAATTTTATTTTTTGTAATGAGAAGATCTTATATCTAGAATTAGGTGACGTGGCAAGTAATATTCTTTTAAATAGGTTCTTTTTTTACCAAGTAGTTAAAACTTCAAAAAAAAAAAAGGAATATCACATTTGTCAAGCCCATCAAGTAAAATAAAAGAGAGTTTGAGACCCTTGAGTAGGATCCATCCCTCATAATTGGGAGAGTCTAACAGGCTAATAATTTCTCCAAGAATATTCCCTAAAGCCAAGAAAATTGGGCCATATTTTGACCCTAAGCAAATAAAGACAACTCTGGCAAAGCTAGATGTTGCTGTCATAGTCCTTATGAGAATGGACCTAAAATTGGGAAGCCACTGGCCTATATATATATATATATATATATCCTAAAGTCTCGTTTGCTTGTTCTATCCTAGGAGTACGGACCATTTTCACTTTTATTGATGATTTAGATTCATCAATCACAAAAGTGAAGGAGAAGTTAAAAAAAGAAACAAACATAACTTTAGCTAGGAGAATTTAACCTTTAACTCCCTCTTATTCAGAAGCTTTCAAGTTTTTAAGGTAATACTTATTTCCCTTGAATTTACCTTTAATGCCTATTTTGTTGTGTGTGTGAAGATAAAATGAGGTAAAAATAAATATTAGGAGATGATTAAATCATTGGCATTTAATCAAACTACTAAGAATGTGCTAACCGATTATTTTTATATGCTTTTTCAAATTTTTTTTTGAGCTTAAGTTGGGTTAAAAAAAAAAATATAATAACACATTCTTTTATTTTATCTGGTTTGGATAAATTTGACTAAGATGAGTTAAATTTAGATCCAAGAGGAAAAATGGGGGAAAAAAAAAAAGAATATCTATAAGCATAAAAACTCACCCCATATGTAAAATATAGTCAAACATACCTACATAAACACCAACATTAATTTTTTCACAACTTATCACCTTATTTTACTTAAAGAGGAAGAGGAAAAAACATAAACATAACTATAAAACTAAATATAAACATACAAACAGTTTTCCATTAAAAAAAAAGTTTTTTTTTTCACAATTTATCACCTCAAATTACCTAGAATGGTTTTACATAAAGCAATGCTGTTTTTTCACAACTTTTTAGCTCAAATTACCTAAGAGAGACAATATTTTATATTTTTTTCAATCTACCACCTCATCTTATTTTACATAAAAGGTAATGTTGTGACCGCACATTATTTTTAATAATGTTTTTCATGACTTATGAATGAATTTAAATATGAGAAAAAAAAATTTAAGAGAAAAATAGTTTTCTTTTAGAGAACAAAAACTTTTATGCAAAGCGATGTCATTTTGAAGTTGCAATAAATATCGTGTAATATAAGTGTTGTAACATTTTAATATTATCTAATTAAAATGAATAAATATGACAACACAAATATAAAGATATAAAGATATGAAAGTTAATAAATAATAGGCGTAAATGTACTTTTAATCCCTATGTTTTGCACTTTTTCCATTTTGGTCTTTACATTTTATTTTTACCACTTTTAGTCTCTAAACTAATTAATGCTTAGCATTTAGGTCATTTCCGTCACCCAACTAATAGCAAAAGCTGACGTGGCTGACGATAGAATAAAAAAAAAAATTATAATCACACACATTAATTAATTAAATTAAAAACAAATATTAAAATAAATTAAAAAATAAAAAAAAAATCATTAGTTTTTGGGAAGAACATAAGATCACAAGAACTCGAACCTAGATAAAAGAACTCAAGAACACACGTCTCTCTTTTCCTCTCTCTCTATCCATCATGCCCACAACCAGTAATCACCACCACCACCAACAACCCACCAAAGCCAACAACAACCTAAACTCAACCCAACCACCAAAAGCTAGCCGCCACCACCACCGAGACACCACAGAATCCTAAATTTTTACAGATACCCACATGAAAAAAACACATTTCATTTGAACTACATCAACACACTTCCCAAACATCTTACAATGGAAATCACACACACAAATAAAAATAAAAACATGTTAGCAACTCAAATCTGAACCCAAAAACAGCAAAAAATAATAATAATATACAAGAAAAAGAATTTTCTCGGAGCTGATAAATATTGTTAGCAAATCTGGGTTTATGGATATTGTTATGGATTTTTGTTGTTTTTTATTTTTCTTTGTCTCGACTAGGTTTGGTTGGAAAAGAGAGAACAAGTATGGGTTCGGGAGAGAGAAATCGCGAAGGGAAAAATGGGTAGAGGGGTTAGAGTGCTGGGTTGAGCAGCAGTAGCAATAGCAAAGCATTGATTCGAAACCCAGAAAAACTTAGATAAGCACAGAAGCATCGATCTATATCCAAAACCCATGCGAGCAAAGCCCAGAACAACCAATCTTCAAGCCGCCGCCCGCCGCTGCTGTCACCTTTAGTCTTCAAGCCTCTGCTGTCGCCTTCGCTGTTGTCATCACCCTTGCCGAGAGAGCAAGATCGAGAGGTGGAGATAGAGGTTTGGAGAGATTTGATGGGGAATGTGGAATAGCTTAGAGAGAGGAGAAGATGATTTTTTTTTTTGATAAGTGGAGAAGAGAAATTGGTTTATAAGGATTTGTTTGGTTTTAGTTAGGAATTGTAATTGGAAATGGAATTGGAAGAAAGAGATAGTTTGAACATGTTTCCAACCAAATATTGGGGAAAAAACATGTTTTTCCGAATTTTTCAAAAATATTTTGTTTTTTTAACTTTGTTCAAGATACTTTTTAGATCTTAATTTTAGTGATTTTTAAGTTTTAATTTTTTTTATAATTTAGTTAAAATTAATAAATTAATTTTTAAAATTTTTATGTTGACATGGCATTATATTTTGTGTGATTATATGATTTTTTAATTTCACTGTCAGCCACGTCAGCTTCTGCTGTTAGTTGGGTGACGGAAAGGACCTACATGTCAAGCGTTAATTGGTTTAGGGACTAAAAATGGTAAAAATAAAAAAGTAATAACCAAAATGAAAAAAGTGCAAAATGTAGGGAATAAAATTTGCATTTACGTCTAAATAATATTCAGAAGTATTTTATTCAATTTCTCTTTATTTCAAAAGTTTATGCTTTAATAATAAGCTATGAGCTATATGTATAAATGAAGGACTGACACTCTTACTTAAGAGGGAGAGTGTTAATATGTATTTACTCAATTCTGCATACATAAGGTAATTATGCAATTGTATGTAAATCTTTCCTTATGGATATAGTGATAGGGGAGATATGCACTCTTATTTAAGAAAATAGAGTGTCTATTCATACTTATTTTGAAGTAATTCATTTTTATTATAAAGTCATGTCATTTGGTCTGAAAAATACAGAAGCTACCTATCAAAGACTAGTCAAACATATGTTTCGTCCATAAATTGAGCAAAATGTTGAAGTCTACGTGGACAATTAGTCAAAAGTGCAAAGGAGACTCAACATTTGGACGACTTACATGAGACTTTTGATACACTTAGACAATACAAGATGAAGCTGAATCCAAGCAAATGTGCCTTTGGATCCTATTAAATTCATTGCAAAGATTGAAAAATTATTACCACTTCATACTATATTTTTTATGATGTACTAAATTTTGTAAGTAACTACTAGATAAGAATTAAAAATATATTTTCAACTCTTAAAAAAAGTGTTATTTTTCACTTTGATAAATAAAAATATTTTATCTATAATTATGCCTGTCATTTTTCACTTACAGCAAAAGTCAAAATAACAAACATGAGTTATAACTTAGTTTTACATAAGACGAATAAGGAGAAAAAAAAACATAAACATAAACATACAAATAATTTTACATAACACAATGTTATTTTTCCACACTTATCACCTCAAATTACCTAAGAGGGACAATATTTTTGTCAATCTATCACCTTATCTCATTTAAGATAAGAGGTAATGTTATGATCACACATTTTTTTCATAATACTTTTCATAACATCCGAATGAATTTAGATTGAAAGACTTTGTTTACAACATTTTTCACAATTTACCACACCAAATTTTACATAATTGGAGCAATGATGAACACAATTTTTTTTACCATGTTTATAGCTTGTTAAAAATAATAAGTTGTAAACTAAGAAACTTCTCCTTTATGAGTCACACAATTAGTACAATGTTTACTATTATCAAATAAAAAAAATTCATATTAACATGAGGAAATTTTATCAGATGAATTTTTTTTCACTTATAGTTTTACCAAAAACACAAGGTACAAAATTTTCATCCATGTATACAAAACACTCAACCAAAAGTGAGAGATATTCAAGGGAAAAAAAAAAAAAAAAAAAAAAAAAAAAACCATCAATTTACTGAGTGAGTTTTGGCTTTATGATATCCTTGTTTCTTCACATATTGTTGGACAAATTGCTTTAGTCCCTTCTTCTTGTGGGTTTTCTTCTCATTTTTCTCCTTTATTTTTCTCTCTGCCCCTAATTGCTCCTCTAACTACAAACATAGCTGATCCAATACATTGGGCTCATTAGATTAACATACACCTTACCCCCTATACCATTGATCAAACGGTCAGAATTGGTTCATCTAAATATATATATATATATATGATCAAGCGTCTCTATGAGTGTTCCTTTGACTTCAGCCTCAATCTTCACATAGTTGATGGGACAGCAGTGCTTCTCTAGGCTCCATTGGGGAAAATCAAGGGATGACATGTGTCCATCACTTGTGATGGTCCCACTTGATATAGTGGATGCACAAAAGCTCTTTGAAGACCTGTTACACCCTCTAATTTCCTCCAAATGCCTCAACTAATAGCATGTATTAAACAAGTGACAAGTGCATATCAAAAGTTGTACATAAAATTTTCAATTTTTTCCCTTCAATTAAAAAAAAAAAGTAATTCAATTTTAGAAATAGAATAATTTGGTTCATTCATCTATTTTCTATTATTTGTTTTATTATATATCCAACAGGGTATTTTTATTCAAGACACAATTGTATTGTTGGGTTGAAGATTCAAGATACTTATATTTTTTAGTATCTTATTGATATTTGAGACATTATGTTGCATAATATGATTTTTTTTTTGCTGAATTATGTTGCATAATATGATTAAAATGAAAATTAGTACCCTGTATATGATGTGATCAAAATTAGGTAAAATAAAAACTAATTAGAGAAATAATAGGGGTGATTGCAACTTGACTACTGATGTAATGACCGAAGTTGACCCTAATTAAGGAATAAGGTGTGGCTTTGAACCAAGTCAGTAATTATTTAGGAAAGTCACTCACATCATTAATTTATTGAAGTGTAATTTTCATATATTTGAATAGGACATAAAAGTTTCTTAGTTTACTTGGACCAGGCTATATAAACAGAGAAGTTATTTGGGGGCAGAATTTGACAATTTTAATGCTATCTATAATGTAATTCTCACCACCATAAGTCCTGCCTAGACTTTATCTAGGTATATCTCTAGGTATAATGTCTTTATCAAGATTTTCACAACGAGAAAATGATTTCCTACACAATGATATCAAGTTTTCAGTAAACAATCTGATGATTATGACTTTGTGGCTCTTTGTCAAAAAGAAGAAAACATTTCTAATTAATGAAGCCTATCACCAAGCTTTTCTAAACACAAGCAAAGTATCTCCAATTCCCAAAATCAATAAAGCTTAGATAGATCAAGCTTTCTATCATAGAAGTGAATTCAATATATACCAACAAATTCCAAAAGAAAGAATAGAATCCTCTCAGTTAAAATGGAGACAAAAGAAATTATTAGTTAATCATTTTCAGATATGTTTTTAATTTTTTTTTTTAATAGTGTACATTGGATGATGTGATATTAAATATTATATTTGATTTGTAAGATTTTATTTTTTTCTATTTAAAAGTATATTAGATTTTTGCCAAAAAGGTTGAGTTTCTCGTAGATTAAAAGCTGATATGAGATTGATGCTACTCTATCACAATTTTAGCCATTATTAAAAACTAGTTTAATAAGAGATACTAAGCTTGGTTAAACTCAATGCAACCAAATGATAATTCAGGCAATGACACAACAAATAAACCACTCCAGTGATATTATGATTAAAATAGATAGTGATAGTTCTTAATTGGGTATTTTCAACTCAAGTTAATGGACTATAGATTTGTTCTCTTTTTTATTTTTATTTTTTTCCTTCTTGATGTATATAAAATTTTATTTTTTGTAATGAGAAGAAATTAAAGAATGTAAATGTAGAGATTGATGAAGATCTTATATCTAGAATTAGGTGACGTGGCAAGTAATATCCTTTTTAATAGGTTCTTTTTTTTTACCATGTAATTAAAACATCAAAAAAAAAAAAAAAAAAAGGAATATCACATTTGTCAAGCCCATCAAATAAAATAAAAGTGATTGAGAGTTTGAGACCCTTGAGTAGGATCCATCCTTCATATTAGGGAGAGTCTACCAGGCTAATAATTTCTTCAAGAATATCCCCAAAGCAAAGAAAATTGGGCCATATTTCGACCCGAAGCCAATAAAGGCAAGTATTAAGCAAAGCTAGATGTTGCCGGCCTAGTCCCTATGAGCATGGACCCAAAATTGGGAAGTCAGTGGCCTATATATATATATTCCCTACAACTATGTACCTAAAGGCTAAAGTCTTATTTGCTTGTCCATCCTAGGAGTATGGCCATTTTGACTTCATTCATGATTTAGATTCATACCAATCACAAAACTGAAGGAGAAGTTAAAATATATATATATATATATATATATATATATATAACTTCAGTTAGGGAATATATCCTTTAACTCCCTCTTATTCAAAAGCTTTCAACTTTTTAAAGTAATATTTATTTCCCTTGAATTTACCTTTAATGCCTATTTTTGTTGTCTATGTGTGTGAAGAAAAAATGAGGCAAAAACAAATACTACCAAATGATCGGACAAAATGGGCTTTTGCCCTTAATTTTTATTTATTTATTTATTTATTTAGCAATTTGCCTCTATTTCGAAACTATATAAGGATATGCTCCTGTTTCGATACTCGATTGCTCCGAAATCGAGTTTCAATGAAATACTCGATTCATAGAAAATCGAGTATGCCCGATCAAAGTTAAAAAAAAAAAAAAAAGCATTGAACTCGATCTTAAGGAAATCAAGAAAAATGCCACTATAGGGCACCCTAAACTTAGTATGAGACAATGAGAGTTATTCAAATTTTTTTTTTTTTGCATAAAAACGCTGCTATAGGACTTGAAAACGTCACTATAGGGCTTAAAAACGCCACTATAGGACTCCCAAAATGTGGTATGGAGATTTTTCAGAAAAAACGCCGCTATATGGCTTAAAAACGTCACTATAGGACTTAAAAACGCCACTATAGGTCTCCCTGAATATGGAACGATAACCCTTAAAATTTTTTTTTGCATGGAACTCGATTTGTGGAAGCTCGAGTTCCATGCAAATATATATATATATATATATTTTATAAATTTTGATCGGGCATAACTCGATTTTCCACTAATTGAGTATTTCATTGAAACTCAATTTTAGAGTAATCGAGTATCGAAACAAGGGTATATTCCTATATAGTTTCGAAATAGAGGCAAATTGCTAAATTAAAAAAAAAAAAAAAATTAAGGGCAAAAGCCCATTTTGTCCCCAAATGATCACACCAAACTCTAAGAATGTTCTAACCAATTATTGCTTTATGCTTTTCCAAAATTAAAATAAATAAATAAATAAATCAGGTTTTAAAAAAATATTAACACATCCTCTTATTTTATTTGGTTTGTATAAATTTGACTAAGATGAGTCAAATTCATATTCAATAAGAAAAATGGGGAAGAAAATAGATTATAGGGTAAATTGCAAATTACACACTCAAAGTTTGAGAGTGTTTGGATTTTACGCTCTGAAGTTTCAAAATTTGAATTTTACCCCTTGAAATTTGGAGGGTTGGATTTTACACCATGGCGTTTCAGAATTTGGATTTTACCTCCTAAAGTTTGGGGGTGTTTGGCTTTTACACATCCAAATTAATCTAAAACTTCAGGGTGTAAAATTTAAATAGTTCCAAACTTTAAGGAGTAAAATCCAAATATCCCTAAAATTTAGGGGGTAAAATCAAAATTTTGAAACTTTGGGGTGTAAAATTCAAACACTCTCAAACTTCAGGGGTTAAAATCCAAATTCTAAAACTTCAGTGTGTAAAATCCAAATTTTAAGAGTGTATTTTACAATTTACCCTAGATTATATGTAAAACATAAAAACTCAACCCCATATGTAAAATATAGTCAAACATATCTACATAACATAGTTAGTACTATACGGTATGTGTTTAATTCGGTAAATATACTTATGGGAATAGTTCGGTACATTGCGAAAAAGTTCGTTTCAAAATATCGGCTTAAAAATATGAAAACGGAGAAAGAACGTTACATGATCAGTAGATTCAGTACAGGTACATTACGTCTATATTTTAAAAAATTCATAACAAAAATAGGGTACATTCACCACATATTTTTTTCTCACATAAATATAATAATCTTTGTATCATGAACTTTAAATCCACTCAAGTGTGATTTGGTCCTTGGACTATGTTCAAAACACTTTTTTTTTAGTGATATTAGAAGTACTACAAATTTTACTATGGAAAAATGCTAAAGTCACAAACAATATTACAAACTGTTGATATAGTGAATAATTATTAATAAGTAAAAAAATGATTTTAGTGGTGGGCCCAGATGAGAACTAATAAGAATTTGCTACATTAATAATTAGTAAATGTTGGAAAATAATGTATGGGTATACCATTACTCTTTTACTATATAGTTTTTACTATTATGTGTCTCAAATAAGAAAAATTAATTCAAATACTCATTTATTATCTTTTCTTTTTTAAACTTAAAATGGGACTGACCACTTTGTATTTTTTTTTTAAAATTTTTAAATTTATAGTAATTTTAGTGTTTTATATGAACTAATAATGATTATTTTGATATGTATACATATATATATATATATATATATATAAACAAAACAGTGATTATTTTTAGGAGCTTTTGTTTTTATTACTAAACAATAAACATGTTTGATAAGCATACGTTTCTTTTATTCTTTAATACCTTCTCTTTCATATGTGTTTTACGCCAATAATCAACTGTTTTTCATCAAGTTTTATCTTTCAATAAGCTGTAATTTACAAACCTTTTAACTCTTCCACAATAAATGCATATTTTAAGAAAACACATGAATATAAACATAGGACAAAACTTAGGTATAGTATTTTATATGCAATTTCTTAAGTTCTCCTCTTAAGATTCAGTCATGTGGTTACTTAATTAAAAAATACACTTCCATCCTATGAAGAAAAATTCATGTCGCAGAATCTTAAAAAGAGAACTTAAGGAACAACACCTAAGTACTGTACCTAAGTCTTGCCCATAAACATAATACTACGTATAAACATAACAGTAGTTTTACATAAAATAATAATATTTTTTATGACTTATCACATCAAATTACCTAAGAGAGACAACATTTTTACAGTCATATCTAAATTACCTAAGAGAGACAATGTTATGACATTGTTTCTTAATACATTTCATAACTTCTTAATGAATATGAGAGAATAGTTTCCTAATGAATTTAGACATGACTGTAAAAATTTAGATATGGTTGAATTTATTTACAACTTACCACCACATTTTACATAATTGAAGCAATGATAAACACAACTTTTTCCAACATTTTTATAGCTTTTTAAAAATAATAAACGATAAACTAAGGAACTTCACCTTTATGTTTATTATCAACATGTGGAAAATTTTATCAGGTGTATTTTATTATTTTATTTTTTCACTTATTGTTTCACCTAAAACACTTGACACAAGATTTTCATCCATATATACAAAACTCTCAATCAAAAGTGGGAGAAATTCAAGGAAAAAAAAAATCCATCAATTTACTTATTTAGTGAGTTTTGGCTTTATGTTATCCTTGTCCCTTCACACATTGTTGGACAAATTGCTTTAGTCCCTTCTTCGTGTGGGTTTTCTTCTCATTTTTCTCCTTTATTTTTCTCTCTGCCTCTAATTGCTCCTCCAACTGCAAACACAACCGATACAATACATTGGGCACATCAGATTAACATACACCCTATCCTCCCTATATCATTAATCAAACGATCAGAATTGGTTCATGTAATTTTTATATCCTAGGTTTTTACCTTTAGTACACGTTCTTCTGCATGATCAAGCCTCTCTATGAGTGTTCCTTTCACTTCAGCCTCAATCTTCACATGGTTGATCGGACGGCAGCGCTTCTCTAGGCTCCTTGGGGAAAAATCAAGGGACGATGACATCTGACTTGATGTTGTGGATGCACACGAGCTCTTTGGGGACTTGTTACACCCTCTAATTTCCTCCAAATGCCTCAACTGATGCCATGTAATTGACAAATGCTTATCAAAAGTTGTACATAAAATAAATAAATAAATAAAATTTCAATCTTTTTTTCCTTCAATGAAAAAAATAAAGTCTAATTTTTTTTGAAGCCCAAAGTCTAATTCAATTTTAACAATGGAATAATTTGGTCCATTCATTTATTTTCTGCTATTAGTTTTCATATCTAAAAGGGTATTTTTATTTTTATTTTTATTTTTTTAAGAAGAAAAGATATTAAACTTTATTAAGACAAAACATCCAAATTAGTCAGAATAACTGATCAAACTTGTGGAGGATTATCCTCTTTTCACACACCACAGTCTGGGTAAGTCTGGGCAATTAACTGCTAATCTAGCCAAATTATGAACTACTTTGTTGCCATCTCTTCTTATATGAGGGTAGGTCAATTTTTAGAAATTTTTTTTTATTGGATTGAAGCTTGAAAACACTTATATTTTTTAGTATCTTATTGATATTTGAGGCATTACGTTGCATAATACAAGTAACATGAAAATAAGTACCCTATGTATGATGTAATCAAAATTAGGTAAAATAAAAACTAATTATTAGAGAAATAATAGAGGTGATTACAACTTGATTAATGATGTAATGACCAAATAATTTCTTTATCAGTTGACCCTAATTAAGGAACAAGGCGTGGCTTTTGAAACAAGTTAGTAATTATTTAGGACAGTGATTCTCATCATTTATCTATTGAAGCATAATTTTCATATTTTTTGAATATGAGATAAAAGTTTCTTAGTTTACTTGGACCAAGCTATATAAGCCTCGAAGTTATTTGGGGCAACATTTGACAAATTTTTAAGCTAATGTCATTCTCACCACCATAAGTACTGCCTAGACTTGATCTTGGTTTATCTCTAGGTATAATGTCTTTATCAAGCTTTTCCAAAAGAGAAAATGATTTCCTACACAATGATATATATCAAGTTTTCGGAAAACATAATGGTGATTAAGACTTTGTGACTCTTTGTCAAAAAGAAGAAAACATTTCTAATTAATGGAGCCTATCACCAAGCTTTTCTAAACACAAGCAAAGTATCTCCAATTCCCAAAATCAATAAAGCTTAGTAGATTGATCAAGCTTTCTATCATAGAAGTGAATTCAATATATACCGCATATACATTCCAAAACAAAGAATAGAATCCCCTATAAGTTAAAATGGAGAAAAAAAAATTTATTAGTTAATCATTTTCAGCTAAGTTTTTGTTTCTCTCTTTTTAGTACTGTATAGTGTACATTAAATGATGTGATATATTGAATATTATATTTTATTTGTAAGATTATATTTCTTTCTATAGCTCTATGCATGACCTAGTGTTTAATTCTTCGTCTGAATTATAAATACATCTCAATTATAAATATATTAAATCATTACAAGAAAATGTATTTTTAGTGACGAAAAAATTCGTCACTAAAAGTCCAGTTTTTCGTCACTAAGAACCTTTAGTGACGAAATTCGTTTCGTTGCTATAGCCCCGTCGCTAAAAGTCCTGGTAACGAAAAATTTCGTCACTAAAAGTCCGATTTGTTTTAAAAAAAAAAAAAAAAACTTTTAGCGACGAAAACATTTCGTCGCTAAATGTTTTCCTCACTAAAAACAGTATTTAGTGACGAAAATATTTCGTCACTAAAACCATTTTAGTTTATTAAATCATATTTAGTGACGAACAATTTTGTCACTAAAACTATTGTCGGGTACATATAGTGACGAAAAAAATTCATCACTAAAACTATTTTTAAGAAAGTCCATGCACATATAGCGACGAAAATTTTCGTCACTAAAACTATTTCTTACAAAATTCCACTGCATTTAGTGACGAAATATTTCGTCACTAAAACAATTTTTTGTTGCCATATTTGTGACGAAAAAATTCGTCACTAAAACTTATTTTCTGTTTTTATTATTTTCATGACTTTGATATTAACTTATAACCTGTCATTACATTATTAAAACCTTATATTTGATTAACACATTTATTTCAACAACACATTTATAAAAAATCGATCCATACATTCCACAAGTTAAAATTTAAACAAATATCAAATTCAAACTCCTTCCATACAATAATTGTTTGCAACACATACAATAACGTAAGATGTTTTATAACAATACAAAAAATGTAGCATAATATAATTAGAACCCCCTAAAGCCAAAAGATGTCCACATATGTCTTCAAATAATGCCAAAAGTAAATCCCCTAAAGCCACCAATAAGAAATCTGCACAAATATAAAAACACTACTACATTAAAATCGTAAAGTAAAAACATTAACTATATTATAAAAAAATTTCTAACAATTAGTTTCAAATGATACATAAAAAATGAAGTGTTACCAATAAGTGATTTAACTTGAAGATGAAGCACCCCCATAGTTAAAACCGTCATCATAACCCTTGCTCCTCAAAAAATTAAGAATATTCTTTTGGATCTCATCTTGCTTAGCTCGCACCTCTTGCTCCTTAGCTCGTGCCTCTTGCTCCTTAGCTCGCTCCTCTTCGTCCCTAACTCTTGCCTCTTTGAGCTCAATTATCTCATTTTCTAACCGATGAATATACTCTACCGAGGCACTAGATGAGGCAGTGGTTATCAGAGAAGAGGAAGGTCTCATGCCAAGTCCTTTTACAATACCGAATTTTTTCTTAAAAACCAAGTTTGAGATTTCCTCTTGTGTAAGGGGAATTGCATTAGGATCTTGACAGTGATCCTCTTGCACTTTGAGAATAGTTTCCTACCATTTGAAAGAGGAAAAAAAAAAAAAAAACAATCACAACATTAATACTACATATGTAATAACTTTACAAACATGATAAGAATGGAATAAAAGGGATGAAATGATACACATACATATGTCGCTTCATCGTCATGGTGTATCCACTTATTTGTGTTTGGATTAAAATGAACATCTTTGTAGACTTTTGCCAATTCAGGAACTTGACCGCCATTATTATTTGTCTAATTAATTAACATTCGAGTGTTAGTTATTTATAGTTAATTAATCACAACATGTATTATACTAAGGTTTAAAAAATTGACTAAAACACGCACCTCCTCATCAACCCTAACAACAAGTGCCTTTGTCCCGCATCTATGTTTGCCTGAAGTTTTGCTTCTATTAATAGTGTAATATTGCTTTTAATCTCAATTTACATAGCTAATGTAATATTGCTTATAATCTCAATTTACATAGCTTGGATCCAGTGTTTATATAATTAAATTGAACTTGTCAAGATAGTAACACGTGTTCACTTTTAGTCATGTAATTATCTCAACGAATTCAGTACCAATCCAAACTCAAAATTGAATCCGAATTTACCTAAAAAAAAATTGAATCTAATTATGTAAGAGAGACCTACTATGTTATCCAGATGATCAAGCCTAGAAAGAATGGATTCCTTCATGACAGCCATCAGCAAATATAGCAAATACACAATGGAAACAAACTGAATTCCTTTGTTCCTTTGCTTCTCTCTCTCTCTCTCTCTCTTTTTTTTTTTTTTTTAAAAAGGGTGAGATATTAATAATTACATCATGCCACGTGTCCATCATCTAGAGTAGGTGTCAATAGAGGAAGATGACACGTGGAAGATATATGGGTATGGGGGTTTAAAGATGAGGATAATGATCATGCATGATGCACCATACATAAGCAGTGGCGACTCCAGGAATTTTGTCCAAGGTGTTCCTATTCTACTTTGAAAAATTTTTGGGTTATTTCGGTCTATTTCAGGTGTTTCGAGACATTTCGGTAAATACCGGCTGAAATTTAAGATTTGGCCGGCATGAAGTTTGTGCTTAAAAAAAAAAAATGGCCTTAAAACCAAAACAAATTTGCATTTTGTACACCAAAAAACCTCAAAAGGAAAAAAAATGAAAAGAAATGAAATGAACAAAGGTAACTGTACAATAAACTATAAGTTTATTTGAAATATTAATAAAATTATTAATTATTATTGTTTAGTTGTTTCATTAATTTGTTTGTCTTTTATAAACTATAATTATAAAATTTTTTGTTTTATTAATTATAAAATTATTAATTGTTGTGGCCTAACATAATTTAATTTGTTTGTCTTTTATAATGTATTGGTCAATTATACTGCTTTAATTATTGTTGTTTAGCCTAATTATAAACTATATTGCTTTAATTTATTTGTCATTAATTATACTGCTTTAATTTATTATATTGTTTAGCCCCATGTGCACTTTAATTTATTATATTGTTTAGCCCCATGTGCACATTACACTAAAAGAGCCTCATGTGCAGTACAATAACGTAATGTGCAACCCAACCTCATGTGCCCATCCCACCCCACCCCACACAAAAGACAAGCACGCCTCATGCCTCTGCCAATTAGAAAATTTCACAATCACACATTACACTAAAAGACAATTAATATCTCAATAACACCAACACCAACACCAACGGATAAGATAAACTGATAAAGCCAAATTCAAAAAAAGTAAAAAATAGACAAAATATTAATAAAGTTAAAGACTTAAAGTTTGGCCAATAAGCCAATCACAGACAGACTCATAGTTCAAGAATCAAAAGAGTAAAGAGGGAGAGTTAGTCTTTTTTTTTTGATAAACTGAGAGTTAGTCTTATTAAATAATAAAGAGAGAGAGAGAGAGAGAGAGAGAGAGAGAGAGAGAGAGAGAGAGAGAGAGAGAGAGAGAGAGAGAGAGAGAGAGAGAGAGAGAGAGAGAGAGAGAGAGAGAGAGAGAGAGAGAGATGCTTTCCGTGGGGTTGGCTCAGTTACATTTTTTTTTTTTTTGCTTGAAAGTAGAGCAAATAATTTTTTTTTTATTTTTTAAATTTGAGGGTGTTCCTAATACAGAGAAAATATAAAAAATTTTAATTATTATATATAAATTTTTTTTTCATGTTTTTTTTTCAGGTCAGGCAGTTAGGGTGTTCCTGGGAACACCCTGAGCTACACGTGGTGTCGCCACTGCACGTAAGCCATGCAATGGATGAGGAATGGGCACGTACATATTTTGTATTATGGTGTTTTTTTTTATTATAGGTTGGTGGTGTCAAATACATACTGAAACAGCTATGTTATGTTTGAATGTTTGTTCATGATGAAGATAAGAAAGAGGGGAATATTTTAGTTCTAGATGGGCCTTTTCATTACAAAGCATGCGGGCTATAGCTGCATTTATAAAAATGTGGCTATAGATACACTATAGCCCCGTTTGTTATAAATGCAGCTAAAATTATGAATCTATAGCTGCGTTTTATAAAACGTAGCTATAAGACAGTTCTGTAGCAATGTATTTAGTGTTTGCAGCCGCATTTTATCAGGTTGGGCCTATGGCCGCATTTGAAAAACGTGGCTATATATAGGTCCAACCCAATTTGAGCTTTCTTTTTTTTAAAAAGAAGTTCTACAGTCGCGTTTAGAAAACACGGACATAGGTACTCTTAAAGCTGCATTTTACAAAAACGCAGCTTAAAACCCTCAGATTAAAAAAAAAAAAAACCCTTAGACCCTCAAATTTCTCTCTCTCTAACTCGGTCTCTCACCTTCTCTCTCACTCTCTCCTAGCTGCCACCACCACAATCTATGCTCTTTTTTTCTAGTTATCCAAACAAACACCTTCCTCTTCAGCTCCCTTTTCCTTTATTCTCAGATTTACGCCTTCGATTCTATTGTAATTCCGATTTTGGTGAAGTGGATTTGATATTCGCTCATTCTTTGATTCAAAATCAATTTGAGGTTACCTTTGCTTCTTTCTCTTCTCAATTTTTTTTTCTTTGTGGCACTGAAAATGGCGAGCCCCAAGAATCCAAACGGTTCTTCGCCGGCGAAGAGGTTTAGCATCACAAAGCCAATCTCCGTTGCCAATCCTACTGAGATAGATCTTATACGCAATATAGATTTGGAAAAGGTAAATTTTCTATGTGATTTGGCTAAATTCGGATTATATTGAATTTGCTTATGTATTGAATCTATGTTGTTTGTAGTTCTTGCTTGATTTGTGCTGAGTGTGAGGAAGAAGGTGAGAGGAGAGAAGAGGTTATGGCTCGCATTGGTGAGGTAATTTTCTGGTTTCTTTGTATTATTGACTATTTATTTGAGGAAATAGTGTGTGTTCTTACTATATATGATTACATTTCACATTCAATTTGGTGATCATTTCTAAGATATATGACTTTTCTATTGACTAAAATGAATTAATGGGAATTGTTTTCTAGTGTTTACACTTTACTGTCCATTTAATTGTCTTTTTCCGAGATTGAGATTAACAAATTACTTTTTTTTTTTTTTTTTTTTTTTGGAGGTTGCTATTTTTTTCCTTTCCAGAATTTAGATATTATATTAGTTTGTTGTTCTTTTTTCTTTTTGTTTAAAAAATTCAAGATAAAGGTTGGTGTTAAATTGATTTGTTATTGGGCTTCTTTAAGAGGTTCAAAGTTTTATTTTAGGGAAGTTCCTCAACTCCTGGGTTCATTTGAACCCCCTGAAGACAATGTGGCTCTGCCATTGAATTTAAGTATGGCACTGTGTCCTAAAAGATTTAGCGGTATCAAAGATTATCATGAAGTTCATATATATTGTAATTTGTGTTTTATGGATTGAGAGTTTGTTTGTGTAATTCAGGAAAATTGTGGGGATACTATTTGCACTTTGCAAACGGTTAAGGGTCAGAAGCAGAATCTGGAGGAAAGTGAGCAGTTGTTGAATCACCAGAGGGTTGGGTTACTTGTATTTGAAATTTTTTGCAATATGTGCTTTACTTGTTCAATATGTGTTCATGTTTTTTATTTTGAATTTCATTAACAGGGATTTGATTGCAATATAGAAGTTCTATTAAAGAACTTGCAAAGTACAGAAGTTATGTTTTGTTTAATGGACATGTAAGTTGACTTGGGAAACAATGCTGAGTCAATAGTATCAATTTTCGTTTTAGTTTTAGTAGTCCTTTTTATCCTGCCATCATAATTACATACTTTGTCATTTTCATTTTAAAATATCTTCTTAGGGGAAAAGAAACTGAAACAGAATGAAGAAAAAAAAGCCATTTGGTGTAGAAGTTAGAAGATATTAGTGACGAATTGAGTATAATCGATGATATGATCTTCGATGTGAATAAGTGTACTACTATTACTTCTTTGATGCTGAATGCATTTAAGCCTAGAATGCAAAGGCTCACCTCTTTTTCGAGTTTTTTCTTTACCTTAGTTTGTGTATGTGAATTTGACTATCTAGTATACTTGTGTTATTGCAACATGTGTCTTACTTTGTGTAAAGTTTTGAATTTTCAAATCCCCAAGTTTTGTTGGGGATTTGAAACATGTATATGTGAATTTGATTGTCTAGTCTACTTGTGTTATTGCAACATACGTCTTACCTTTTTTTTTTTTTGGTTTGCTTTAGTAGAATTTTCTGAATAGATTTTGTTGGGTTCCAAGACTTTAGGTTTAAATGTATTAGAACTTCATTTTGTAATGTTAGCAAAGCATGATCAAAACGTTTAGTCTTGTTTTAGACTTGATCGAAGTATGTTTATGTGTAAAGTTGGAATCAAGTTTACTGCAGGATTTACTGTGTAAATTTGCCTAGCTCGATCGATCGAAAATTAGACTTGATTGATCGAAGCTCGTGCAGATTGTTTTTCTGCAGAATTTTCCAACTCAGTCCAAGCCCGTTTGACGTGTAAGGTTTTATGTTTTGCCTTAAGTATAAAAGAAAAAACCCCAGTCATGTTTTTATGGTTGTTACAGTTGTTGTTTATGTTGTGTATGTGAATCTCTTGTGAGATCTAGAGGTGTTTACCTTCACATATACTTAGGGTTATCAAAAATCAAGATTTATGTCAAGAGCTTGATGATCATTCAGTTGCTGCATTAAGAGCTTAAAGATACACAAGCGGGAATGCTTGTACATGCTGTGAATCCAAGAAAGAAGTAGTTCGTGGACTCGGAGCTGTCATGTGGTCGTGGTAGTAAGTTTTCTACTCGAGGTAGCAATAGGATGTTAGTGGTCTAAGTCGCTATTATGTAAATTTCAATTCTTTCATAGTGGATTTGTATTACCTTGAGGATAGCTAGGTTAAATTCTCCCTAGGTTTTTTACCGGTTTGATTTTCCAGAGTTATCATATCGTTGTGTTATTTATTTTTTGCACTTTATAATGATATGTTATATTTGTGTTAACCTAGATCTGATAATTTGATTAAGTAATCACTTGACTAATTAACTAGGTTAATCTTTTTTTTCTTTTTCTTTTTTTTTTCTTTTTTTTGAGAAAGAATTAACTAGGTTAATCTGGTTGTATTTTAATGGGTCTAAAATCGTACAGATTTTTTAGCTAATTTTGTTTTCCTTATATTTAGAATCACAGAGTTTTGAGTTTTCAGGTAACAAAATTTTCTAAATTATTGGAAATTTGAAACAGATATTTTAAAAAAGAATCAAATTTTTGTGACTATGTATTTGAGTTTACATTTAATTTTTCAGACACTATTCAGGGCTCAAATGTTTGACCGCTAGTTTAAAAGTTTTAGATAAAAGACTTTTCAAGGGATGTCTTGGACATCGTTAGGGTTTGCATCTGGTTTATTTAGTTCTATTTCAATGGCCCCTATACGTTGTTATCACTATTTAAGGTACTATAAACTTATTGGCAAGTTAATTTTGCATGAAGAACATTGACTTTTTTACCAAACATGTTTCTGTAAAACCTTTCAGTTGTTTCAATCTAGCTACTACTTCCATAACATTATATCCTCATGATTTTGCAAGATTGTTCAGGTAGAAAATATGGTTACTTACTTACAAATGTTGTCATCGATTCAGAATTTTTGTCAATGAAGTATCTAAGCCTCTGTGATTAATTCACAAGAACAGTGGAATAACTGGTGTTTCTTAAGGATATTTCTTACGTACACTTGTATCTGATCTCAAATTCAGATATTTTGCTCACATAAAACTTGTCTTGAGATAATATTTATTTATTGTTTTCTCCTCTCTTTGACCTCATTTGTGTGGGATCAAGTCTGATTCAATTAAAAGTGGCTTTTGATAATTTGTTTGGCTTCTTCATTTAGGTCCACTTCCTGTCATTGCATTCTGTACAACTCCCAAGTTCTAAAGTAAAGCCAGAGTTGATATATATGGCATCTCCATGAAATGAAGTCATGTGTTAATCCAGTTTTAAAAAGACTCTTTGGTTCCTTCTAATCTTCTCTCCAAATTGCTTCTATTTATTATGTGCATCATGCTTGCAAGAGTTGACATTAAATCTTAGTTTTAAGAAAATTTACTATAGCACTCAGAGAATCTTTCATGATAGCTTAAGGAGAGCTATACAGGCGTCTGTTGCCATGAAAGACTCATTCTCCCTGCACCTTACTAGTTTTAAAGAACAGTTTTACCAATAAATTTTTTTTTTTTGATGTTTTGTAATTTTCTTATAAAAGGGTAACCTTATTTGGCTATGTTCTTCAGGATATTCTCTAGAATAAATTGGCCTAAATCTTTCTCGGAACATCATTAAACAGTGAAAAACAAGGTATCCTCGTAATCTCTATTTGCTTATGAAATTTATAAATATCATTTTAGGGCGAAGATTTGGTTTTCATATATCTAAAGATGTATAATTAGTATTTAAGATCAGACCAATATGTACTAATTTAAATCTATCAAAAGTACATCTTAACCAAAAACATGATTCTAATCTAATTCAATGGGGGTGCAATATTGACAGCTTTGCCACGTTAAATCTATTTCAAATATAAGAATAGGGAGCATTATATTCAATCACAACAATCTTGTTAAAAACCTTTTCTTTTATATTTAAAGAATTGGTTGAAGAGGAAAGAATGGTAAGACCTTGCTAAGCTGGTTTGCTCTTCGTATGTCCCTTTCCTAATTCCAGGTTTTGTGCATTATACGTTTGAATTTAAATTGAGATTCAAGGATCATATAAGGTAAAAAAAACTCAGAAGGCTTGAGGAGCATGGCCCCCTTGAGTAGTAGGTATATTCAATGCATAAGATTCATGAATCAATACTTTTTTAGTGTAGATATATCTGATGTATAAGATAATAATTGCTTGAGCAAGTCTATAAAGTGTCACCACTAATGAATCTAGAGATTAGAGAGTTCATACATGTGGTTGCACCTAATTTCGTCTTGAGAAAATCTCTCAATTTACCCTCATTGCCTTGAGTAGACCTATAAGTATCACCTTACTCTAGTGCAAAGGCATGACATTCCCAACAAGGGTAAGGGTTGGCTCTAGTTAGTGCATTGGAGCTACATAATTTAGACACATGGCAAACATCGGACCCGTGTCCATATCGTTAATTTGGCTCAAGTACACTAGAGCACTAGAGGTAAGCTGAGTCCTTAAAAAGGATCCAGTGTATTATTAGCTGCCTAGTTGGAAATATTTGCAAGATAACATATAGTTTAAGGTGTTACAAATGAATAGAACAAGTTAAACTAAGAAGAAACCTTTATTTCATTATCTTCTTTTTTTTTCTTTTTTTTTTTTATTTTTTTAAATTTTGAACCAGGTTTGGTTAATACAATATTATCCTCTTTTTTTTAAATGCTTGAACCAGGTATGGATAACATAATATCACAAAGCAATGGCAACCCATCCATACCTCATGAGAACTATACTATTGATAGGTTTAAACCTACCACGTGTTTTGTAGATCTATGGGTTTGCTATTTTGATTTGGGTTTTGGGGTTTGGTTGAATGGATGTCTTCAAAATTGCATGTGGTTTGGATTTAAATTTTGGTGGGTGACCTTTTGGATTTGCGGTGGCCGTGTGGCAACCATGGGTTGTTGTTGCACAAAGTCGAAGGTGGTGGCAGTCGTTGGTTGTTACTTCACTGGGTCAAAAGTGGTGGCAGTCGTGGTTGGTTGCTGCACAAATGTTTTTTTTTTTTTTTTCTCTCTTTTCCTTTTGTTGCTGCACTGGGTTCGAGGTGGTGGCAACCATGGGTTGTAGATGATGTTACTGTTTTTAGTTGGTAGAAAATAGGGGGGAGAGAGTGAGAGTTCATGCTAAACTAACCTTTAGTAGTGATGGTTGTTCAATGGAGTTGCTAATTCCGGTGAAGACTTATGGGTTTTACAGGTGGCTAGGTTTGGTGAGAGAAAGGGTACTACACAGCCATATGATCAATTTTTTTTACTTTTTTAAAAAGACACAGTGAGTACAATATTGGCAGGACATGGGTGCGACACCAATAGGACATGGGTACGGCACTGCAAATGAAGTGTTGGTACCTCCTAGACTTATGACTAGCTAAGTTTGCCCAGACATTCTAGCTATTTGTGATTCTGGTCTTAATTGCCTGTTTAACTCCTATGCATTGATTATGCATGAATGGTTGATGTTTGCAAGGTAAAAACTCTAATCTTGAGAATTTAGCCATTTGATGAATGTATTATAATCTCGAGAATTCTCATAAGTAATACTGTAAAAATTTAAAAGAAATGTATGAAGCATGCTGTGCAACATGTAAAGGTGAATTGATTAAGTTAAATGCAAGTTCAGATAGAAACAAGTTTAACTGAAAGGAGTAAGATACACGTATGTATATTTTAATTACATTATCTAGTTGTGCACTCATAATTTTTGTTCTTAAATTGGTTTCTTTATTTTGCAGGTCTTGCCACCTCCAAATGTGACTGGTGCCCTCCATGTTGGCCATGCCCTTACTATTGCCATAGAGGTCCTGTGGTCACCTAAAATCTTATGTTTATGCTATACATCTTCCATCTTGCGGTTTTTTAATATGAAATGGTATATACTACATGCAAGATACAATTGTTCACTGGCGAAGAATGTTAGGATACAATACTATTGCCATAAACTCTCTTCTTGCAAAGTTTTTCAAGAGTTTGTATTAGAATAGATTTTATTGTATTCAACAAGTAAATATAAGTTGAGTGATTTATGACTTCTCTCATATGTTCATTTGTTTGTTGTGGTTTTGTCACAGATTGCCAAATGAGGAGATTGTTAGGACATATGTGGTTCACTTGTTAAGAACATATGTCATTCTTTTATGTAATTGGCTAATCCTTCGACAAAACGCACTTTACTTGTAATTGAGTAGCTCTAGGTGTTTTTAATACTTCAAGAAATAAGGTTTCAAGATCAAGTGTTGAAGTCATCAAGTCTGTCCAAGAAACAAGCTGAGAAAATGCAAGTTCATTAAAGTTCGACAGCTAGCATGTGTCGAGGTTTAGAAAGTTGTTCAGCCCGTGTTCTCGACACCTACTCGACACCTCCTATCTGTCAAGGTTTATGAAATTCAGAATTCTGATATGATTTTCTTGGAATCCGTAAATGTGTCTTTGGGCTTTCTTTTCTCCTAACCTTACCCTAGACATATAAAAGGATTGTTTTAAGGACCGTCAAAAAGTTCACAAGTTGCACAAGCAATGAGCAAAGTTTGTTCAAGCAAATTGTGACCGAAGACAAAATTTTGTCCTAGTTCATCATTCTTGAAGAAGTTGCTGTGTATGTGCACCTTTGGGTTTTGTGACCAAGCATCTTCTTGATCTCTATCGTTGGGATGAACTGAAGAACTTTGCAGCCAACAATCTTCTCTAGTTGGTTATTGAAGTCGCGTACTGGGATCTGCGCATTGGTTAGTCACGTTCTTGGGAGCCGTGCATTAAAAGGAGAAATTGTCACTACAGAACAAGTCTAATTGGGTATTGGGGTAAGGGTTCAACTGTAGGTTGGTATAAGGTACTGTGATTCCTTTACTTGTAACTACTTGTTGTGATAATAGTAGAATTTTGGGAGTGGTGAACTAAAA
Organism: Quercus suber; assembly: GCF_002906115.3. Lineage (NCBI taxonomy): Eukaryota > Viridiplantae > Streptophyta > Magnoliopsida > Fagales > Fagaceae > Quercus > Quercus suber. The sequence continues at coordinate 1,141,572 of NW_027069470.1, read as the reverse complement.
ATCATCCGGTGGGGTTTTTGCCGTTAGGTTTTCCCCATTTGTAAACAAATCACTGTGTTATTTATTTTTCGCTGCATAATTAGTTTATTGGTGATTTGTTTATGCTACCACGTGTTTGCATGTTAGTTAATTTAATTAATTCACTTGGCTAAATTAATTGGTTAATTTATCACTAGTGGTCAATTCGTTTTTGGCCTATCAGTAAGTACTAAGTTGTTATTTACATTTCAATGTAATTTGGGGGTTGTGGTTGGTGAGCTCACTTTCGAATTTTGGCTTCTTCTTCAACTGTTCTTGTTTACATGCTTTTTGCTTTTTGTTGTTGTTGTTGGAATGTTTTTAATTGGAGTTGAGATTGGCAGTGGCTTGATGATGTTTTCATATTTTGCTGATATTCCTATTCTACATACATCACAGTAATTTGTGAATACAAGGGTTTTAGAAATAACTATACATTAATTTTGTCTATTTTAAAATTATATAGTATGATGATGTCTAGTTTGCCTTTTTGTAAGTGTTTCCACCACTTAAAAACAAAAAAGTGAGTTTATTTCACACATACTATTGTTACTTGAAAATCATAGGAGAAATATATGGATTATTTATTTATATAGCCTTAGGATTATCAATGTGTGCACCTGCCTTTTTTCCTCATTTTGTGGCATCTTACTTGATGATTATATAGCCTTAGGATTATCAATAAAGCCTTGTAGACAGGCATTTTCCATTTGGCCAGAAAAAAAAAAAATGCGGCTATAGACCGAATTGACCTATAGCCACGTTTTCAGGAGCTATAACTGCATTTTTAAAATGCGGATGTGGGACCTTTTTTTTTTTTTTTGATAGTGTTTTCTTGAATCTCTGCCATGGAACTAAAACTCCGGAAGTATGGAACTCACTTTTTTTATTCATAGTTCATGGTTCATATCTAGGATGTACGAACGCTTTATTTAGGACGTTGTACCCGTATCGTATTTACATTGCAATGGTGTTCTATTTGTCATACTATGTTATAATTTTTTAAAAATTGTTCTTGTCACCGTATCGTACTTGTACCCATTTCCGTGTTCATATATCACAGGTTCTTAGTTCATAAACCATCTAGATTTTCTAGAGTTAAAATCTATGCTTTTTTTTTTGGTAAATTGCAAATTACACCCCTAAAGTTTGGGAGTGTTTAGATTTTACACCTGAAATTTCAGAATTTGGATTTTACCCCTTAAAGTTTGGAAGTATTTGGATTTTATATCCATAAGTTTTGAAACTTTAGGGTGTAAAATCCAAACACTCCTAAAGTTCAGGGAGTAAAATTCAAATTCTGAAATTTCATGATGTAAAATTCAAATACCCCCAAACTTTTGGGGTGTAATTTGCAATTTACTTTTTTTTTTTTTTTTTTTTTTTTTGTAACTCTACAATATTCTTAATATATATATATATATATATATAGAAAATTATTCTTAAAATCTTGATGATTCATTGATAAATGGGTAGTTTAATTTTGAATCATATTATTAGTGAATAATTAAACAAATATTTATTTTTACTGTTTTATCATTTAAAGCCTAAATTATAAGTTATACTATTTTTCTTTGATCTATTTTCCATTCAATCTTTTAAGTTTTCATTTTTTTTCATTTCATTACTTTTTAACTTCCACTAGTTTCCAATATAGTTAATTTGTCTAATCAAATATTATTAGCTCCACCACAACGATATCATTTTGATTTTTTTAAATGGGAAAGATACTAAAACGATAAAGGAGGTGTGTCGAAATTAGATAAATGGACTAAATTAAAAACATTTTAAGCTAAAAGAACTTAAACAAAAAATAATAGTAAAATTCAAAGACTGAATAAAAGTATGTCAAAGTTAACAAATGTCCTAAGGACATTAGTTTAAGAACTTTTTAAAACATTTTATGAAAAAATGATAAAACAATTAAATTTCTTGATAGCTTTTTATATTTCTCATAAAAGTGATGTTAAAAACTAATATAGTTTATTAACAATTGGCCTATGGACACCTATTAACAAGACCCATCAAATATAAACTTTCTTTTATTTATGCATGTCCAAGATTTTAAGAAACTCTACATTGAAATTACCTAAAAAAAATCAATGCGTTCACACCCATTGCAATGTCCAAGATTTTAATGAAACTCTACATTGAAATTAACCCAAAAAATATCAATGCGTTTACCACCATTGCACTGACATAAAATGAACAAGTTGTTAGTTTGTTTTTTATATAGTTTTTTTTTTTTTTTTTTTTTTGGTGTGTAGTCTGTACCATATGTGATAGTAAACTATAGGTTTGATGTGTGAGAATGAGTAGCTCCACTGTTGGGGAAAAGCTTGTATTTGGATTAGAGGGCTCATTTGGTACTATTTCTTAAACAACAATTTTTAGCATTTAAACACTACAATATGTATTTTCAATATACTTTTTAAACTACACATATTTTCATAATATTTAAACAACTGTATTAAAAAAAAAATTTAACAATTAACTTTCAGTTTTTTCATTTTTCAATTGTTTTGCCATCTTTGAACAGGAGTCAGTTTATATCTTTTTAAAATGGATGCCTACTCCCAAGTCCCAAAGCTATATAGCTCCTCGTTAGTTGTGATTCTTTAATTCTTTATGAAAAACTTTTATTAACAAAGAGACATCCGATCCTCAACCAAAAAAAAAAAAAAACAAAGGTGACATCCTAAAATCCATTTACTCTACTTTGGATTCTGTGAGCTTAAAAAAAATTGCTTTATCATTTTATCCGTGCACTATTGTTTAAGAACTTCATTTTCATCCACAACTCTAAAAAAAATCCACTTCTTGATGATGATACCGATGTTTGAATAGGATTATAGAAGGATATGTGTGGGTTTTTTTTTTTTTGGATTAAATTGCAAAACTTACCTTTTATACTTCGTCAAAATTCATTTAAGTTCTTTAGCTTTATTTTCGTTAATTGAACTTTGTTTTTATTTGTTTCAGTTATCAACTTTCAAGTTTATTCAATTAAGACTTTTCTATTAACCTTTGATATATGTTGTGGTTAATTTTTCAATTTTTTAATTTTTTTTTAAAATTTTTTCAATTAAAAAAATATTCAATTAATGATTAAAAAATATTTGTAGATTTTTTTAACAAAAATTGACGAAAATTCTTTAATTGAATAAATCTAAAACTTGAAAGACTGAAATTAACGAAAGCAAAATTAGAGGATCTAAATGAATTTAAAGGAATGCAGGAAAAACTTAAAGGGTCAATTTTATATTTTAGTTTTTTTTTTCTTTTTTTAATGTCCAGGAAGCTTTGGTCCTTTGAACACCTTTTTAGCTCAAATAGATTTTAATTTAAAAAAAAAAACAGTCCCTGGACTCGAAGGCCAAAATGGTTTGTGTGCCTGGAACCCCTGGGCTCATAAAATAGAACTAATAAATAATAATTGGACCTTAAACAAGGAAAGTCATGCATGAACGTGTACAGAATTCCACATCAATTGTTTATTCGGTAAATCTTAATTAGATGAACAATTATAAAGAGTCCTAATTGTAACTCGCCTAATCCTAAATTGCATGGAATGACCCAAAGGTAAATGTAGCATGCTACACATATTGGCCCAAACATGTGTGTGCCTTCAAGGCCTTGCCCAAATGAACCTGTTGTAGAACCTGTTTTTCAAACAGGGAATCTCGGTATAGATTTTATTCAAACTTCTTGTGCATTGTTAACTCACTTATTTTAACCATGTAATAATATTATGTTTTACAGAGGCAAGTTGGAACTTGGAACTTGCCAATGATTAATAACTTTCCATAAAAACATTCTCATTTGGGTTTGTCAATTCAGCTTTTATTTTGTGTTGGAAAGATTGTCGGAAAGATTGTGCAATAATATAAAACAAGCTGGGAACCCTTTGTTTTGGCCTACAAAAATTACTCTACATTTCAAGGCTATGAAAATACTCTATCAAACAAAAAGGCACTGTAAGTTGCAGATAAACTTGTGAGATATAAAATGAATAATTAATTGATTCCAGAAGCAATGTCCAATTTTTTTAGAATATACTAAAATAACACATAAAAATCACTCTTGTAACACCAAAATAATTTTCTTTGCCGCTTATCATCTACACATAATGTAAACTTCACATAGACAAACAAGCTCAAAGACATAACGTTAAGGCCAAAATATGAGACACTTACATATCTCCTTACCTCTGAAACTTGGCAAGGACAATTAACTTAAAATAAGAATTTTCAGTCTTCAAGTAGTGGTATTTTCCCTCTAGCAGTTGATTCCACACTGCGTAACATCTGGACCGGTAACTCTAGTGGTAAATGGATCTACTCGCACCCATAACAATGAGAAAATTGAAGCGAGGAGAATTGACCAGACAACAACAATGGTGGGTGTCCGGTTCTGACGACCCATCAAACCTTTAAGGAAGGGATACAGATGGACAATCACCCAAAAGGCAAAGAAGAGCTTCCCAAAGAGAGGACCCCATGATTGGTAACCGCTGTTGATGGCATAGGAAATCCCCGCAACGACTCCAACCAAGTTTATGATAAGGAGAGTTGTTGGTGGGATTAGAAGGGTTGTCCACTTGAACAAGTACAATTCCGCAGAGTCTCCATCTTCATCTGATGCCTTGGATGTAACTGTGAAGTTGGTGTCAATACCAGCAAGTACTTTAAGCAAACCTTGGAAAACGGCAAAGAGATGGGCTGAAACACCACCAATAACCCAAAACTGCTCATTTCTCCACCACTCGTCAATTCCAACACCACTCCACCTCATCTCTAGGATACCGGTAGCAAAGATGGAAAGAAAGAGCGATATAAACCATATACTTGCAATGTTACTGATCTGCAAGTGGAATAAGCCAAGCAAAAAAATTTAGCAGATACTAAAGACCAGCATTTTGAGACAATATTCATAATATACACAAACAGGAACAAGTAATTTTTTTTCTTCTTCTCTCATGGAGAAAGTTTCCCCCAAGCACAAGAAAATACAGAACAGTTTTTATATTTCCATCTTTTATCTCTTTTTCACAACAAGAGAGGTGTGAATGGTGTCACCGACTTCGCCTTGCTCATTCCCCTCCAAACCCTTTTATTTTGAAAACAAAAACTAGCAAGAAGAATGTGGTCCTTTCCAATATATACCGTAATTCCTGTAAATCCTACTATTCTTAATTAATGGATGCCATGCCAGGGTATTTATGAAATGTTAATTCATTATGGTGAATTTTTATCTGTTCACCATTTCATATTTTGAAGCAAAATCACAAACAACTCCCCAAATAACAAAACACTGTAAGCTCTTGTAAGATGCAGGGATTGCAGAGGGTGATGCTAGGGAAAAGATTATTAAAAAAAAAGAGCCCTGTTGAGATAATAATGACAAGGACACCATTATTGTACAGAAAATGAGTTTGGTTATAAAACAAACCTGTGGAATAATGAACTTGTTTGTAAGTAGACAGACAGCCGGCAAAGTACAATACATAAGAAGAGGAAGGGCAGTGATTGGATAGATGGTGGTGTTGATATATGCGAACCTCTCAAGCCATTTAAGCCTGCCATTATAACCGTACCAGATAGGGCAATGTCTACTGAGAAGAATTTCCACAGAACCTAAAGCCCATCGAAGCACTTGGTTCAAACGATCTGACAGATTAATAGGAGCAGACCCTTTAAAGGCTGGGCGCTTGGGCATGCAGTAAATTGACCGCCAACCACGAGCATGCATCTTAAATCCTGTCAGAATATCTTCAGTAACAGAGCCATAAATCCATCCAATCTGCAGTTCAAGACACAAATATTGATTAGAGAAAATGTTATAAAACAGCAATTTACAAAAAAATTATCAAAAACGCGATCCACCATGTGCAGAAATGGGAAGACTGCACGCACATAAATGCACTCTATAAGCCACGATGTCTTGTTTGTCAATTAATAGATGGTTACTAGAGGAAACCAATACCAGTGCAGAAATGCTGAGAAATTTCAAGGTAGGTAAGAGAGAGGATTGAAGGAGGGAAGAAAAAGGTTTAGTGTAACAAACTTTTATCAGCTTTCAAATTTCATTTAAAAAGAAAAGCCTGGTCCTGGTTGGGAGTGCCTTTGTGGTGGATGTTTCTTATTAGTTGATATGATGTGGCAAGCAACAAGGAGTCCTTATAGATGTGGACAAATTCATTGTGTGGTGTGCACCAATCTTTAAACAAGTAACCTTGTACCTTACTCAAAGTTTAGGGAAGAAAATGCATACCAAATTTTAATTGCCAATAACTTGTAGTTGCCTATACTACAAAAATTAAGGGTCTGGTTTATTTTTCTCCTTTTTATAGGCATCTAATCATATCATGATATTAAAAGTATGTATAACAGTATTTTACAAAAGAAGGTATTGTTCCTATTCCTTTCAGACACATACAAAAATGTTGCAAATCTCTAAAGCCAGAGGCATATTCTGCTTAAAGGACATCTTGGTAAATCAAAAGACTGATAACAAAGTTAAAGAAATAAATAACAAGACATCATACCTCAGTTCCCCATTCTGATTTGTCCTCATAACCACAGCTGATGACATGAATAGCCTCTTTAAGAAGAGTTTCTGGTGTTGCAGATTGTGGAACTCCACCATTCTCCATAAGTGTAGACGCAACAAAAACATCAGACTGACCAAACCTTTTCTCTAGGCTCATTTGGGACATGAGTAGCGACTTTTCATCGTCAAATCCAGCACCTGAATTTAAAAAGAGTAAGAAAATGTTAGAATCATATCTGAAAAAATTACGAGAGTTATAAGATGCCGTGGATATTGTACAAATATAGTTTCATGAATGACAAAGTTGATTTTAGATCTTGTTTACCACTCAATAAGAAGCAATCAGTCTCTCCTTTTAAACAAGTAAATGAGGAATTTATTACATAGTCAAGAAGCAATCAGTCTCTCCTTTTAAACAAGTAAATGAGGAATTTATTACATAGTCAATAAATCCAAGATGACATGGAAAGATTTTGACTGGTTTATAATTTATTTTTAAAAAAAATACCCAAAAAATTAAAGAAATAATATTCAAACAATGTACCTTCCACACCCTCTTCTATATCCTCTAGACTAGAAATAGCCACAGTGGGGTCTACATTCTTGCTAGATTTCTTGTCTGAACCCTTTTTACTAGACTTTGAGCCCTTCTTTCTTGACCCACCACAAAGCGAAGATAAAAATCCAGCTTTCTTATGCTTAGGTTTGAGAGGTGGCTCATAACCATATAAAGCTGTTCTATTGAAGACGCATCCAGTACCCACATAAACAGGGCCTTGAATGCCATCCAGACCTCTCAAGTTGATCTGAAATTTAAGATGATAAACATATTATCAAAAAGATGTTTAGCAAAAAGATAACTAATAATTTTAAACAAATATAAAATGTTTATTCCAATCACAAGGGCATCAAACACATCACACAAGTGAACACAATTAAAACCATTCAACAACATCAGATGGACACAAAAAATCCATCGCTTAATTGGAGAATGTAAGACTTACATCAAAGAAGACAGTATTTCGGTTGGCATATCGATCATTCCTATCAATACCATCAAACCTCTGTGGAAACTGAACGTAACAAACATGTTTTCCAAGGTTGGGATCCATTAGGAAACACATAGCTTCTCTCAAGGCCTTGCTATTGTTTATGTAGTGATCACAATCAAGATTCAACAAGAAAGGTCCATTGGTAAGCACTGCTGATACTCGAACCTGAAAGAGAGTATTGAACACTAGAGGTAAGATAAATGTAGACATAAAGAGAATGCAAAAACTCCGGAATTCATATTTTTAACTACTCACTAGTGCATTCATAGCACCAGCCTTCTTGTGATGTTGAAAACCTGGACGCTTTTCACGAGAAACATAAACTAAACGTGGAAGCTCATTACCCTCAGCATCAAGCCCTCCACTTTGGCCCAAGAAAACCTGCACATAATGAAATAGACAAAATTTTACCAAGTAAATGATACTCCTGCAAGAGAGAAGATACACTTGACTCCACTTTACACCCTAATTCGAAAAAAGATGGGTGGGGGGAAGAGAACGGTACTTCAAGGAAAAAATCTAAGCAGTTTGTTCTATGAACTTCAAGGAAAAGTTGCATCAAATAAGAAACACATTCAAACCATAACTGAATTCCAACAAGCAATAGGCTGACAGTTTTAACCACAAGGAGTAGTACAATCAGCTAGGAACCACGCCTCATGAAGCAAAGGTCACTTGTTTGAACCTCCCCTCCCCACTCCCCTTGAGGCCAAAATTTACATACTAACAAGTAACTTGCAATGTTCAGCATTAAAACAACACTAGTTGCTAACCCGTGCAGAGCACATGAAAGCTATTGTGTACGAAGATTTGAACAATTCTTTGTTTCTTCATCTTTGATTTCACGGTAGGATTCCTATCCTTGATATAAAACATTAAATTACGAAATTGAAAATATAAATCAAACTTAAATTAAAATAAAAATTAGGATTTCAATCCTTTACATCCTCAAATATCCAATAAATGCTAAAATATCAATTTCCAATCAATTGAAAGACAACTTTAAAGTATTTTTTGTATCTTCTTCCTCTGTTGTTCTTACATTCATTTGAAGTGCCACTAGTATAAGCTTGTCAATAAAACACGTTAAGAAATGTATTACGACATACAGAAGTTAGATATCAAATTTGTAATTTTGCTATATTAAAAAAGACATAATTTTAGTTTTATTATTATTTTAAAATTGAACAAATCTATTGTAAAATTGTAGGAGAAATTTAGGAAATAGGATTAGAAAGACATAAATGCTAACGTAGCTCAATGTGAGTGTAACAATATTAAATATTACGTTTCAGCTTTTAATAATATATAAATATAGCTTTTAGTAATATATAGATATAGATGAAGCAGAAGCTACCTGGATCATTCCTGGATGGTCTCTGGTGTTGTTTCCAGGCCATGGTGTGCCATCTTGCATAATCCATCCTTCTTCAGGAATCTTCTGTGCCTTTGCAACAAGCCCGTTAATACGGACTTTAAATTCTTCGTATTCTCTCTGCATAATGAGACAAAGTAACACTAGAAGGATGCATCTATGTGCGGAAAATGGATTGGCAAGATACATCAGAAATTCAGGATTGTAAACCCTTACCTTCATAGCTCTACGATCTTTGACAAATGATGGTTGAACCTTATCTTTCAAGTAGTCAATCTTCTGTGCAAAGTACCATTCTGGAGCCCGAGGCTCAATGTTATATTTCTTGGAGAAAGGAACCCATTTCCGTGCAAATTCAGATGTCTCAGCCAAAGCTTCAAATGACAACATAGCAGCACCATCATCAGACACATAGCAAGAGACCTTGTCAACTGGATAGTCGACCGAGAGAATAGATAGCACAGTATTAGCTGTCACAAGAGGAGGCTCCTTCAATGGATCGACAGTACTGACAAATATGTCAACTGCAGCTAATTGTGATGGTTCTCCCTCACGGTCATATCTGTAATGTATATTCCTTCAGAATTAAAACTTTATATATAATATGAAAACATCAAATTGAAATGACACAGTTACTTGAGACACATTAATGCAGGCTTAATCGCTAAGTACAATAAATGAATGTATACAGCAAAAGATATTCTCACCTCAGAGCAAGCCTGTCAAGATATGTTTCACGGTTTACAGGCAGCCACTTGGGGAACTGATCCAATATCCAGGACATTGCAAACCAAATCTCACAAATCACAGATATTAACCACAGAGCATAGGCATTGAGCACAGGATTTGTTATTCGATAGTGCAAAAAAATGGAGAGAATAATGAGCCGCAGAACAATGACCATCCTATAAGGGTTTATCCTAGAAGATGGAATAGAAACCTTTCTTGAGAGAGGCTGCCGAGCTTCATCATTCCTGCAAAACAAAACCAGACATAGCATTAACCGCAGCCCTTTCTATATTGGACTTATGAAACAAGTGATAATAACAGAAATTAGACAAGGGAAAGCCGACTCCATGGCTATAATTAGTTTACATTAAGAACTCTAATTGCAATTATTGCTAATACCCAACAGCAATAAAGCTGATGCAATCAACAAAACAAACCACAAAGTTTTGAACTAGCTATAAAGTACCAACAATTACAAAGAATAAAGCCTCAATAAAATCTGAAAGAGCACCCAACAGTCTGTATTTCAATCAAGAGGGAACGTACAGTAGAGAGTCATCCACAAGCACATCAGTGCTGGCATCAATATCACGGTTATCACCAGCACCCCTTTCAGAATTGGCTTGGCCGGTGCTCATTGGAACAACATTCTTTTCCTGCTTCATCTTCCAGCCATCAACTCTTTCTTTCCAGGCTACATTTCCTAATCCTGGTGAACCAAATTCCCTTACCGGATCCACAACCCTAATATTAGCTGCAGAAAAAGTATAATCAAGAACCTCAAATCAATATCTGATAGCAACAACTAAACACAGGGTACATAGTACATGCAAAGGATAGAGGCATACGCGATTGATTAACATCAGATGAATAAGGCAGAGGATGGATACGCTTCCCGCCACCACCAACTCCAGGAGGTGCCATAGAAAGACGCTCAGGTGATGCAGCAGACAATTCTCCAGAAACCTACCATTGGCTGGAAGATTAATTAGAGAGAGAGAGAGAGAAAAGAGAACAGCATATCATAAGGTTATTGAATTACCTCTGTTCCATTGGTGAGCAAAGGAATGTGGTTGTGAGAAACCTCTTTATCATAACTGGGAGCCCCTACATCCTCTCCCCGTCCATATGTCATATGCCAGCTCAACATGCGCTCTGCAATCTTTTGCTTTTGGTTTTGATCTTCCGAATTGTAATTGAAGTCACTGCCACCATCATCAGCATCAGCATCCTCTTCTCTATCCCCGAGAATTGCAGGACTTCCTAAAATCAACAAGATAAATGGCAACAATTAAACAGTCAGAATATACTGATCAGAAGATATCCACTGCTTTTCAAATATTGATAGTGTCACCAGCAATACCAATTAAGTTAATTTTTTTGCATTTGTATTTGCAGTTTCACTAAGTTCACTGACAATTTCAAAGATTAGCAGATGACACACCTAAACTAGTTGGATGCAGTTAACTTTGCAGGGGTGGGGGAGATGGGATCATAATCTTTTACAATAACACAACTTTTTCAAACTCATGTTCTTTCCCATGTTTCCTAGTGTGGAAATTTTTTCAGTTATTTAATACCTAACTTACCTTTGTGTCTTTTGTATCGGGTTTTGCACTGAGGGCAAGACTGATTCCCATCCTTCCTCTCGTATTCATAGCAAGGCCTGCAAACAGGAAATGCGCAAACATCGCAGGCAATGAATGGCTCACCATCTACAGTCTTCCCAACATTATCGCCACAGATCTGGCAGACTTGTCCACCTAGGGTCTTTGAGGACTTTGCCTGAGTTACCACATTAAAAGACATTCCAATCAACAATCAGATACTGATCACATCAATTTGAATCAATCAACAGAATAATATAAGCTTAACTAATGTACCCAACGTCTATAGCTAACAAAAGTCAGAAGGAAACCAAAAAGACACAGGCAGAGGTCAAATTTCAGTCTCTAAACGAATTCTATGCCCCATCTGGTTGGTGAACAAATGTAGAATAGAGAAATGAAGAAACTAAAGAAACTTTTACATTCTTCATTAAATGGATCATTACAATTTCCACTCAACTGAGACTAGTGCAACTATGTTACTAAGTTGGTGGGCAAGAGATTTCATGGTTTGAAAACCAAAACAACATCAGAATTTAATTTTCAACATGTGACCATCTCATTTTCTCAGTTATCTCATCAACAAAACAGAGCACAGATTGCAAATTAGAGCTAAAGTTCTCTGACACTCACCGCAGTTTCTCCTTCTGATTCCATTGGCACCAGCTTCTCTTTGCCCAGATGTGAACAATGGATCAAGCAGGTTCCTCAGTCTCAACAAGATCTAATGCATACCTCAGAGCTCAATGCTTCAAAAACACGCCTCTTTCTCAAATCAAAGCCCAGATCTGCACAACTGTGAATCAGATTACCCTATTCAACAAGCATTCTCTACAGTCATCAATTGCTTACGTAATTACAAAAATTCCATATCTTTATTCTCAGTTTGGTTGCTAAGAAAAATGTGGGACTGAAATTTTACAATCTTTGAGCCTTTACAAGACTGTGACCTGAGGAAACAAAGTGTTTTTACTCAACCAACCTAGTACAGCTCACTCTTTTCCTCGGTTTACTCGGCAACCAAACAGTGTCTATCAGTAAAATCAACTAACTACACACAATTAAGTAGTCCACAACACATAAAATCTTAATTCAAATGCAATTGTTCCAACAAACCCAGATGCCACTATTTTCTCAACAACAAAACACTAAACTTACCTCAAAACAAATCGATCAGACTGAATTTTCAATGAAAACCCAATTGAATTCCTTGCCCCAAACAGCCAAAATCTCCACCAGATCTCAAAACCAAGAGACACCCAGATGGGAAAACTGGGAGAAAATGAAGCCCAAGAGAGAAAGATTTGAGCTTGATGGACTTAGAGGTCGATTTGACCCAAGTAAACCAAGCAATGCTAATATGCTATCCTATGCTATGCCCAGCTGTCTCTGTGTGTGTGTGTGTGTGTGTCTCTCTCTCTCTCTCTCTTTGCGAGTTAGGCTCAAACAGTGGGTGTATAGCTGTTAAATGGTTATATATATAAAATAGTGAAAGAAATGACTTCAAGAGGACGAAAGGGACACAACAACTACAACTACAAGCTTGGACTCACCGACACTCTCTTTCTGTGTTGTTTAGAGAGAGAGAGAGAGAGAGAAAGAGACAAAGATTATTGGGTGAACAAAACACAGATCATACACACTCCAATCATTTGATCCTCTGAAATTATCTACTGTCTGAGATAAAAAAATAAAAATAGAAATTATCTCTCTTTTTTCTTTTTGGTAAAAATAAAAATGGAAACTTTATCACAATGAAAATATATCATTTGCTGTACTTTTTTTTTTTTTTTTGCTTTGGAAAATATAAAAATATTGGTGTATTAAAAAAATTAGACTTTTAAAAGTTGTATATTCTATTATAAGATTAACCAACAAAAAATAAATAAATAAATAAAACAAGCACAAAGTATACCAAAAAAAAAAAAAAGAGGAATTGTATAATATCTATATAAATTTGGGTATGGTAATCCAAAAGTAAATTTGTCGCATTTGACTCAAATTTCATTGAGTAGCAACTTCAAAGTTTTTAAAAATATTTTATTTTATTTTTCCTTATTATTTTGATATGATCAAATAGAGTTTATGTCAAATCCGATGCTAGATTTAAATTATACCATGTCACAATAAAAGCTCACGTTTTTTTTTTTTCCTTTTAATTTTCATTTTGTTGCCATTTTAACAAACATGGCAATAACTTTAACTTTCATTAGTAACTTACGTTACTTCAAAGTTTTTAAAAATATTTTATTTTATTTTTCCTTATTATTTTGATATGATCAAATAGAGTTTATGTCAAATCCGATGCTAGATTTAAATTATACCATGTCACAATAAAAACTTGAGTTTTTTTTTTTTTTTCCTTTTAATTTTCATTTTGTTGCCATTTTAACAAACATGGCAATAACTTTAACTTTCATTAGTAACTTACGTTATAATAAAGAATAACTCTTCCATGTGTGTTGCTATCATAGACACATTCTTTAGAAAATTTGAGGTACCATAGAAAGCCCCCAAAATAAAATAATGCCAAAATTTTCCTCAAAAAACTTTGGAGCATTCCTTTTATCTTTGGTAGAATAATTGGGGTATTCATGTCTAACCTTATATGATCAATTGACCATGTTCGATGTATTTTGATCATTAAAATTAAGTCAAATTAATCAATTCATGACTATTAAATAAATCATTAGTTAAAATAAATGGATCCCCCATATGATTATAGTATTAGCTATGATCACATTCATCTGTTCTTAAGTGTTTTAGTCTTTATAATTCATGTTAATATAAATGAAATATTAAGATTATAACACTTTAAATAAGCAATTCTAATCAAAGCTAATAGCATAACCTTAAATTACAGTACAAGGAACCCCCCCCCCCAAAAAAAAAACATATATACATAGAATTATTTGGGAAAAACTATGCTTGAAAATAAAATATTAAGATTGAAAATTGGAAAATTAAAACCAATAAGCAATTCTAATCAAAGCTAATAGCATAACCTTAAATTACAGTACAAGGAACCCCCCCCCCCCCAAAAAAAAAACATATATACATAGAATTATTTGGGAAAAACTATGCTTGAAAATAAAATATTAAGATTGAAAATTGGAAAATTAAAACCAAAAGTTTACTATTTAGTTAGGGGTTTGACCATCCTTCAATTGAAATAAGCAAGTCTAATCATTTCCAATACCATACCCAAATGGTCAATATGTGTTTTTGTATATCTAAATATCTTTTATTATTTTAGAATTTTTTTTTTTATAATATTTGCAAATGAGAATTTGGGAAAGGTATGGTTAGGCAGATTTTTGATTTAGGAAGTGAAATGTCTTTTTAAAAGACATCTTCAAAAAGGGAAACAAATAAATAAATATAACCAGGCAAATTGAGTTGCTTTAGTTTATCAATCTAATGAAATATATAAAAGTTAGAGTCACGAAACATAGATCTATTGATCTAATAAATTATTAACAATATTACTAAATAATTGCAATCATGGCATATATTATATGCTAAGAGCATAAGAGATTGAATCATTGACATATTAAAGTATCATGCACCCAATGAAAAAGGTTGAACAATATCGATTAAAAAAAAGGGAAAAGAAAGAAAGAAAAGAAAAAGGTTGAATAATATTGATTTTAGTTACTGACCACGTTTTAATCATTTTGCAAAAGAAAAGTCAAAAACCATGAAATTGAAAGCTCATTTGGATTTCTGTCGGTCCGTGTAATTTCATGGAATGATTAGTCCAATAATTATTTTCCTAAAAAAATTAATTTATTTTTTATTTTTAGGGATAGTCCAATAAATTTTCAAATCTCTGTTTTTCTCTGTCTGGGTGGATTCATTCATCTTTATAGTTCTACGATAAAGAGAAAAAGGAGTTGATTGAGATTGTTAGGAAATTAGATGGGTTGCCTCACTAATTGAGAGAATATGTAACCTCAAATTTATAAAGAGGACTTTGAATTGTGATTTATAACATGATTAAATGCATTTAATTTGAGAGAATTTGTAATTTTTTAGACTTCAAATATTTGTTCACTTTATTTTTTAACTATAATGCTCGGTTTATTTTGATGAAAAATTTTGTGTGAAAATAATTTTTTATAATTTTCAGTATTTGGTAGTATCAGAAAAAATGAGTGTAAGGAAAACTATTTTTAGTCAATAAAAAAAGTTTAGCTTATTTTTTATTTTTTATTTTGAAAAACAACTCTATTTCACAATAAATTTATATATATATATATATATATCTAGAATTTGAAAGTTATTACGTCCGCTTTTAATGATTGCCTTATTTATCATCAAGCCAAAAAAACTAATCAATTTATTTCACGACAAGCAAAATAATAGAAGTTAAAAGATTGTTGCTATCAAAAATAAGAAAATGAGATTGTTATATAGAAAATATTTAAAAATAAAAAATAAAAACTCGATTTCTAGAAAACACTAACGTCGAAACACATAAGTAGACATTTGAAAAAATATTTTTACCACTTGTTAAGAAAAGAGTATACAATTCGTTATCCATTGAAAGCAATGACTGATTTTAGCTAAATGGATAAAGTGTATCACAACAAAAGGAACTCATACTAGTCTTGAACCTGCAAATATGACCATGATAATGAGGCTTGGAAAAGTAACGTCTACCGACTGAGTTAATATGAGGCAAACCAGTATCCACTGAACTATAGTACATGTAGCTCTATCGTTTTCGTTTTTATTTTATTGCTTAGCTTGATTTTGATATATATATATATTGGGTGGTTTTAGCTCTTCATGATTGAAATGTCTCTCTTTTGTTATATCTTCTTCTGCAGATGAATGTCACATCATGTGGTCATATAATTAACTACTCACAGCCCCACCATTTTGTTTAGATTATTGATTCACCAACTCCAAGTCTCAATTATATAAAGAAATCAAATTTGTTGAAATAAATAATCTAACAGACCATTTCAATTACAAGGAGGTTTCAACAGCAACATATAATTGTGGAAAAAATAGCATTGGAAATGATTTTTAAGAGATTTTTTTTTTCTTTTGTTGAAAGATGGAAGTATAATATAATTTAGTCCACATGAGCTTTATTTCACTTTTTAAAATAATAAATAAATATATCAGATTCTTTTTTAAAAAATAAAATAAATATAACAGATATTTTATTGATTGTTGTTGTAAATCTTTTTGTACAATCCGCTTTGGAAAATCTACACATCATTTGCTGCAGGACAATTCCACGCCACATGTGCATTAGTCTCAGGTTCTTGGGTGCAAATTGGACAATATCCATCAAATAATATTTTCCTTTTTGCTAAATTAATCTTTGTGAACAATATGTTCATAGGATAAAGTTTGTTAAGACCATATCTCCACTCAATTTTTTTTTATTGGATTTGAATTTTGATAAAAACCCACTATTTGATTATATTTTCTTTTTATATTCTTTATATTTCTAAAAATTTTAAAAGATCAAAGATCAATAAATAATGTATGTTGAAAACATAAAAAACATGCAATTAAATTATTAGATCTTCAAGCTATATTGTCGTGTTAATGTTTTCAATAGAACCTGTAGCCTTAAACTGCAACTAAGTTTATAGCCTAACTTTATCCATATCCATATAAGCTCTCCGCAAGAAATTTTTAACTTCATAAGTAACCTGTAAGATCCATATGCCTAGATAGAATTTCCTCAATTCTGTAGCGTGTGAGCCTCTTTGGCACTGGACTACACGTTGCTCTAAGAGGAAAAGTATGCTTATATTACACTCAAAAGTACCTAACTTAGTCTTTGTACATAGTACTACATATAATTATGTCTTGAGCATTAATGCATTATGATAGATTAGGGAAACTTTTTGAACCAAAGTCACTTATGAGTTATCATATTGCTTAAAATTTGTTCCATAAGCGGATAAGCCCATTTCATATTTTTGGCTGCTCTTCATTTAACTCGGAAAACCATAGTCACATCGTGTATTACAACTAAAGTTGTGATTTAAAGTTATAATTTCAAATTTGAAAAAACGTGACGTAAAGTCATGTTTTCAGTTATAATCTGGTGGTGTGTAAATGCACACATTTGTGCAACAAATTTTTCTCTATTAAAAAAGGAAAGCTAAGTTACTATTAAAAACTTTTTTTTTTCTTTCTAAATTAAGTATTGTAAACACCCAATTTTGCAAATGCAAGTCAATTAAGGGAAATATACCAATTTCAATCATTAAAGAGTAAAAATGTTATTTGAACATTAATTAAAAAAATTCAAAATTTAAAAATTTCATAAATACAAAATTAATTTCAAAATACATGAACTTAATTTTAAAGGATTGTTGATCCATTTGAGAGAACTCTAGACAATGATGTATTTTTTTGCCAATATTAGTGAAAATTAAATACCCTATTATATATATATATATATACACACATGTGGGAGGAACGAATCTTTCCCCAATCCTTGAGGACTAAGGCTCAACGCCATTTCCGAAGAAAACAATACCTAATTGGGAAAAGATTTGTTCCTCCCACAAAAAGGGCAAGGGCACATTTTTGAGCCCAAACTCAAAATGTAAAGGGATAAAGCCCCGATGAGCCCAGTACAATAAATTTGTTGATAGTGGATTAGAAAACTAGGCCCTAATGAATTGAACAATTGCTGGAATGGGTTTAAAAGATAGTTAAACGAAAGTAAGAAGGATTGATCCAAATAGATTTGCTCTCGGCACAGTCCGATGAAGTAAGTTCTAATATAAACCAACTGAACAGATTCTTTATACAATTTTGATTGCTACAGTCTTTTCTCTCTCTGTTTTTCGATCCCCTCTTCTCCAGGGGTCCCTTGCATTATATATCCCTCTTTTCATGATCTTGGCTCTCCATTTGTTGATCATCTAGGCCACTACTTGAGTACTTGTCCTATCAGATATCTTCTCTAGCCTTCTGTGAGTTGGGATAGCTTAGGCAGCACTGTTTAAGGGTTTTCTCCACATAAATACGATCAGAAAGTTAGCTGCAAAGCATTCAATGCGGTGACAGTAGCTTTTCCCTTGATACCTCTGAGCCCCCATCCCTCTTGTATGTTTGTATTACACACCCCTGTCAGTAGAACCTCCTGGAAGGCCACTCTGATTGACATGATATACTTTTGATCTGTGCTCTGTTCATCCGAGGAGATACTCCTCCTCGGACCACCTTCCCCAACCTTTCTGCTTGCATCTTATTTACGGGATTTTAAGCTTAATACTCTCACTATTGTTTATCCATTCTCGGACCAACCAACGTCCTCAGCCAAGACCCAAGGCCCAATATACAATTTTGGTCCTTACTCCTACAATATATACATACATATATATATATACACACACACTATTAATAACATGATTCCCAATTTGAGTTTTAAAATTTTGCGAATTAAAATATCCTCACATAAGTTCTTAAACTCTCTAAAATATCCATATATTTTAGTTAAACAATTTTAAATTAAAAAAACACAAACAGGTTAAAAAAAAGTAATTTATTGTTCTTAAGTTTTAAACTTTTTCCTTTATCTTTCCTATTAAGCCTAAAACTTAGGATATTATCTCTATCTCATTTTTAAACATTATTTCATGTTAGCTTACCTCTTTTTCTTTTTCTTTTTTTGAGAATGAATCTTACCTCTTTCTTTAAAAAAATAAACACGGCTATTTATATATCATTTTTAAACATTATAAAACTAAAAAAAAAAAAAAAAGCATTATTGTACATGCAAAAAAGAGCATTATTGTACACGCAAAGTGCGTGTAATGAGTCTAGTATATGTGTGTGTGTGTATATATATATATATATATAACCTTTGCCAAAGAATTATGATGATCCAATACAGTTATTATCATTAATTATTCGTTAGAGGTTAGGTCACTATACTAACATATGTCTTGCGTTGAAGAATGACATCTAACACCTTATTGATTATGAAGTAGATCATCATCCATCCATCATCAGATGGCTAGTTTAACCTTGCTCAAGCAAGCAATCATCCTAAAATAGGTCATTCCATTGTGTATGTCTATACATATGTTTATTTAAAGGATTAATAAAAAACACCATTAGTCACTAAACTTTAACCAATGAAAGATTTAGTTCCAACGGTTTAAGTGATTGCTTTTATTCTAAAGTAAAAAACTTAAATATCTAACAAACTTAAAGCGATTTGTTTTAGTCCCTAACGTGTCTACTGGAGTGATAATGTTTTAGTTATTAGTTTGTCCAAATCATTTAGGGGACTAAAAGAATTGCTTAAATTTCCAATACACAATTAGTTTATGGACTAAATAGGCACCAACAATGTATTCAAGCATTATATGAGAAAAATGGAGAAAACAATGGGTTTTAAAACATAACCAAATTTGGGATTCCAATGTTTATTGAATTTTATTGCCATGTGTCCAAGGATTTTATTAGAACTTTGTGTAGAGCAGTAGAGCTGCTTGTTGTTGAGCTTCCCAGTGACCTTGATTGATCAATATTAATTTTAATAATTTCCATATTATGGTGAATTAATTACATGGTTTTCCCCCAATTTTTTTTATTAAAACATAATATTTTTCCGTTCATTTTCACTCATTCTTCTTCTCTTAATATATTTTCTTAATTTTTTTTTCTGTAGTATATTATATGGAGTATTGAAATTCCTCATTCTCGGTAGACTAAAGACAAGGAGGTGAATTCACGCTAATCCAACATTTGCACTTATGAAAACAAATCCGTAAAATCCTGTTCCATTTTTTAATACTCAAATTTTAATAATAACAGTTTTGGTAACTGATGTTTCAAATTTTCCTTTTTAATTTTGTCCATTTTGTGTATTTTAGTGAGATTCTTATGGCTGATATTATACACAAGAGAAAAAGAACAAAGAGTGGAGGAAGAGCTTATCAAAGGATGGGGAAAGGAGAGAATTGATGGGTTTTTTTTTTTTTTTTTTAAATAAGAATCGACAATTGATGTATTGGTATATAGGTAATATATGTTACTATGTTTACAAAAAAAATATATGTGCAGAGCCTTAAAAAAGAAGCAATATTTATATATATATATATATATATATAAAGTATAAACAAGCTTAAATTAATGTATAAACATAAATGTTATTCTACTACAAGATTTCATTTGTATGTTGTTGTTTGACAGTTGAGATTTGAATAAATTATTCCTTCCTACTTTATTTAGTAAAAAAAAAAAAATCCTCAAAAAGAATTAAAAAACACACTAGCAAAATTTTTTTTTAAAAAGGTATTCATGTTTTGTTATCTTATATTATTATCTTTTAGATTTTTTATAAATTAACTAGAATATTCAATGTTATAAGTTTAAATGAGTTGGTATAGACAATTGATATACAATAATTATAAATTTAACTTTTAAAGGTGAGTCAAACAACTATGTAATAATGATTTTTTTTCTTTAAATGTTTAACAAATAAAAAGTTAATACTGAGTGTTACCTTGAAGAATAGTAACCAATTTTCACTTTGCAAACTCCATCCCCCCTTTTTTTGTTTTTGGAGAAAATACTCCATCCCTATTAAATTTGTGTTTGGGGGTATAATTTAAGGCTTTTCCTACATTATTGCTACAATTTATCTTCATCATAGTATATATTTTAAATTGTGTCATTTTGTTTCAAATAACCAAATCCCTTTTATTTATCAAAAGTTGCAATTTCAAACACCAACTTGTGCCCATCTTATCTATTAAGCATAAAATTTGTCTAAATCTTCTTTCTCATGGTATATGAGCATTTGAAATACCAATGATCAACTAGTCTACCACTTTCTCATGCATAAAATATATATACAATTTATGTTTATATATATTTTTATGTATATGGTTTAACATATACTTATTTCTATATATAAAATATACACAAGCTTAAATCAATGTATAAAATATACGTGCCAATGTATGTGAGAAATGCATCGGCATTGGTTATAATGACAATCAGAACCTAATAAATCTCATCCACCAATGCAATAGAGAGAGACGTTTAAAATATATATATATATATATATATATATTCCGTAGTTTATATTTAAAAATGTTTTCTTTATATAGAATTTTTTTTAAAAAAATTAAAATTGGAAAGAGAACAAAATTACATTTATATTTTTTTTTTATTTTTGAGATAGTTTCAACCTATAACACTCTTAATGGTAGCTCTTTATTATCAGATCAAGACACTAATCGAATTTTTGATGTAAACAAGGATTGAACTCTAAATCTCTTATTCAACTATCATAAACTTTACTAATTTAATTAACTAGAATCTATAAATTACATTTTGTATGAAGTTGATATCGGCAATTTTTAACTAAAAGGAATATATTGACAACAAAAATGAATTTAAAGATTAAAGAAATGATTTAAAATTTTATTTATAAAAAAAGTATAAACTTATAAGCTCAAAATGACAAAAATAAAACTTAAATACCAAAACCACAATCGATCTAAGGGAGAAACATGCGCCCTATAAACTAGACCCGATACGATTAATTTTGTGTGGAACTAACTTGGGTCTAATGCTTTTATTCACTAGACCTGTCATTGGCATCTAACACAAAACATCTTAACAAGTCCGATGCACAGAGAGTTTTGTAGGAACCGACTTGGGTCTAATGCATGAGTTCACTAAAACCGTCATTGGCGTCTTAACGGTCCGATGCACCTGGCACTGGACCGAATGTTTGCCCTAATTTGTACTTAACTAAAAAAACAAAAACAAAATCAAAAAAATTGCTTATCCTTCTTTGACGCCAATACTACAGTGAAGAGAGCTAGGGTTTGTGGAGGGAGAAAAATCGAAATGGCGTCGTTTGTGTCACTGAGATCGGAGATCTTCGACCGAGAAGAGCGAAAACAGTGAGCTTCACCTTCTTCCCCTATCTTCCATTTCTCTCTTACCTTTGATTTCTTTTCACTATTCGATTCGATTCGATTCGATGCCTCTGAGTAATTATTGTATATTTGTATTTGTATATACTAATTTTTTTTTTTTTTTTTTTAAATTTCAGGCAGTACCAAGCTCATATCCGAGGTCTCAATGCCTATGATCGCCACAAGAAATTCCTCAAAGATTATGGTAATTAATATATATATATATATATGTGTGTGTGTGTGTGTGTGTGTGTGTGTGTGTGTGTGTAAATGGCATTGCTCTTGTTGTTGTTGTTTTGGGCTGAAATATAGTTTAATTTCTAAAGTTTGGTGCTTTATGTGTGGAAACTTTAAAAGGTTATTGATATAGTTATTGTGTTTATATGCTGATAATGAAATTGCTGATGTGGAACGATAATAAGTTCGTGCAATGCTTAGATAGTTTGTTGATTTTGGTCAAGTGTTGCCTGGAGTAAAATGGGTACTTTTTATATTTATGTTTATCTGCCATCAAGGGCGGATCGATGGATGTGAAGTGGCGCGGTAAAAGTTGATGTTGCCTGGAATAAATTTAGACGGATGGAAGTGAAAAGTTGGTACATTTGATGTTTTTTGGGACTAAAGTTTGTAACTTCCTAACTTTGGGGTATAAATGGTGTATTTTTGCTTTTGATTTGGGAAGCTGGGAAAATAGAATAGGTTTCTATTCTACTGTGTATAGTTTTTGTTTCTAAGATTGGACTTTGTTGGTATGGTTTGTTAGTGGCTATGAACTCTTAGGTGAAAATGTTGCAATTGGTTCTTACTTTATATGTGTGTGGATTGGATTTTTGCTCTAGAGTTATTGGATTGTGTTGCCAAGGTTTGTTTTATGAGATGCAGAACTGCAGAAACTCTGGAAATATGAATTTTAGGAGCAGCATATGGTTTAATTGAGTTCCCATTGTTGAAATAACTTGTTGAATATAGAAATTCTTGTAATGCAATTGGGTATCAGAATTGGGGCACAAATGTGGAGGAATTTCATTTTTTGTAAAAAATTATTGTATTTTCTCAATTTTGTGAAACTTTGGAGGATTCTTGCTTATAATCAAATATGGTGGAGAAACATTGAAGTTACTGGTAATAGTTAGAGAATAGTTCGAGACAGAAGATGGACACTGAGGAAGCGTTGCAAATAATGAGCTTTTTATTTGTTTAATCCTCGTGTCCTAAAGCAACTGGGTGATGAACAATCCTCTCCACTAAGGAGGAAGGGGCTACAGTCGTCCTTATATTTTTCTTCATTATTGATGAAATTATTATAGTGGTTTCTGTTTTGTGCAAAGCATCCTTATCTAAGTGACTAGAGCCTAGGACACGAGATGTGGCAAGAGTGTGGATATCTATTAAGTGATTTGTGGACTTCATGTTATCTGTGTTTTTATTGTACTGGTAATGTTGTAGGAATATGCTTTAACATCTCTTGCATGTGCTTCATTTAGTTGCCAACAATGTTTTTCATTAGGTAAGCTGATTATGTGCCTGTTTGGTTTGGCGGTTTAAATTTGCACTTTTTAAAACCCCACTTTTTTTTTCTTTTTCTTTCTCTCTCTCTCTCTCTCTCTCTCTCTCAATATTATATATATATATATATATGCTGTTGTTCAGCCTTTTTAATCCACCCTTTAAAAAAAATAGGCCATACCAAATGGCCACTACAGCTGGAGAATATCTGGCTATTTCTCTTGAACAGTAGCTGTAGTAATCAAGATCACTGCATATTCATTCCACAGTTAAAGAAATTCTTTTGAGAATCTTGATTTATATTGCAGCTAGCTTTTATGGAAAAGAAGACTCTAGAAATGTGAAGTTACCTGTTAAAACTGATCGAGACACCCTAAGGGAGGGATATCGGTATGTTCAATGTGTTATGCCATACTGTATATCTACTGGCTGTGGATGCCTCAGTAGACTTCTTTTGTTCATATTGTTGTATAAAGTTTTAAATTCTCCGCTTCAATTCAGATTATATTCCTGAATGTTTTCTCCCCCACTCTCTGGACTTTGCTTTAGGCAGTTTTTATAATAATATTTTCTTTTAGATGATCAAAAATAATAATCTTCTCTTTTATTTACAAAGGTTCATACGTACTGAGGAAGATGATATGGATCCATCATGGGAACAAAGGCTGGTGAAGCGTTATTATGATAAGCTTTTTAAAGAGTATCCTTTGCAAGCAGATACTATTATGCTTTCATTCTTTTCAGTTTTTAAATGTGGCTTATTAATGCTTAAGATGATTTAAAAATTGATGGTGATTCTGGTTCCTGGTAACCTTAGTTAATAGAAGGATGTACACAATAATTATGTTCTTGGTAGGCATGTAGTCATTATAGAATCAAATAGATCTTAGTACAAGTTTCTGTGTAGTAGAAATCATTCGTCCAGACAAGGGAAGAATGAAATTGCCTTTCATTTGCTCATGCAAAAGCTTGCCTATTGCTCATTTCAAGGGCTGTGATCTATTATGCTAAAGGGAGCCAGACCTTTATATCATTACCCTATATGAGCTCCGCATGCTGTTCCTGACCTGATCTCATGCAAATGCATACTTGCTCATTTTGCATTTGCTCACCTCATATTAGCTATTCCTTGCTTTCTTCTTTCCTCTGTTTTCTGTCATTTCACCCTATTGATCCATAAAACAACTCAGTAGCATGTGATGTAACAATGGTATGGTAATTGCAATTCATGAGCATACCTTTGATAACTTTAGGTGAACGTACTTTGATCATGAGGTATGTTGGTTAAGGTCTAATATTCTGCAATGGAAAGAACAAATTAAATGGACATGCTTTTAGTACCCTTTTTGCTTGCTTTCTGGGATATTTCTTCTACTTTTTTTAATTTTGAGAGCCTGTTCTCTAACGCATTTACATTTGAATTTGTAATATTATCGAGCTTTCAAGTGTTTGGGTTGCTACTACCATATTATAAGTAGAAACTGTTTTTTGTTCCTTCACTACCTTTAACTCATTGAAGATATTGCATAGCGGACATGTCACAATACAAAACTGGCAAGGTGATTGTTTACTCAGTATATATATTTGTAATCTTTCCTACTTTGAAGTTTAACTGAACTGATGAACCTTCACTTTGATGCTTTTACAATTTTTAGCCTCTTTAAAAGAACTTTCTTTTATCTATATATGAGAGTGCGTACAGTGGATAGTTTGTCTGTGATGGTTCCATCATCATATTAGGAGGCTTATTTCTGGTGATTATAACCTTTTTAAATTTGATTTATTATTTAGATGTATTTGGACTAAAGCTGGTAATAGCCCAGTTTAGAGTTTCTGAAGCTCATTTTCTGTGAATTTTCAAGTCATACAAACAAAGTGAGAAGTAGGTTAGCTTCCTATGTTTCCTTTTGTTTCATTCTACTTTTCTTCCCTTTGTCCTGTAAGTTTGAATTCTAATATGCTTGCCTAGTTTTTGTAGATTAGTGGTAGAGCTGTCTTTTTTTTTTTTTGAGAAACTAGTGGTAGAGCTGTCTTTAGTACATGTAACTATCCTTAAAGGGACAAGATGCACGCATCAGTCATGGCTTGCCTTTTTGGTTCATATATCTTAATCCTATATGATCTGTGTTAGTATAACTGCACCTTTTTAAGAGGAGGGTAATAATTTTTTTATTAATAAAAAGGAAATTGAAATAAGCTGTGTTATCATTTTACTTATCAACAGGAAAAAATGCTATATTATCTTACTGGGGAAATCAACCAGATGTCCTTTTTTCCTTTTTTTTTTTTTTTTTTTTTAATAATCTTTTGCTAGATAGCACTGGGTGTATGTTAGGATGTTGTCTTAGTTTTTTTCTAAAAATAGCAACAAAACTCTCATTCCAAAAAAAAAAACCCTAGCTTTTTTAAAAATAAGCTAACTTTTATCCTTTTGCCTCAAATGTAGCAAATAAGCTACAGGAAACTGTGGGAAGTCAAAGAAAGTGGAAATGATTTTTCTTTAGTTGGGTTTTAAACAATGATTTTGGGTATCCCATATAACCTGAACTACTTTGTTGTATCTTGCTTAGTATTTGGACATTTAAATTGGAGACATTGATGCCGTTTGGATTGGGCGTCTGTGTTTTTCAGTTTGCGTTTTCAGATTTTTTTTTTTTTTTTTTTTCTCCCCTGAGAGTGAACAGTAACATCACATGGGTTCACTGTGCAGGGACAAAAATCACTGTTTATCACTGTTCACGCACTAAAAAATATAAAAAAAATGGGTCCCACTGGTACAATTTACAATTTAAAAATTATTTTGCTACAGTATTTTTAGTTTTCAGTTTCAGCAATAATAAATTCAATCCAAATGGACCCATTATCAGCTTTACTATATAGGTTACTGTTCTGGGAAAAAAGGTACTTGTTTAATTGCTGTTTGATACATTCATACCTAGTAAAAAAATTTCTATGAGGTTAGAGTCTAATTTAACTTTCAAATGATGTTTAGCGGGGAAGAGAATAAACAATCTCTAGTTTTGTGATGGTTCCCCATTTGTGCTATAAAAATTGTGCTTTAGCGTTTAAATACATACTTTTTGCTATTAAAAAAAAAAAAATACATACAATAAGTTTTTGACTTATTATCTAAAATTTTCTGTCTAGATTGGTCTGAGATGGAGGGCAGAGAAGGAAGTCATATCTGGGAAAGGTATTTTATTTCTCCTTGTTATTTTAGTAATGTTGTTTTTTCATTTTTGTCTGTTAATGATTCCTTGGGGGGATTTTATGGTCTAACCCCTTAGGTTGCCAATAGAGAGCACCCCTGTAGTCCAACCCACCTGGCCCAGCTTTTCCCAACTCCCAGCCATATTTCGATTACCGATTTGAATATTTTAGGGTTGACCAAATATTTTGATTACTAATCTTAACACCACCTGAAAACTTAGTATTCCTCCCTTGCTTGATTAAATTATTGCACTGTGGTATTATCAAGTTTATTCATTCTTTTTGTGTCAGGGCAGTTCATATGTGGTAACAAACACTGTGATGAAAAAGATGACTTGGCTAGCTATGAGGCAAGTGTTTTAGTAACATCATTGATCTCTTTACCATTTTATGGGTATGGAAATTTTTTTGTTGGTTTATGACAATTTCTCTTATGGCTTTGGACGAATTTAAATCTCATTTATTTATGTTTTTGCGAATGAGTCTTCACTCAAATGATACTTCCTCCTCTCAGAAGTATGGGTAGAGAGTGAGGTTATGGGTTCACAACCTACTAAGTGTGTGTGTAAGTTATCAATAAAAAAAAGTGAAGTGTATTTATCGTTCTGGCAATGCTAGGTAACAGCTGCGAGTCTTTTGACCATGCATGTGCAACTTTAAGAACCAATACTGAAATTTCGTGTGAGATTATTTTTTAAAGGGATTTTCTCAATTTTACAATTAATATATTCAATTAGTTATTTACCAGTTTCATTTCTTCATGGTATATTGGTTTTGAGGGAGGTAAGAGGGTGGGTAAGGAGAGAGGCGACTTCTGATCATGTGTATAGTTGCAATGAGCAGTTTATTTGGTGACGGGTCTTGTAATGCAATTTTACTGAGTTTCACACTGTATACACACCAACCAATATGGGGGTGAGGCTTTAAAGAATTTAAATGGTGTTATCTTCATGGTGGAATGAAAAGATAAAAAAATCTTCATTTTTATAATTTACTATCATCCTCTTTAGAAATTGTTATCAATTATTAGTGTGTCCATTCTTTGTTCAAATTTGCTGTCGTGCTTGGTCATTGCATGAATGGGATTAGACTTGGAGCTCTAACTTTTGGCAGTTACAATGGAAAATATTATTGTCAAATTTTATGTATAATAAAATCTTTCTGTTTGTGCATATCGATATTGTCAGAGGCCTCGTCATGCTTTTGTTGTTTTCTCATTTTTTATTAGCAGCAGCAATTTTGAGTACTTTGACTATGCCTTTCAAGGCTTTAGTCATATATGATTCATGGTGTAACGATCTCACCCACCTCTAAATGATTAAGTGTTAAAGGATTAATTTACTTGACTCCTTTGTGGCTGAACTCATTGGGATTAATTTCTACATAAAGGAAGCATGTTGCCATTGTTATATTTTGTAACTCTTTTGAGACCTATGAAGTGTTATAAAATATTAAGTGCTTTTTTCTGGTGCATGTATGTATATACATTGGTGTGGATGTTAAGCATCATTCATACAATGAGAAGGTACACTCTTGTTGGAATTTCATTGTGCATCTAGGCAGTTCGGCACATTCTGTATTAATATCCATGTTATGCTAGGCATCATACTGCTATCTTACTGGTTCTAAAGTCTACTTTAAGCACATATGGGATAAGTGATACCGATCTCTTTTCATCTTTCCTTATGCTTAGAAGCTTGAGATAAAAGAGGAAGATAATATTTATTGTTAATTTTTCCCCATATATGTGCCTCTGTACAAGCATCCAGCTATATTATCGACAGTATCTATAATTGTCCATTTAAGTTTTGTATCTCATCTTACTTGATTGTTACATTGCAGGTCAACTTTAGTTATTCTGAAGCTGGAGAAAACAAACAAGCACTTGTGAAATTGGTAACTTGTGAGAGGTGGGTTGGCTTTTGCTGATTCTATAAGTCTACTTATGAATTTGTGATGACAACATCATTTAAGATGTATAAACATGTTATAATGTTTTTTTTTTTTTTTTTTAAAAAATTTTTATTGATCATTCTCAATAGATGTGCGGATAAGCTTCATTACAAAAGGCGGAAAGAGAAGGAGCAATCAGAAAAAAAAGAACGAGAAGAAAACAAAAGAAAGAGGTGCCAATTCAAGCCAAGAGCCTTTTTTTTGTGCTCATGCCTGTTTACTGCTGATTAAAATTCCATTCACTTACTCAGTCTATTTCCAGGAATCGATCAAGGAGTATTGATGAAACAGATAATGACTGCGAAGGGAGCAAGGAGAGAAGAAAAGGTCTGAACATTCCTCTGGTTGTACTTCATTTTTTGCATGATGAGGCGTTCTTGTGCTTATATTCAGTTCACATTTGTATATATGATTTTATTTTGTGTGTCAAAATCTTTTAGTCTGTTTTCGGATCATGGATAGGCCATGGAATTGATTGGTGCACCAAATCCAATTTTCAAAATCTACTGTTTGGATGTGCACTAGTTCCATGGAACAAATGAAATGATGTATAGATGATTATCTTAATTCTAAGACATTATTAACTATTAAGAGGGATTTGATTTCCAAAATTGATAATTGAACCCCCCATTTGGTTGACTGATCATGTCTTAAATTTTGATGATTGCTTAATTATTAGTTTATCACAAGTTTAATTTAAACACCTAGATGGATCTGTATGTTGGTATTGGGTAAGATAGGTGGTTAATGATTTAAAGGAAAACTTTTGGCATAGGTTGCTTAGAAGTTTTTCCCCAGTTGCTACGTTGAACTCTATCTGAGACTTGCTTTGTTTAGCATCAAACTAGGATTGGAGTCTTCACTCTTCAGCAGTTAAAGAGTCAAAGGGACCTTCCGGGGAGACATGGGCGAGGAATTTTTCATGAATGTTCCTCCAGGTTTCACATGTCGCTGGAAGAGCTGAAGTAGATGCGCAAATATTCCCTATTGGTTTAGAGTTTTGGGATTTGTTGGTTATTTACTTTCTTCTACCATAATTTTCTTTCGTCTGGGGCTGGTGTTGAGAAAGATGGCAATTACATTTTTAAATAACTGTGGTTCTTTAGTCTCCACCACTGGGAAGCTTTTGACTTTCCCATTCTTACCAACTAATCAGCAATCATCTTTACCTAAAATCACTATTCTAGGTCCAGGAGGTTGCCCATTATCTCTAGGACATGCTCAATGTTGCATGTTCGGGCTGTCCAGTGCTTTGACAATTTCTCATTCTTATGACAGCCACGGAGCTTGTAGAGTTGAGAGTTTTTTTGCTTCCAAATTAGAAGTAGAAATGGGATTAAGATTTTATGCAAGTTAAGTGCATCCTAGCTTTAGTTTCCTTCATTTAGCTAAGCAAGTCTTCTATTCATAGGTCTGCCAATAATTGTGATTATTGCAATAGAGTGAAAGGATAGCTTATGGAAATTTGCACTTGTACACTCCTATGTTTTTAAAAAAAAATATTTGCTATGACCTGGCTTTCTACTTTTTTTATTTTTATTTTTTATTTTTTTATTTTTTTTTTATAGATGAGGCATTCTACTGTTCTTGTGAGCTTACGTTTTTTTTTTTTAAACTGTTCTTTGCAGGAAAAAAGGCTTCGATTTCAACTGATGATCATAATGTTGATGATGATGATAACTTTGATGAGTTTCTTGAGGGGATGTTTCCATGACCGACTGCTGCCATATTTAGACGGCTAGTTGTTTGCCAACATTGACAACATGATAGCAAAATGCTGAAGTTCCAAAATAGAATGAACCTTGATGTTTCATAGTTCCAAACACTTCTTTACCCTTTAAATTCCATTAAACCGTTATCTGTGTATCCATTAGGAACAGAAATTAACATGTAACCTTGGGAAGCAGCAAATAGAATGTATAATATATTTTCATTTCAGTTGTGGGAAAAAGGATGACAAAGAACTATCATTGAGCTGCATGTAGTTACCATCATCGGCTTGCAGAGGAAGTGAAGAATGAGTTTTGCAGGCTGCCTATGGTAAGAGATAATAACAAGTGAATTGTAATTATATTTGGTTTGCTTGGGTTGAAGAAAGAAACATCAATTATGAGAGGCGTGTAAAATTAACATAAGAAAGAAACCTCAATTATGAGGCGTGTAAAATCAACATGTGGTACAAGTCAAAAGCAATATTTGAGATTACGTGGTTTGAATAACAGCCTCATGTTACTCAGGTTTTTATGATGAAGTTGTACAGCCCATCTATGTACACTCGAAATGGTATGAGGCCATCAGTTACGAGTATGAAGCACTCCATTGCTAAATTAATTTCAAAATTTCAGTGACCTTTACTGGGTTTATATATTTATTTTTTATTTTTAGATTTGATTCACTTTTTTCTCTTTGTTGAGCTTGGATTCTGGAAGTAGATTCCTTGGTTTTTAAAAAAGGAGAATATTTATCTCTATTTAATTTTTAGTTGGACGATGTTGAAGCCTTTCTGTTTCATTAGTCTCTTATCAATTAAGATTTTCAGAAAAACCAAAAAAAGAAAAAGAAAAAAAAAGATGTTGAGGTGTTTTACATAATCGTTAAGCATTGGGTTTTCAACAAATAAAAAATTATTATGGGACTTGAATTGAGGTGTTTTGGAAGATTAAAATAATGTTTTTAAAACCCAAAATTCTATTTTGCAATCACAACTCTCTATAAATTTTTTTTACAAATGTTCTTTACAAACTCGAAACACAATTTTGCAACGGCTTATATAAATGCACCCTCATATTATAAAAGAAATTTGGTGAGGAAAAGTATTAATGTAGTCTCTTGTATATCTCCATGGTTCACTCAAAGAAAATTATATCACAGAAAATTATACCATCCTCCCTTGAGGTATAAAGAAGGAAATGTCAGTGATCTCCAAAGCTTTACAAAAAGTGAGTCTTTTTTTTTTCCTTTTTCATTCTTGTGATAAAATATAACAACTAAAACGAAATTTTTATTCTGCTTTTGAGTTGCCTAAATAAGTGTTGTTCATAATCACTGAATCAAAGGACAGGCTAGTCCATAAAAATAGGATAACTATAAGGGTAAAGATAGCTAGTTCATTGTCTTTGCTATGTTTATCATAAAACTAGCATCATAGCAGAACTTTGCACGACAAGAGAAGGGAGGATCGACAAGGACAGATTATATCTTGTAGGCTGTAGGGATATTATTCTTGATGTGGACTTTCTTGGAGTCTTGACTATTGGTGTATACTGGATAAGTGTCTATTTGCCATGATTTATTTTGTCTAACTTTGTAGCTTATTTGTTTATTATGTATAGCCTTTTAAAACTCTACCTTTTCAAGTACAAGTTTTAAACATTTTTTTCTAAAATCTTTTGTATGTTTATCTATAAAACTTGTATGTAGTTTTAGAGCAAATCATACTACTGCTTGTAATATGATTCAATAATAGGCTCAGGGTCTGTTTCCATTTTAGATCTTCATGAGTTTCTGTTTGTTCAGGAAGATAGAGTTAAGATTGGTTTTGATAGTTGATAATTGATGGACATGAAATTTTCTAAATAACAAAATGCTCGAAACTTTAAATCTCATTGTTGCATTAGAAAATAATGAAAGAGAGAGGTTTACTTAAATAATATGCTTTAATTGTTTACCTAATTATCCATCGGTTCTAATATTAAAAACTTTTTACAAATAGTAAAGGGACAATTCATGCTACACAACAAATTATAAAAGTTATTTGTCAGGACATCTAATGTACGTTACAAGCATCTTAATTTTTTTTTTAATCTCTTTATTCCTTCTTCACATGATTCTCATGACACCTATGTACTTATATAACTGTTCATCCAAGACAATTATTGTGGTGGTTGTTTTTTTAGTCATTCTTATCTTTTTTCTTTTAATCTGTCTTAGTGCATCTCCTTTTTTTTTTTCTTCTATATGATATGAGAGATGGGATTCATTTGTAAGAAAACAACAAATGAATATATAGTTTTTCTTTTTCCATATGATCTCTCTTTCAAGAATTCTCTTTATGTTATATTGCCAGTATTTATTTGAGCAAGTTTAGTTGAATAGTTAAGACCAAATGAAACATGAGAGCTAGAAGTAACTTATTATCTAAAAGCATTTTCAAAAGGTTACTACATTTATAAAGACATGTTATATTCTAAAGTTCTATTTATTGAAGATAAATAAATAACCAAATGTTTATAATTAAATTGACATGAAAATGTTTCAAAGGTTCTCAAGGAATTCAAAGTTACAGCAGATGAGCACACTGTACACTGATGTGTAAAGTGTATGAGTACCTGACTAATAAGTAGGTAACACATTAATGGTCTATGAGGTACACAACCTGACCACATTAACTCTTTTAGGACTATTACTGGCCACAAGTCCCAGTTAAAGAATAAGCAAAAACAAAAGGCAATAGTACAATTATGTCTCCTTATCCTTTAAGAGAAGCTTTCTATTTGTACCTAATTTTTTTGGGTCTGAAGAAAGAAGTTTCTATACCCTATGGGGCAACCTCAAAAACCTTTATTATTAGCAAATATTTTAACTTTCAAAAGAAAACAAACCAATTCCTTTCAAAAAAAAAAAAAAAAAATGAAAACAAGCCACATTTGGTACCTTTTTACCCAAAATAATTTGTACCTGCCACTATATAAAAGTTGACTGGTAGATTCATTCTTAAAGCTCACTCATTACTCATTAGGAATGGGTATCAGAATCAAACAAGATATTAGATGCCTGTCAAGTGTCAACAACATAGAAAAAGTTATCAGACACAGTTTTCTATGCTTCGTACACAAATCCAAAACCCATCAAATGTTTTTTTCTTACAAAACAAACAAATAGTAGTGTTAGTACCGCTTAAACTGCTACAAATATTTTGTCATAATTATGAACAAGACCTTTTTTTTTTTTTTTTTTTTTTTTTTAAAGAAACAAACAAAATCACACTGGAGAGGGAAAAAAAAAATTAACACAAAGTAATATCACAATTTCACTCAAAAGTTATACTAACTTTTAAGGAATGATGAAATAAGTTATATTACACATAACACACTCTCTTAAGTAATGTAGGACAATTATCCATTTAAAAAAAAAAAAAACAAACACAAACACAAACACACACAGAGGAGAGAGAAAGGGTTTTAATTATAGACAAGACTTATATATAATATTTATGTACTATTCTTTAGGTTTTCCTCTTAAAAATTTTATTATGTATATTTTTTTGAATAGAAGTGTATTTTTTATTTAAGTAACCATATAATTAAATCTTAAAAGAAGAACCTAAAAAATAACACCTAAAATTATATACTTAAATTTTGTCTATTATTTTATGTGTTAAATTGCGACTAATTATTTGTCACTTTTATATGAATTTATTATTTTCTTTTCACAGTTCATAGTCTACTACGTAAACAATTATGACATAAATTGTATTATTTTATGCATTCTTATAATTTTTCACAAATAAAACCCATCAAATGTCTTTTTGTACAAAACAAACAAGGCATGAAAAACAAAACCCAAAAAGAAAAAAGAAAAAGAAAAAGAAAAGAAAAAGAAAAAGAAAAAATTGCAATTGCCAATGCCAGCTCTAAAACAGCACAGTATATTTGTACCTTTGTTGTGATAAGCTGCATTGGGAGTTACATCAACCAGAGACCATACCAGATCGTACGCCACGTGTCAGCTTTAGGTGCTACACAGTGCAGTCTATTACACGTGCACAAGGCACGTGGGGTGGTGTTGAACTCAGAGCAGAATTCTTGCTTAGGTGAGAGCTTGTACGTTTGGAGGCACAGATCTTTGACTGCTACCTGGGATCATGACAAATGACACCGTTTTTCTTGCAGTTTTGTTTTTGTTTTTGTTTTTGTTTTTTTTGTTAAATTAAATTCTAAACTTATATTTTAAGAGTTTTTTTTTTTTTTTTTCAGATTAACCTATAATTCAAAAAATACCCAAATTTAAAGCAGTTTCAAATAAGAATTTAGGGTAAATTGTAAAGTATATTCTAAAATTTAAAATTGCTTAAATTTTACATTTTGAAGTTTGGTTTCGTTAACAAAATCTCACCCTCTGTTAGTTTTAATTGTTAAGTAATATGTTAGCGTGTTAATGTATATTTCTTTTTGCCAAGTCAATCTTAAAATAATGCCACTTTAGAAGCACAAGCTGTATTCTTTGTCCTTAGTGAGATAATCTCGTTTTGGGAGGCCAGTTTTTTTGTGGGGGGGGGGGGACGTCAATACATCAGTGTGTCACATAACACCCTAAACAAATGAAGAGTGGAGTTTTGTTAATGAAACCAATTTTAAGGTGTAAAATTCAAATTTTCAAATTTCAAGGTATAAAATCTAAGTAACCCAAAATTTTAGGGTTGTACTTTGCAATTTACTTACGAATTTATAATTTCATCGATTATAAATCAAAAAAAATCTTTTAAAATCATACAAAATTTAAACCTTGAACTTTTTAAGTTTGATTTTAGGATTTAATTGGAGGTTAACTCTGTTACAATTTTAAAAGTTCAGGGTCCAATTTGAAATTAGAAAGGTTTAAAGTTGAAAATTTTGGATTTATATGTAGGGTGCTAGGGTTTAAGATGTAGTTTGTCCTTTTTTAAGTGTTACATCAACGGTCATAATAAGCTCTTTATTTGTTGAGAAAACAACACCTGAAAGACCAAGAGTATAAGAGATTGTTGAGAAAACAACACCTGAAATATCTAGACCATAATAGATCTCAACCTATTCAAACTTCAGACTGTAGTGTTTAAATAATAAAAGCCAATAATTCTTGTGCTAAAAAACCAATTTCACACAACCACCTTTGAATGTTTGAACTCAGATTCAAAATTCCTAATTATTGGTCATGATTATGGTAATTCATGTGATAATTTGTGTTTTTATCTTTAATTATATGACTTGTGATTAACAAGCAAGTAAATGGTATATAATTTAAACATCCATGTAATGAGTTTGAAGAAAATTTTATATTCCAATCCCATATTATTAAAATACACAAAAATGATCCTTGAACTCATCATAAGCAATTTATTTTTTCAAACTAGGTTTGGTGGTAAATCACATCCCTATGCCCTAGTCCAAATAAAAAAATTTCTTATGGAGCAACCATGTGTTATCAATATCTAGATCCCACATTTTGGGAAAGAACATGTTTAATTCTTTACTTTAAGCTTCAATCTAGTGCACTGGACACTAGATTGAAATATGTCTATTTTAGGACATGTATTGTACCCATATCTCCCTCTAATACATAGGAGCATTCAAGATAAAACCAAGTCTTTTCATATTATTACCTCTATCTATCTTAACTTAAGTAAAATAATCATCTTGAAATATACACACACACACATTTTCATCTCAAGTGTGTGGATCAACCCTAAAATATTAAAATGTTAAATATGAGACCAACTTGCATTTTTTTGTATTTTTAAAAGGACAAAATTTAGCTACAAAATTAGTTGCAGACTAAGACTATAACATTACTCAATAAAATAAACAATATTACATATTTTAAAAATCTAACGTTAAATTGTATGTTCTTTTTACTCTTAATACACGTGTCAACTTTTGTGTCAATTAGATATTATTTAATATTTATTATATGATCTATAAGCTTATATTTTATGTATGATTTTAAACTACAAAAACTTACAATTTAAACAATTTATTGATAACATAACTATTGGTCTTTAATTTTTTAGAAATTTTGCAAGCATAAAGGACTTGAAAAGAATATGTAATCTAATGATGGATTTGTCAAAATTTACCTTCAATAAAAAATATATTAAGTAAGGTTGTAGCCTAAGGTTACAATCAATTTTGTAGCTAAATTTTGTCATTTTTAAAATAGGCATTTTGGATTCAAATTTCCCTTTCATTGTAACTATCGAATTATGTTTAAAAAAATTACACAATAATGATCATTTAAATAACTGTGAACAATTTCTTATAAACTAGGTTAGGAGAAAAGTTACATCCACATGCCCTTGTCCAAATAAAAAAAAATTCTTACAGAGAAATCATAAGTTATCGTTCTCTCTAGATCCCACATTTTAGAAAGGAAGCTTTTTTACGCGGAGTTAAGTTTAAGTCTAGTACACAAAACACTAAGTCAACACATGATATTTTAAAACACATATCTACTCCAATAAAAGAGAGCATTTGAGATAAAGCCAAGTCCCTTCATAATACTACCTCTACCTATCTCAACTTAAATAAAATAATCATTTGAAATATATATACATTTTTTTCTCACAAAGTGTGTGAATGCGCATTATAAACTAAGTGATTATAGGACCACAAATGATTCTATAATTTTTTATTACAATTTTAATATAATAAACTACGAGTGTGTTTTCTATATTATTTTTACATAGATTCCCAATTTATTTTTATTTTTTATCAATTATACTTTATCGCATTATAATTATAATAAAAAAGTCGCGTAATTTTTTTTAGCACTTTTTTTTTCTACGAAATATTAAAATGTGAGACCCAAAATCATAGGGTCTTTAGGGTCCTGTCGGCTTGTCCTAACGGCGCACTGCCGCAATAAACGCTGTTAAAAAGTGGGCAAAGGAAGAAAGAGAGAGTTGACGAATAATTAGGTAGAGCAACGTGTCAAGCTCTAAAAGGTGGACCTATTTGGAGTTATTATGAATCTGACACGTCTTTGTTTTCTATACACACAAGTGTCAGGCTGGCAACGTGTTAGCCTTTCCTTTTATTAATCAAAATTAAATAATACCTTAATTAAATAAAATATTAATACTTTCACTCTCAATTAAAAGGTTGGCATATTTTAAATGATTAAATAATCTCAATTAATTTAATTAAATTAATAATTAATTGGGTTTTGTTAACTAGCACTGCACTACATTTACCTAGGTGGCTCATCACTAAATTAAATAATAATAATTATTATTTTTCTCTCAAAAGGTGAATATAAAGGGTCTTCTTCTTATCTTGAAATGTGGATGGGACAAATAAATGTAATAATTAATATATTTTTACTAACTTTTGAATGATTCAACTAGTCCATAGTGTTTTGTTAGATTGGTTTAAAAAGTTAAAAAATAAAATTTTAAAACATGGAGGCTCAATTCTCTAGGTAAAATAATAATAATAATAATAATAATAATAATGCTAAACTTTGAGATCAATCAACTTATGATTAACTTGGAAGAGTTCAGTCAAGTGTGGAACTTCAAATTATCAAAAAAGAAAAAGAAAAAGAAAAAGTCAAGTGTGGTTTAGTGGTACTAGTTGGTCTTCTCCATTGTTATATTCATAACCCCACCCTTAATTTATTGTAAGCTAGAAAAAACTATGAAAGCTGAAGGATTATTCTAATGCTTAAAGAAAAGTAATGTTAAAATGGTCCTTAAAGCTATTTGTAAAGTTCACTTTGTATAAAGAGATTTGTATGATATGAGTGAAAAAGATTACTTTGAACTTGTACATTTTATCGTGGATAAGGTTGTGGGGCCATAGTCCTTTTTCTCTTGCCCACCAAAAAAAAAAAAAATGATTGATGGGTTCTTAGGTCATAACAAAAACAAAATCAAGAATAAGCCTTCAAAAAAGAAAAACTTAAATAAAAATTGATGTGAAAATTTGAGCAAGTTTAATCATAATTAGCTATTAATGTCATACTAATTATGAGTATTCAGTACAAGCTTCTATATTATAATAAGCTATATCATAAGGCAAGTTGTGCACATTCATAGACCAACCAAATGACCAGGTGGAGATCCTTACGACAATGCACTGTCGGCTCTCATTTCCATTTTTTTTTTCCAACTATTCACTTAGGTGTTGTTTTCTTATTTGTGTGAATAGAATCAGAACTCAATTTCCAATGTAAATAGAATCCAACTTAGCTTCCAATGACCCTACTCTATAAAATCAGAACTCAATCTTCTGTCTTATCTCGCACTTCATTAGATTAACATTCCATAATTCCATCTTAAGGTTTCACCTTGGAGAACTAAATAAGGACATAAAATGAATATAAATTTTGTGTTAGAGTGTTGTGTTTAACTTTGATATACTTTTATTTTTAATCATTTGATAATTTCAACGAGAGAGGGGGTTTGAATCTCGATATGTCTCTGTTAGAAATACCATAAAGTATCAACTAGTTGAACTACAAAACTATTAACTTATACTTGATATACTTTTAATTTTGAAGGAATACTATCAAAATTTTGTAAAGATAACCTCATTTGCGAATGTCAAAACTAATATATATATATATATATATATGTATCAAGGATCGCTTAAGTCACAATACCTTAAGGCTCTATTTGTCTTAAGTATTTGTTAATGGATATCTCCTATCACCAATTATTTTCCTTATCCCCCCCCCCCCCCCCAAAGATTATTAATTGCACAATTGACACTTTATAAGTTTCATTAATAAAAAATTTGCAATTAAGGTTTACACAAGTATTTGTTATAAATCTTCCTCAAAAAAAAGAAAAAAGTATTTGTTATAAATGCCCCTTAAATCCATATAAATTTATACTATTCTCTCTCTCTTTCTCTAGAGTCAAGTGCTTCTGTGATTTAGGATGGTGGTGGAGTCAATTAAGTCTTTTGATTTGGGGTGATGGTGGTGAAGTCGACTATGGTAAAGTCAACGGTGGCTATAATTTGGGCTGATGGTGGATTTTGCATGCACTCCTGAGCTAAATAAGAATATGAAAGGATAGGGTTTTGCATTGTGGTTGAGAGGGTATTTTAAGTTTTGTGTAATGATTGCGTTTTTTAAAAGGTTTGTTTCACATGCGTATTTTTTTTATAAATCCAATTTTCAATAAAGTGTATTGGGTAAATCATTTTTAATGAATGCCTTTAGGCACTTATTAACAGAACTCTTTATTTTTTACTTAAACTATTAGCTTATTTTTTACTTTAACACATATACACATATCTTTATTTTGTTATCTTTTCTAGGTAAACCTTATTTTAAAAATAAAATTATCTAAATACACTCAAATTAAGTCTAAAGTTTGTATTAAAAAATTTTTTTGAAGTTTTAACTTACAAAATCCTAGGACCTAATATGAAATAAGGAATAAACTATAAACGTAAATTAAAACCTCATACTTATGAACTCTTTCAATTTGAACGATATATTGATCTCCGTTATTTATTTTTGCTATCCTAGGTAGCCATGGAGCAAAATAAAAATTGAAATCATTAATAAAATTTTGTATTTCACATAAATAGCTAGTTTTGATTTTTAGGCAACCACTCTCACTCTAAATTAAACTTTCTCTATCTAAATGGAGCTTCTCTTTGTATCATGTTTGTTCATAACTATCAAATGTTAGGTGAACACAAAAATTAAATAGAACTTTCTGAGTCTAATTATTGCCTAGATTAACATAAATAGATACACATTTCAAATTGAACCAATTTTACAAATATGGACTTTAATTGAAAAAATTAAAAAACTTGGACACAATATGAAAGATTATACAAATTATGGGCCCTTTTATATAATAAAAATAAAAACAAAAATTGTAAGTCCTTTTTTGTCAACTTCAAGTTTCAAAATTTTTTTTCTTAGTCATTTACTTTTTTGACAATTTTGTTTTCTTCCTAATCGGAGACAGAGAGAGAGACCATTGCGTAAACTTTGAGAAATGAAAAAAACCTTAAAATTCTTCTTCTTTGAAAAACCTTAAACTTTTACTTCTCAAAAAAGAAAAAAAAAAACACCTTAACTCTATTAACACTCTTTTTACTTTTATTATTTTCCATGTGATTTATTTACACTCTCTCTCTCTCTATTTCTCTCTCTCTTTGTCACCTTCCACTGTCTCTCTTTAAGGTTGCAGACAAAGAAAGAGAGAGAGATAGAGAAACTCAGTCTGTGATGAGCTTCTTCTACTTCTGAAAACCAAGAAGACATCTTGGGGTTGGATCCTCTGCTTCACACCCCCACAAGTAAGCTCTTATCCAAACAATTTCCCTTCCATATCTCTTAGAATTCTCCATCACTTTCCTCAACTTTGATTCAAGAATTCTAACAGAACATGTTATCATGGCTGCTTTACTTGTAGTACCTTTGTTAAAGTCAGTTCTTTTTTCTTTTGGGTCCTAAAGCTTTTAAGCCATACTTGGTTGTTGAGGAAAAGAAAAAAAAAAGAATTTTTTTTTTTTTTTGAGTTTTTCATGGTTGGAACTGAAAAGGGTGGTCCAAATTCCCTTTTTTTTTTTGGTAAAAAGATATATCTTTCTTTTATTTTTGTGAGGGATGTAACAGAATTTGGAGTAAAAAGAGAAAAATAGAGATACCCAGAAGAAAATTTCAGCTTAATTAAAGCTAATTAGTTGTTTTTGGCTCAGTAGAGTGCAGTAGGTTCTTGAATTTTGAAAGGTTTATTTCTTTTTCCATCATTTGCTCAATTTCCAAGCATGAACCTTAGGTTTAGTTATCTCTTCAAGCTCTGAAATTCAGTAAATGGTTTTTGCTATTGATTAATGGTTGGATTTAGTATTATCCTTTTTGTTATGATGTTTTTCTTCATTCTACATAGCATGCATGTTGCTTTTTGCTTATATATATAGAGACAGAGAGACTCCAAAATTCACCCTGTATTCTTTTGGTTTGGTATGGTTTGGTAGAATTGAACTTTATTATTATTATTTTTTTATGTTATGAATTTTTTTTTTTTAAATTTTTAATTTTTTAAGGTTGAAGGAGGAAGTTGTGAATGATGCCAGCAAAGCTCGGAAATGAAGACAGGCGGTTAGAAAATTGTGGGCCGACTGCGTTGCAGTCCACTGTTTACAATCCTTGGTGGTCTGGAGTGGGGAGCAATGGGTCCTTAGGTGAGAGTGGTTCAAAATCTTCTTCAATGGAACACCTAAATGGTTCTGTGAAGAATGGAGTGATACAGTTGAAAGCAAACGGTCAGTTGGATGGTGGAGCTAATTTTAATAAAGAAACACAAGTCACCGTAGCGTCGCAATCTGGTAGGTATCTTTGAGCTGTCACCACTTTAGTGAATAATAGTCTTGTGGAGATTTGCTTTAAATCATAAATAAGAATAAATGTATTTACTTGCTATTGGGTGTAACAAAGTATATGATGATTGAATTTGAGAAACTGTTTCCCTTTCCCTATATCTATATGATTGGTGGTTGCAATCTTTGTTTCATCATACATTTTTATTTATATATTTTTCCCAGACAAAATTTGTAATTTAATAGAAACAAGTGTTTACTGTAGAGAGAAGAAGAGAAGTTTAGCTCTACGTGGGAATGCCTCTTTTAGGAAGGAGAAGGAAAAAAAAAAAAAAAAAAAAAAAAAAAAAAAAAAAAAAAAAAAAAGAAAGTATCTTGTTCTCATGGATTTGTGATGAGTATCTTCATGGCAACTTGTATTTTATTTTAGATTTGCCCAAATGAAAATTTATGGAAGTTTAGTTGGTTGACTCCTGAGAATTTTGAAAATCTCACTAAGATGGATTTTTATGTAGAGAAACTCGAAAACATATACCTGATGTGATCTGGATAGATGAAAGTTGCTGGTCCTAATTTGTTAACTATACACATACATGTATATGTAGGCATAGAATTGTTGTTCTTGAATTGAAATTGTGATGGATTGAAATCTTGTTCCCCGGTATATATGGGCATGTACTTCTTTTTTCTTCCCCCCTCCTATTTTTCTCAGTTGGTGCAATGTGAAACTGACTGGCAGACAAGCAGACCAAGAAATTGTAAATCCTGTTTAGGTGCGTAAGCTTTTGGAGTATCTGCAAGAGGTGCAAATGCAGATCATTTTTGAACAAAACAATCAATTCTTGATCATGATTGTATTGCCAATTTCACCCTGTTGCCGTCACTGCCACCTTTTTCTA
This sequence comes from Quercus suber, assembly GCF_002906115.3. Classification (NCBI taxonomy): domain Eukaryota; kingdom Viridiplantae; phylum Streptophyta; class Magnoliopsida; order Fagales; family Fagaceae; genus Quercus; species Quercus suber. Next base: position 1,098,691 of record NW_027069470.1, on the reverse strand, counting down.
TGGCAGCATATTTATTTATTTTTGGAGCACAAGGCTCCAAGGCTCCAAGGCTCCAAGGCTAAGCATTTAAGGGTCTTCCAATGTGCAAACAGAGTGTTTCTGTCTTACTGTAAAATTCAAGCAGCTCTCTTCTATCCTTTGCTGATTATTTGATCCGTTATATTTCCTCTCCTTGCAACTCAACAATGATTCTGCTAGGAACATGTGTTGACCTACCCCACCAGATCTTCCAAAACAGGGAAACAATATTGCTATAATTGAACATATAAATTTTAAAAATGCAGTAATCAAATATTACCAAAATGTGCATGGGATATTTATATTTTAAAATCTGATACCTTAATTTCTTTATATATATATATATATATATATTTGTTTTTTAACCTTGCTATTTCTGATTTGGATTAATGTCATCTTCTTCTTAGAGTTGTGACATAACATGTTGCACCATATGATCGTGCATGCATATTCACTCACACACACAGAAACTATCATATTAATATTTGGGTTTATTTCTTATTACAGATGGGAATATTGGGCAAGAGCACCAACATGTTAACCATGTTCCATCCTCAACTCCTAAAATGGGTGAACACCTGGATCCAAACTCCAACATGGAACTTGTTGGTCACTCAATTGTAAGACCTGTTCAGCTTTCTCTCTCTCAGACTTCATAGACACGCATATTTTGGCGTTTGATCAATGAATCTGAGACTTTCCATTGGTTGGTTTTAAGATGAAAAAAAAAAGATTATAAGTTTTTCCCCTTATTCTCTGTTACTTGTGCAGGTATTGACACCATATATGTATTCAGATCCACATTATGGCGGAATGTTGGCTCCTTATGGGCATCAAGCTATGGTATGCAATCTGTAGTCTAGAAGGACAGTAATAGTAATGTTTTCGATGGAACATGCCTTTTCTAACGAAACCTAGAACATGCCTTACCTTATTCCTCAAAGAGGGACCTCTTCACTACCCTGTTTAGAATGCACTTGTGCACATATATGTGCATACATTGAATGTACTAATTCCCTGGATATATATATATATATATATATATTTTTTTTTTTTAACCTTGCTATTTCTGATTTGGATTAATGTCATCTTCTTCTTAGAGTTGTGACATAACATGTTGCACCATATGATCGTGCATGCATATTCACTCACACACACACAAACTATCATATTAATATTTGGGTTTATTTCTTATTACAGATGGGAATATTGGGCAAGAGCACCAACATGTTAACCATGTACCATCCTCAACTCCTAAAATGGGTGAACACCTGGATCCAAACTCCAACATGGAACTTGTTGGTCACTCAATTGTAAGACCTGTTCAGCTTTCTCTCTCTCAGACTTCATAGACACGCACATTTTGGCGTTTGATCAATGAATCTGAGACTTTCCATTGGTTGGTTTTAAGATGAAAAAAAAAGATTATAAGTTTTTCCCCTTATTCTCTGTTACTTGTGCAGGTATTGACACCATATATGTATTCAGATCCACATTATGGTGGAATGTTGGCTCCTTATGGGCATCAAGCTATGGTATGCAATCTGTATTCTAGAAGGACAGTAATAGTAATGTTTTCGATGGAACATGCCTTTTCTAACGAAACCTAGAACATGCCTTACCTTATTCCTCAAAGAGGGACCTCTTCACTACCCTGTTTAGAATGCACTTGTGCACATATATGTGCATACATTGAATGTACTAATTCCCTGGATATATCTTTGAAGAACAGCATTTAGTTCAGATCAAAAGAAAGTACTAGAAGTTCAAGCAAACTGATGTGGTCACCATTGCTTTGCTTCACTCCAAAGAAAATTGACAAATCATACTATTAGGTTTAAGATTCTTTTGATGAAATATTATGTACCAGTGCATTCTTCATATGTTTTTGTAATAAACTCATTTTCCATGTTTAGTCACTGTAGTGTTGTAATTATTTCTAATCAAATGTATTGGGATGTGACGATCTTCTGACAGTACTGGTATGATGCCAGATACCTGCCCAATTATATGGAATGCATCAGGCTAGAATGCCTTTACCTCTTGAAATGGAAGAGGAACCTGTCTTCGTAAATGCAAAGCAATATCATGGTATTCTGAGACGAAGACAGTCACGTGCTAAGGCTGAGCTTCAGAAGAAAGCAATAAAAGTTCGAAAGGTAAAATATATATTTGTTTACTTTTTCTCTGGACTGAGCTACAATTTGGGATGATAAAAAAATAGAAGGCATAATATTCATAAGTCATCATAGAGGAAAAACATGCATTGAAGGGTGATGCAACTTTCATTGTGTATCTTTGCTTTCAGCTTAAGTTGTTCATTCTTGGCAAGTTTCCTTGTAGGTTTTGTAGCTTAATGTTTCCTTCTTGTAGATGCAAACTAAAATTTCTTGTGTGTGTGTGTGTTTTTTCTGGCATGTGTTTCTTCCTCTTTGTACACCAGATTTACTTAATATCGTGCTTCATTCATTTACTAGGTATTAACAATTGTGGTATGGGAGATAAGGCAAAATGTTCGTAGGAGAATGACAAATAGGACAATTGCACCTTATTCGATTGATTTGTGTTTTAATTCAAGTTCTTTCTCATTAGATTGTCAGTCTTCATATTTTCTTTTGTATGAATTTTGACTGGGATTCAAAAGAGGGTTGATCTTAGTATCCGACCATTCCCTATCCTGGCACTGTTTTCTACTCATGACTTTTTGTTCTGGGCCGGGTGGGGGGAGGGTGGTGTTATCTTCCTACTTTATGATACTGAAGTTGCATTGTTTATGATTGGATTACGGTCTCAAGATTACACAAATAACAACGCACTTGACGAGTGTTCTAAAGACATAAAAGAAACCTGTAATCCTGTGGGCAGTATGAAACTAATAATGTTGGCAGCCGGACCTTAACAGTATCACAGTTTTGAAGGGAATTATTTAGGGAGTTCTAGCTTGTTGCTGCCTTGTCTATTACCCTGATTAGTGTATATTTGGAGAGCTAGTATGAAAGTTCTTTTCTTTATGCAAAAACAAGTAGTTCCATTTCCAGTTGTTTTCCATGAGTATACCTCTGAAATATAGACATGCGCTGAAGTAAAAATGAAGAAAGTTGTCTATATTTAAGGCATCTAATAATATTTATTGTGAGTCAAATGTGGGCCACTAGATCTTGGCAGGTGATAAAGCCATAAGGAGGTGGGATATGGTTGAGTATCTCTTAGGTTGAAGTAGTGTCTACGCTTGGAAGAGAAAAAAAAAAAGGTAGTGGGGGAGGGGATTCATAATTTCATACTAAAGATGGGAAGAAAGACATGACGGATGGGGAAGAGGACTTATACAAACTCGCTATGAGAGGAGAGGGGTAAAATCATGTGGTAGTTTATTTTCAGATTTTCCCTCTTTTGGCACTATCAGGGTATCTGAAGTTAGAAACTTTTACAAATATAGAAATGTTTTTATGAAGTTAAGAGATTAAGAAATTTGAAAACAAGAAAAGCTATAGGACCAAGATGGTATTCTGATTGAGGCAAGGATGTATTTTGGGTGTCATGGATTTTTTAGTTGTTTTTATTTATTTGTATATTCTTTATTGTATTTGTGTTTCTTGCGTGCTTTTCCAATCTGTCAGCCCCACCCCTTCAGCGCATTTCTTATTCTTTGATAAGTTCTGTTTGTTCCTTACATTTTTAGAATGTCCAGAAGGATTCTTGATATTCTATACTGTTTCATGTCCCAGCCATATCTTCATGAGTCTCGACACCTGCATGCTATGAGGAGGGCAAGAGGTTGTGGGGGGCGCTTTCTTAATACAAAGAAGCTTGATAATGATGCCAATCCTACTTCAGAAAAGGGCATGAATATGGGTGCCAACTCTTCAGTGCAACCAACCAGTAAATCTGGCTCTGAATACTTGCCCAACAATGGCAATGGGAAATTGGATTCCTCACATAATAAGCAAGAAGGATCACGGTCAATGATTCACAATATGCATAAAGCACACAACTTGTCCAATGGGAACAGCAATGGCCATGGTCTTTCATCAACATACCATTCACTGTTTAGTGATGACAAGGAAGGAGGCTACATGGGTCAGCAGAGGGAGAGCATGCATATGAATGGGATTGCACGTGGGGCACTCCCCATTAAATGAAGTTCACCGAAGGTGAGAAGCCTCTGGAATTTGCTTAAGCAGTTAAATACTAATGAGTTTTTGACATTCAATGCAATAGTTTACTTGGGTTTCTTTTTCTTATGAGAGCTTCTTTCCTGCAGGTGAACCTGAAGGCATTTGCCCCATCTAGGTTGAGTAGAAACCTTTCATGTATTGTGTTTCTCAGGCAATTCATTCTTGGCTTTACAAAAAAGGTTACTTGTCTTTGTAAGGGTGAAATGAGCAAGAGAGAGATGTGTTGTAGTGCTGCTGTTACTGTTCTGCATTTAATGCATTTCCTTCCATTCACCAGTAGTGTAAAAAGGGAAGAGAGTTCTTAACTTATCAAGTAGGAAATAGTAATCAATATGTAAAAGTTTAACAATCTAGATAAGAAGGCTTCAGAAATGTGAAGACTTATTTGTGTAAGACAAAGGCTTTGCTTCTTCTATCCTAATTGTTAAAATGTTGACAATGTTAAGATTTGGTCTCTCTCTCTCTCTCTCTCTTCAGGTTTGTTGCATCTCCATTGAAATGTTTGATTGTATTGATATGAGGGGTGTTTGACTGTATGTCTGCACTTCCTTGCATGGCATTGCATTGCATTAGGCAAAGCACACACAAAAGATGCATTCTACCAACCTATTAGTTAAATGGAACTCTGATTTGTCTTTGGTTCATTCTCCTGTATTGTCCTTGTTCTCTAATGACATAGCACCCCATGTTGGGATTCTGGCATTGTCATTTGCTGTAGTCAATAGGTGCTTAATCTGGATTATGGGTCATATAAGAGGCTCTAGTCTGCATTATTATCAAATTATTCTCGTTGGTTTGATATTGCCCTTGATATGATTTGTATGAAGTTGTGGTGGAATACTTTGTACCATATTAGTGATGCTGAGCATCTAAGTTTGCTAATTGTAAAATGTTGTTCTACAGCTTTTGTGACAGGTTGTTTAATGGCCTTTTTGCAACTAGTTAGCTGTTCAGTCTTTTGTAACAACATAGCTCTTTTATAACCAGTTTTAGGCTATTAATTTGTTAATTGCTAGCCAATTAAAAAAGGAATTAGCATGGGCCAATCAAATGAAAGCAGTCAAAGCTGGTGTAATATAAAAGCTTTGTCATTATTTGATAAAACTATAAAAGCTTGTCATTGCATTGGGCTTGTTCTACAACTCTCCTCCTAAACTCCTCTTCAATTCAAACACTTGGCCTCATAACCCTGCATCAGTTTGGGATCATAGCTTGAGATCCGTGGTGATCAAGTTCCTGCATTCCATTTTCATTTTTTTTTAATCTCCAAGAACACATCAAGATTCATTCTTGATTTATCTTCTCAACCCTTTATGCCATTCCACACAATATGGTTGCCCTCAAATCAGTGCTGTGAATCTTGTAGCATATGGTAGGAGGCAAGATGAAATCTAGATTAAAATTTGTGACTATGAAGTTTATGATGAAAAAAAAGAAGCTCTTTTAAGTTAAATCTTTATTGCAAACTCAGACTACTAAAACTCCCACACTTCTACTTTCTACAAGAATAAAAAATTCACAACATTTTCAAATTAGTATTAAAAAATTTTAAATCTGTACATTTGTTACAAGCTTTTATTGTGTCCCTAGCTTTATTGGGTTGATATTGGCCCAAATATCTGAAACTGGGTTGAGCCTCAGCACCTCTCTCCTCCTATATGGTATCACTGTGGTGCACACCAGTGCACAAGCGTACACTTTTTCGTTTGCATTATTTTGGTTGATGTGATTTTTCTCTGTTCAATTCAAGGAAATTCTAACCCACCCACAGTTGTGCACATCAAAGTTAAAATTCTGTGTATACCGTTTATCCTCAAAAAAGTTCTGTGTAGCTAAATTTTGTATTATTAAATAGATTATAAATATTTAAGATAGTAATTACTATTTAGAGGGTAGACTGTGGAGTAATTTTTTTTTTTTTGTTTGGTACTTTACTTTCAAGAAATAAAGTACTAGATAATTTTTTTTTTTTAACAAATTTTATATTATTGAGTGAATTATAAATATTTAAGATAGTAATTAGTATTTAGTGTGTGGACTGTAAAGTGGTTTTATTTTTATCTTTTAAATTTTTTTTTTTGTATGGTACTTTAATTTCAAAAAATCAAGTATAAGGTAATTTTTTTTTTCACTTTTTTTTTCTTTTATAAATTTTATATTATTAAGTGGATTATAAATATTTAAGATAATAATTAGTATTCAGAGTGTGAAATGTGGAGTGATTTATCTTTTATTTTTTTTTATTTTTATGGTATTTTACTTTCAAGAAATCAAGTATTGGTAATTTTTTTTTTTTTTTTATAAATTTTATATTATTAAATGGATTATAAATATTTAAGATATTAATTAGTATTTAGAATGTGGACGGTGGATTGTGGAGTGATTTATCTTATTTTTTTATTTTTTTTGGAATGGTACTTTATTTCAAGAAATCAAGTATTAGGTAATTTTTTTTCATTTTTTTTCTAAATTTTATATTATTAAGTGGATTATAAATATTTAAAATAGTAATTAGTATTTAGAGTGTGGATTATAGGGTGATTTTTCTTTATTTTTTTTTTCTTTTGTATGGTACTTTACTTTCAAGAAATCAATATTAGGTAATTTTTTTTCACTTTTTTTTAAATTTTATATTATTAAGTAGATTATAAATATTTAGATAGTAATAGTATTTAGGTGTGGACTATGGGTATTTTCTTTATTTTTTTTGTTTGTATGGTACTTTACTTTCAAGAAATAAAGTACTAGGAATTTTTTTCTTTTGTAAATTTTATATTATTAAGTGAATTATAAATATTTAAGATAGTTTAGTATTAGAGTGTGGATTGTGGAATGATTTATCTTTATCTTTTTTTTTCTTTTTTTTATGGTACTTTATTTTAAGAAATCAAGTATTGGGTAATTTTTATTTTTTTTTCAATTTTATATTATTAAGTGGATTATAAATATTTAAGATAGTAATTAGTATTTAAAATGTGTACGTGGAGTGATTTATCTTTATCTTTTTTTTTTTCTTTTTGTATTGGTACTTTACTTTCAGAAATCAATATGATAAATTTTTTTTTCACTTTTTTTTTCTTTTCGTAAATTTATACTATTAAGTGGATTAAAATATTTAAAATAATAATTAGTTTTTAGAGTGTGGACCGTGGAGTATTTATCTTTATCTTTTTGTTTTTTTTTCTTTTTTATGGTACTTTACTTTCAAGAAATCAAGTACTAAGTAATTTTTTTTTACTTTCTTTTTTCTTTTGTAAATTTTATATTATTAAGTGGATTATAAATATTTAAGACATAATTAGTTTTTAGAGTGTGGACCGTCAAGTGATTTATCTTTTTTTTTTTTTGTATGGTACTTTACTTTCAAGAAATAAAGTACATGATAATTTTTTTTTTCACTTTTTTTTTCTTTTGTAAAATTTATATTATTAAGTGGATTATAAATATTTAAGATAGTAATTAGTATTTGGAGTGCTGGACTGATGGAGTAATTTATTTTATCTCTTTTATTTTTATTTTTTTGTATGGTATTTTACTTTCAAGAAATCAAGTACATGGTAAATTATTTTTTTTTTTTTTTTGTAAATTTTATTTTATTAAGTGGATTATAAATATTTAAGATATTAATCAGTACCTAGAGTGTGGATTATGGAGTGATTTATCTTTTCTTTTTTTTTTTTTTTTCCTTTTTGTATGATACTTTACTTTCAAGAAATCAAGTACTGGGTAATTTTTTTCTATTTTTTTTTCTTTTGTAAATTTTATATTATTAAGTGGATTATAAATATTTAACATAGTAATTATTATTTAGAGTGTGGATCTATGGAGTGAGATCTTTTTTTTTTTTTTTGTTTGTATGGAACTTTACTTTCAAGAATTCAAATATTGGGTAAATTCTATAAAAAAAAAGTACTGGGTAATTTTTTTTTCCACAATAAATGGGTATTAGCATCAAGTCATAACAAATATGTTGCTGTCAAGAAGCTAGACAATATGGTGAGGGAAGTTGAGAGGGAATTTAAAACCGAATTGATTGTGATTGGCCAAAAACTGGCCAATCTCAAAAATAACAAAAAAGGGTAAGAAATAACATCGTTTGTATTAATTTTTCAGATTTACTTTGCCTTTTATTCCTGAAAAAATACTTCCTAATTATTTTTTGACCATTACATAATTTTATTGCAATGATGAACGAAAATTTGTGTAATCATGTTAAGTTTTAATGTAAAATGTCTTTGTTTTTCGTTTCACAGCTAGTTTTAGCTATCTTATTTGGTTCAATACCAGAAATTTGAAAAATTAACAAGGAAATTATTTTTAAGAAGTAGTTATATAAGCAGTTATGTGGTTTTACTTTTGTTTTTTGTTGGATTTGTTAATTTCTTATTTGAATTATATTTTGAACTTCGGCCTAGCTCAGGTCCTGTAGTTAACTTGGCAACTTGGACTGATAATGTTGGTGTAAAGATTTGCATTGATAATGAGATTAGTAGTTCAGGTGAGGCTTTAGCTTATATGTCTATTCAACTATTTGTTTGAAATCTTTAAAATGTTTTTCTTTTTTTTACTAGATGAATAAGAGACAAACTGTAACGCGAACAAAAAACAGATAAACATGGAAAATCCCAAAGAGAGGAGGAAAACCCACGGTAGAAGAGTAAGGATAAAATGTCCTTACTCCGAGGAAGACTACATTTCTTAAAGAACAATACAATGCGGAGCTTTTTGTTGCTCTACTCAGTGTCTCTTTTTCTATTTCTTCTTCTTCTCTTCCTAGTGTCCTTTTCTTTTATAGTACAAGAAAAAATGTTTAGCGTACATATACAAGCGGCAACATCCCATTAGTATTTTAAATAGGGAAATGTTAACAAGCACTGTGCGGTGCTTGTTAAGATTTCCCTATATAGGTCCTACTTATAAAAATGACAAAAAATTATTAAAAGAATTGCCAAAAAGGATTAAAAAAAATGGCTAAAAAATTGTCAAAAAGCTGCAAAAAAAAAAAAAAACTGCAAAAAGCTGCAAAAAATTACTGTTAACAGGCACCTTAGGGGCGTTAGCACAACCCTTTTAAACATGCCAAAAGGATAGCTTGCATTCCCATGTTCCTTGCTGCTAGGAGGATGAGAGAGAAATGAAGGAGGTGAGTGGGAGTGGGAGAGGGAGAGGGAGGATAGTACCAAGCATGATCGTGGGCTGTCCTCTCCTCAAGCCATTGGGAGCGTTCAACGTATATACCAACTTTGTCCTTGTAGACCACTGACCAATGAGAGTGCCTAGATCAGTGCCCTTTTGAACCAGTACCACTCATGGTAGTGCTCAAGGTATAGAGTAGTATACCAGAGAATGTCCCCTCTCCCCTTGACCCTAATACTACACACCTTTGGTGCTGCACTAAAAGTGCAGTCTCTCAAGTTTAGTCGTGTTGTTCCTTTGGCATAATGTTTACATGTGTAAGGCTAGGATGGATCATATATATCTGCCTTTTTTTTGGGTGAAAATAAGATTCATTAAAAACTAAGAAACAGCAACATTCTCAGTACAGACTCTATTAAAAAACATCCCATTGATGTCATCCTCAACAACATCAATTAAGTCCACAGGTGAACTATCAAATGTAGAAAAATCAGCATCTAGACAATAGCTCATCCTAGCAAGACTATCCGCACATCTTTTCGCCTGATGGAAGCAATGCTCAATACAAATCTGCAGAATGTGAGAGATCAAGAGCCTACAATCATCCAATAAAGGTGATGTGATGTTATTAACATATGAAGGATTTTCTAAGGCATCCACAATAGACTTGGCATCAAGCTCAATTTCAAGAGAAGTAATGTTGAGGTTGCTGCATAAAAGAATGCCCTCCCTTAATCCCTAAAGCTCAGCGGCAAAGCTGTTTGTCATACCAATACTCCTATTACACCAAATAGCCCACCTACCTGCATCATCCCTAATCACCCCTCCACAACCTGCCAAGTCGATGTTGCCACAATAGGAGTTATCTGTGTTAAGTTTCCATCAGCCTTGGATTGGCTTCTCCCATCTAATCCTCATCATGACATTTTGGGTTAGTAACCTTGGAGAGGAAAGGCAATGAAAGAATTCTAAGGCTTGATTAACAATCACCAAAGCAAGCTTTGGGTTCCTGCTTTTGCCATTGAAAACCAAGTTGTTTCTACTCTTCCAAACATTCCACATAGCAAAGGGAAAAACAACTTTCCAAGGCGGTTGAGTAGCACCTAAACTATGCTTAAATTTACTATTTAACATCAGCCAATCTTGAAGGTTGCTCCTCCAAAAAGCTTGATTAGTGGGTAGAACCCCCACCTGCCACAGGCATCTTAACAGCGGGCAATCCCTAAGGGCATGCAAAATGCTTTCAACTCCTTCTTGGTATAAAGGGCATGTAGTATCATGACTAACACCCCATGGCAATCCTATAAGCACTCTTCAAATCAAAGGTGCCTTTGGGAGACTCCAACCAAGCCAACTTATCAACACCTCTACTCAAAAGCGTCACTGGGTTTGCTTGAATCAACCTTTTAACTTCTAAGGGAAGCTCAAAGGGGATCTTCCCCCAATCCCAACCCGTGTCCATCATAAAGTCTTTAACTTCTAGATGGCTAGCCACCCTTGTGATAGGACCCTGAATCAACCCTCTAAGAGAACCTCCTAGTAAAAGAATTAAATGTCTTTACCCCCAACCTTAGTAATAGTACATATAATATTTGTGATCAATTTGAAAAATAACAAGCCCATTCATGTGTATGCTAAGTGATATTTGAACAACAAGAATAGTGTATTTATTATATTATATTTATTTATTAGTGGTTTTTTTTTACATGAATAATCCATTTTTTGAATTTTTATTTAAAGTCATAATTCCACTTACAAATAGAAAGAATCCCAAAAACTGGTATACATATATAATCTGAAAAATTAAGATTTCCCTTAAATATATATATTTTTGGATCTCCTTTGAAATGTTTAGATATTGACCCACAAGAAAAAATAAATAAATATGGACTGAAAGTATAACATCAATAACCGACAAACTCTCATCCAAAAAAAAAACAGACAAATGTGTTGAAATGTTTAAGAAACACTTATTTTGTATGTTATATTTTGCCAAAATGTTTATAATATCAAATATTTAAGAAACACTTATTTTATATGTAGTATTTTGTTATATATGAAATAGATGTTAGTTTTTATTTTCATGAAAAAAAAATTTTGATTTAAGCTTTGACACCCCCTAGGTTCAAATTCTGGTTCTGACCCTGTTTTTAGATAAATATAAAGTACAACTATGTAAATTTGTATTATGTAATTTTTGGGGAAAATGCATTGATTTATGTAAATTTGTATTTGTTAGATAGACATCAAGTATATATAGAATGTCTAAGTAAATAATATAGAAGTTGGCAGGTGTGGATTTGCATGTAAAGCTGCACCTTTTGACATAAGCCAGGTGTGATGCTTCATGCTTGTAGTCTTTGAGGTTTTTTTTTTACACTGATGTAATGATTTACAGTTTCTTTGGAGTAAAAGTTGTACCAAGTTTACTAAAATACACAAGAAACGTGTAAAAAATTGGGAAAAGTTAATGCCTAGTAGAATTAAATTTTGTTTGGCAGGGCCAAGTGGGGCAATAGACTCCATTTCTTTAAGGTATTTTTTGATATTGGTGTAATGATTTATGAGCCCAAATCTTTTATTTCACTCTATACTCTACCAATAAAAATTTGCTATAATTCACTTAATTAATTAAATACTACTATTAATAATAGTAGTATTTAATTAATTAGGTGAACATGTGGCAAGTTTTTATTGGTGGAGTATAAAGTAGGAGAGAAAAAATAGGACTGAAGATTTGAACTTGTAATTTATAGTTTCTTTTGGAATAAAATTTGTAATAGGCTACTAACATACAAAAGAAATGTGTAAAAAAAGGGGCAAAGTTAATGCCTAGTATTATTAAATTTCGTTTGGCAAGGTCAACGGGGCAATTGCCTATTGCCCCTACTCCATAGCTTTGAGAAAATCTATTATTTCTCAGTAATATGTATCTTTCCAATCACATAAGGATAGGCCCCAAACATGATATACAACCTCCCTAGTTCTGCCCTGCATGGGCCATTTTAAAAAAGAGTAATACTATTGGCACAAACTATTTTACAATATTTTTACAAAATGTTGATGTGTCAACTTCTTATTAGTTTTCATCTAGGCTCACTACTAATATCACTTTTTCAGTTATCAATAATCACTCACCACATCAGCAGTTTGTAAAATTTTTTGTAAAATAGTTTGTATCTCTAACATTATTCTTTAAAAAAAATTAAATTGCAAGTTATGGTGGGTCAATGTGTGCAATGGTAGACTAATTTGGGATTGTTCTGATTTTTTTTTAGTTCTCCTAGGAACAACGAATTTTTCATGACTTTTTTACATCTCCTTTTTATTTTTATTTATTACTAAATGACTATTTCACATTTTATTCACGGAGCATTTGAAAGATAAGATTATAGACACACCTAATTTCATACTCAATTTGACAACATACTAAAATGGTTGATTGTGAGCGGCTTTAAAAAAATGGGGAGTCTACACAAAAAGGGCTGACCATTTTAGGGAGTTGTAAAATTAGATGTATACCTATTGTCTGAAATAAGGAACTCAATTGGGTCCATCAAAACACAAAACATGGGAGAAGATGTGAAAAAATTCATTCAGTTTCAACTTTCAAGATACTTTTCATTTTGTTGTATTGCTTTATTGACCAGTTTTTTTAGAGACACTAAAAAATTCAATGGTGCGAATTTATATGAAAATCAATAAAAATTTGTTCATTAAATTGGTATAAAAAAATATTATGAAAATTATTGTATAAGGTCTGACTGTCTATTATTTTCACCGCTCAAAGTTTATCACGTGAAAAACTGTAGTACAAGTTATGCTATTTTATATATTTATGTAGTCCCCAAGACCTTGTGGGTGCTCACATGTGTGCCCTTGCATACTTGTTGGTGTGACAATTTTTAAACTTGTGTACTCTTGACTTGAATCCTAGGTACTTGTCAGTTGACATTATAAAGATGGAGTGACTTCAATTCTCACAGAGACATACACACAGAGAGAGAGAGAGAGAGAGAGAGAGAGAGAGAGAGAGAGAGAGAGAGAGAGAGAGAGAGAGAGAGAGAGAGAGAGCAAAGGCATGGCGGTGGCGGAGGAGGAGGAGGGGGGATAGTGAAGTTCGTGTACCAGAACAACCATTCTTCTCTCCCTCACCACTATCTCTCGGGTTCATTCACTCTCGTTTCTGAAGAGACCCCTCCCACCACCAATCTCCTTGTCAAAGGCCACCTTCCTGTGAGTACTACTGTACTGTGTACACTGCTTTAACTACTACTTCTACTTTAACTACTAATACTACTTTATGAACTCATGGTCTGTTTTGTTTTTTATTTTATTTTTTAAAATGTGTATATTGTTGTAAAAATATGGATGTAAACAAGTGTTAGAGAATATTTTTCCTTCATAATGCCTACTCAAGTAAATCCAGCCTAACTAAATTGACATTTCGCCTAATTGAATTGACATTTCTTCATGCATAAAGTGCTTGGGGTCTAGCGAAAAAAGAGTTTAAGACATGAGTCATATATTTTTTTGGTTTGTTATTAGGTTAAGAGTTGCTCACTTGCCATACACACACTGCCTGCCACATGGACTGAAAACATGATTTCAGTTAAAGTTGTGAAACTGTGTTTTTAAAACACAATTTCACCATTTCATTTAACCGAGACCATGTTTTCAAAACATGTTTTCAAGTGAAGTGTGTATGAAGTGAGCAATAACGAGTGTGTAACAAGATTTTCCCTTTGGTTAAATACAACTTTAGTTTTTTAGCTAATTTCCTCCACAACTTCTTTTTTGGGTATAACTAATAACCTAAACTTGAACGGCCAAGTGCTCTGTAGTTCCATGGTACCACTAGCATTTATGATGAGGATTGAAAAAAAAAAAAAAAAAAGAGTACTTCAACAAACTTCAGCAAAAGGTGCATCCAAAAAATTTAGTATATGTTTGGTGAAATGAGGAAAATTGTTGTTTGTAGCATTTATATTTATATATATATGTCTAAAAGTTAAAGCATAGCATTTATTGTTACTACGCTCTAGTTGAGGCATATCAACGTTCACGCCATTATCTTTTTTCTTCCCAATTTTCCTGTAATTGTTTTTATCAATTTTTTTTTTAATATTTACAAATCTCCAACTTTTCTCTCTTCCTTACCTTTTCATCTCCTCACCACTTCTCCAACTTTTCTCCCTCCCTTACCTTTTCATCTCCCCACTATACTTTGCATTAATACCATTCTTCTTCTTCCTTCATCTTCCTTTTATTTTTGTCTCTTCTTATTCATACCCTCTTATTATAAATTTGTCATTATCTTTTCCATTCTATGCATAATTTTCCCTCACAAAAAAGGTTGTTTCTCTCTCTCTCTCTCTCAATTTTTTGGTGGAATTTTTATTTTTCTTGCATCTCTGCTTTAGGTTGATAATTTTTTTTTTTTTTTTTTATATTCTTTAAAACTCTACTTTGGATTAATGCAATTTTAGTTTTGTTTTTTAAATTGTTGTTGTTGTTATTGTTTTTTTTTTTTGTTCTCTTGATTGTTAAATGTTATCCTATTGCATTAAAAAAAAAAAAAAATTAAATATAGCATATAAAAATATAATATTATTCTATTATATAGCATGATTTGAATAATTTGGTATTTATTGTATTTTGGTATTTATTCTATTACATAGCATGATTTTTTATAGTGCTCAAATTGGTTATATTAATTATTTTAAGCATAATGAAATTTTAATATCATTTTTCTAATATTTATATAAGAAACAATTGATTTTTTTTTTTTTTTTTATGTGAGGAACAATTGATTTGAAATATGGTATTCTTACTAAAATTTTAGTTGTCTTTGCAACTATTGAAACAATGTCCAACAAAAAGGGAAAAAAATAAAAAACTTTACTAACATAAAATCCAGAATGTAAAAAAAATAATTTGAAGGATATTTGCATTTTTTGTTGGCATGAAACATGCCTATTTATATGACCTATATCATGCAATTCTCAATTTAAAAACACATATATATGCTATGATCAAATCACTGCACTATTCTTAGTGTCTTTCTATTTTGTCTATAAAATAACTAAAGATTACCTTTTTTTTTACAAGGAAAGTTATTGAATTTTTTTTTTTATACATCGATAGTTGAGGGTGAGAGATCTAAATCTGAATATCTTGATTAGAAATTGAGATGCCAACCAGTTAAACTAAATCTTATTGAAATATTGGAGAAAACTAATAATGAGTTGCACCGCACATCATGGGGGAACTCAACTAGTTACTCTTAAATCTTAAGACATTGATTTTCATCAATCCTTACTCCACATTGTCCGTACAAACCACCTATTTTACGTTTTAAATGTGTCTATCAATAAAATAAAATGTGGACGTCACGTGTGAAATTATAGACATTGTGTGTACAAATTGTACATCCATGTCAATACCACTACATCAACTGCCACCTCAACATTATGTTAATAATGAATGTTTTGACAAATCAAATCTAGAGACCATGCTTCCCCTTTTAACCCAAACCAAATGGACTCCTAAGTTTCTTGAGCAACCAAAAAGAGGGTTATATTAGAATTTTTAAACATTGCTTTGTAAAATTTATTGGTAGCTTTATTTTGGTGTTTGTGGAAAATTTTGGATTGTTTTCTCTATGATGGTGAAGTAATCTCGCCAATGAGTTTTAGCTCAACTTACACCTTCTTTTATAAGTCCTTGGTGGATGGTGAGATCATGAATTCATGACTCATTATATGCACGTGTAACTTACTAATAAAATAAAAAAAAATGTTGCATTAATCTCAGTACTGTAGTTTTCTATGTGATAATGGATGGTGAATATACTGTGTTTCTTAATTGAGAAATTTATCAAATTTGATAAATTGATATCTGATTTGAATTGAAAAAATCTATATAATCTAGCTAGATGACCTTTATAATCTATTTATATATTACTAAAAGCTGAAGCGTGACATTTATTGCTGCTGAGCTCCTGTTGCGCCACCTCATTGCCACTTCATTCGCCACAGAATTTTTATTTTTTATTTATTCCTATTTTTTTTACAAATATATATATATATATATATAAATAGATTATTGACTTTACATATTCATCTTTGTCGTTTTAACATCTATATATATTTCTTTTTTATTTCCAATTTTCCTATAATTTTTTTTACATTCACTTATTTTTTAATATTTACACTTTTTTCAACTTTTCTTCTTCCCCTTACTTTTCATCTCCTCCACTACCCTCTATTTTAATATTGTTATTCATCTTTCCCTTCATCTTCCTTTATTTGTCTCTTTTTATCCCTTCCCTCTTACTATAAATTTGTCACTCTTTTCCATTTTTTGCATAGTTTTCTCTCACAAAAAAAAAATTCTCTCTCTCTCTCTCTCTCTCTCAATGTTTTGGTGGATTTTTATTTTTATTCATCTCCGCTTTAGGTTGATAAATTTTTGTATTTTTAAGAACTCTAATTTAGGTTGATACGATTTAGTTTTATGTTTTAAGTTATTATTATTATTATTATTATTATTATTATTATTATTATTATTTTGCTCTTTGATTGTTAAATTTTATCCGATTACATTATAAAAAATTAAAGATAGTAGATAAAATAAAATAGTATTCCATTACATCTATATCTATATATTACTAAAAGCTGAAACGTGGTATTTATTGCTGCTGAGCTCCTGTTGCGCCACCTCATTGCCACGTCATTCGCCACAGAATTTTTATTTTTATTTATTCCTTTTTTTGACAAATATATATATATATATATATATATATAAATAGATTATTGACTTTACATATTCATCTTTGTCGGTTTTAACATCTATATATATTTCTTTTTTATTTCCAATTTTCCTATTTTTTTTTTTACATTCACTTATTTTTTTAATATTTACACTTTTTTCAACTTTTCTTCTTCCCCTTACCTTTTCATCTCCTCACTACCCTCTATTTTAATATTGTTATTCATCTTTCCCTTCATCTTCCTTTATTTGTCTCTTTTTATCCCTTCTCTCTTACTATAAATTTGTCACTCTTTTCCATTCTTTGCATAGTTTTCTCTCACAAAAAAAAAAAAATTCTCTCTCTCTCTCTCTCTCTCTCAATGTTTTGGTGGATTTTTATTTTTTATTGCATCTCCGCTTTAGGTTGATAAATTTTTGTATTTTTAAGAACTCTAATTTAGGTTGATACGATTTAGTTTTATGTTTTAAGTTATTATTATTATTATTATTATTATTTTGCTCTTTGATTGTTAAATTTTATCCGATTACATTATAAAAAATTAAAGATAGTAGATAAAAATAAAATAGTATTCCATTACATAGCATAATTTGGATAATTTAGTATTTATTGTTATATCTTTTAATTTTTCTTATTTTTTTCTTCTCTTCTATTTTACTCAATATTGAAATTCAACCACAAAGAAAAGATATAGTTAATTCCTCATTGGGTATCTTACAGGGGGCAGACAATTGCTAGAACAGGTTTGATAATGATGAGTTTTGCGGTCTGTACTCTGTCCTTAACCATAGTTGTATATGGATTTCAACTTATACTATGCGCTTCCTGGAATTTGCTGATGATGATGGTCAGTAGTTTCTGTCACAGATACTAATTTTGATTCTAAACTAATTCATTCAACTTTTGGTTCCAACATATTTTAAAAGTTGATGCTATGGCAAGACATTTTTAGTGCTCTATTCATTGTTTTCTTTGCAGCTATTCTTGGTGGCTATCGGAACTTTGAGTTATATGATGATCATAAGGCTTTTCAAGATAGTGCACAAGCCCTGGCTGATTTGAAGTTTACATATGTTGTTTTTTGCCAGGTTTAGTTGCGGCTATGATTAACAATTTCCAGATTTTAATGCACCCCTAATTCCCTATTCCTGATTTATCTTTCATAATATATTTGTACTCATTTTTTTTAACATCTACACTTTCTCCAACCTTTCTCCTTCTCTTTACCTTTTCATCTCCCCAAACATTCTACCTTGATATCACTCTTCCTCTTTCCTTTTATCTTCCTTTATTTTGTTTCTTTTTATTATCATCCTCTTAGTATAAATTTGTCATTCACTCTTTCATTCTTTACATAATTTTCTCTCACAAAAAAGTGGTTATTTCCCACTCTTTCTCCCTCAATTTTTTGGTGTATTGTTATTTTTATTTTTCTTGCAACTCTATTTTAGCTTGATAAAGTTTTGTATTCTTTAGAACTCTATTTTGGTAGATGGGATTTAGTTTTGTGTTTAAAGTTTTTATTTTTTATTTTATTTTATTTATGACTTTGATTGTTAAATTTTATCATATTGCATTATAAATAATTAAAAATAGTATATAGGAATGTACTACTATTATATTACATAGAATTATTTGGATAAGTTAGTGTTTATTGTTATGTATTTTTTTTTTCTTTTCATATCATTTTATTTAACATTTAAATTCAGTCACATCCCCCATATATATTATTAAATTATTTATATTTCCACTCATTTTTTATTTTAAAAATTTTAAAATATAATATTTTGCCTAAATTAAATAAATAAAATTGTCCACATTAAGTGGAGTAATGTTAGGGAAACACTCATTCTCACACCCAATGCATCAAAGGAAGAATGAAATGCAAAACAAATCAAGTTAGAAACAGTAAATTAAAAAAAAAAAAAAACTAATAATGCATATTTAATGTCATAGAATCATCATCAAATTTTGGAAAACGATAGGTTGCCAATGGAGAGAGAGAGAGAGAGAGAGAGAGAGAGAGAGAGAGAGAGAGAGAGAGAGAGAGAGAGAGAGAGAGAGAGAGAGAGTCAATTAGTAATCGTTGATTGGAAATCAAGAGGTTGTAAGGAGAAGTAAAAAATAAAATAGAGATTATCGTATGGAGAACATTAAAAACTTTACAGTGTGGTAGTATAAACTGTTAAATTCACTTAAAGAATTAAATCAACAATCGACAATTAAATACAATCATAGTACTAAATTTAAATTTAAAACTAATCAAACTCTAGCTATAGAAACCATATTAATCATAACTAAAAAAGCGATGTTCTCTGATAGTAGTAGAAATTACATAAGAAATAAAGTTAGAAAATTTAAAAATCCATTTTTTTGACATTTCATTTATATATATATATATATTTCATACACTATTACTTTCGAAAATCTAATGAACAATGCTACCTCTCATTTATCATCTTTGTTATGCAAATCATCAGTTAGTAAATATATGATAATGGTAAGAAGCGTTACAAATGATATCACTAAAATATATATATATATATTTATAATTAATTAGCCACTATTATTATGGAGTAGTAGTCTATAATTTTGTGCATCTAAAAAAGTGGAATATATAGAGTTTTCTTAAAGGTATGTGTAAAGATTCACTTTATGTGTGTGTGTGTGTATAAAGGTAAAAAAAAGGTATATTTAAGGTTTTTTATTAACTTAAAAACTAATGAAAAGTCAATGGTTAATAACTAAAATTATAATATTAATAAAATATTTAATGAGACTATCCTAAAAAAATTATCACGCACAACGCGTGGATATGCGACTAGTTATATTTTAAGAATGGATATATTTGTTGCACAATTATGAAGGAACTATCACTTTAATTGTTGCCAAGAGCTCTGTAATTCAATTGACACTTTTTGGTGTTTTTAACAGAGATGTCTAGAGGTTCAAATCCCCCACCCCTAACTATCTAATTATTAAAAAAAAAAAAGATATTTAAATTGTCACGTTCACAGTGTGAACCTAAAGAGAGTTATCATTTTGTATTGCTGTTACTTTGTATAATTGTGGAAGCAACAATCTGCTTTTAGTGAATAAGCTGTGCACTTGAGTCTGGCGTTTCATATGTGAGCCTTCCAATTTATCTATATAAGATAATGTAGAAAGTTAAGATTTTGTGTGAGTGAGGACGGAAAGTTTAGAAGTATGTACTGAACAATCAAAACAATGTGGTTTAGATGTGTTCCCGATACACTGACAGGCAAGCCAGCTGTAGATAAACCTGCTAGTTCAGGAGACATAGTTGGTGATGTGCTAATTAGTCTTACTGGCATTAATCTTGTTTTTTCATTTCATTGCCATTATGAAACAAGCAAAACCAAAATCATGTGGCATATGCAAATGCATGCATACCCAAATAACAAGGTTTTATGTTTGCCTCACTTCCTTGACTCATTCTCTTTTGGCTTTCTTGTTATCCTTGTAGCTTCTTCTACCTGTATATATTACCCCGTCGTTGCAACATATAAGTGGTCATTGTCACATAAGAACTTGCTTTCTTGAACACTTTCCTATTGCCTTGGGTTTTGAATCTTTTGATATGTGCTATTTCTTGGTTAAAATTTTATATATCTTGTTTTCTGGTGAACAGGGTTGACAGATTGACTAATTATTTGTTCATTTCTTGATACTTCAAGCTGCATCTTATCATGCCTCTGTGGCCAATGACATTGAATGTAAAATATGTCTCACAGTAATGCTTAAATGGAGAGTTTGTTAGGGTGGGTCCAAACCCAAAGTTCACCCCTGTGGCTGGATATAACTGGTTTGTCTCTTTTGTCTTTTCCTCCTGTGGAACTATTTACTATAATAACTTGGCTTAATCCCAAGTGAAGAAATATGTTCAACTGCCTTCTGTATATGAAGTTTGAATTTTTTTATAATCTTGGTCCCTTATCTTTTTGGTAGATTTCCCTTTTTGGGGGAGTGGGGGTGTTAAGCCTGGGATTTTCAAGTTCTTGTGAAAGAAAATTCAGTTCATAAGCAGGTCATATTGTACTTATTTCCTATTTTACTCTCTTTGCAGGTTTGATGGAGATGGGTGCGTGATTTTCTGCTCCCTTATTCTACCAGTGTTTCTTTCCAGTTTTCTTGAAGAAAGAATTCTAACATATAACTTCAGTACCTGGTTTCCCACTTCAGAATACCATTAATGTCTCTTTGCTTAGTGTGTTTGATTTGTGGGTGCTTTTTTGGGGTTACTGACTGCTCAAAGGCCAATATTTTGCACAATGAAAATAACAAGAAGTGTCAGTTAACATCTTATAAGATCCAAGTATTTGAAAAAAAAATTGGCAACTCTATTTAATTTGAAATTACATCAATTGATCTACTCACCTCATTAAAATGTGATATTTGCATAATATATGATCAGTACACATAGTGAAGTGTCAATTTTCTTGAGTCATCATATGTGTCAGCTATATGTGAAGTGAACCCTTGTAGTTCATTCTTTAGTCTGAATAGAATCAGTTGGCTTTTGTATCTGGTGCATAGTTGTCATACTAACTCCCATGAAATTTAATTGAAAAACCTTGACTTTTCGGACACAACTGCAGTCTGGCGATGGAGCCAAATAAATAATTTTTCTAATAAGCATTTGCTTTTTTCCCCCTTTACCACGTTTTTGAGGTTCTTCTCATGCCTAAATACGTTAAGCTATTTGACACTGGCACTTGAGGTTAAGGACATGAAGTTTGGATACAGATATTGTCTTAATATTAAACACTGAATTTTTACTGGTTTAACTCCATGAATCACTGAATCAAATTTGCTATGAGTGAAAGCTTTCTCCATGACTATTTCTGTGGTGGCAGGCATTGAATCTGAATTTTTACTAGTTTAACTGCATTGAATGCAACTGTCATGTTAATTAGTGAGTTCAAAGTGGAGTAATGTAATCAAAACTAACTTTGGATAAAGAAAGAAGATAATATGCTTGATTTCATTCTTTATGATCCCTGGGCAAACTCAGCTGTTTTCTGTATTAGTGAAGGGAAAAGAAAACTTGATTTTAGTTTGCTTATATCATTTCCTATTTTCATGATGTTTATTACGCTATCTAGAGTTATATTCTGGTTGGTTTTGGTGAATTTTGTGTCTGTATTTTTGGTGGAGAGCACTTGATTGTTTCTAACCATCCTGCTAGTTTTATGTTAGTATATTATAGTTGGATATGTTCAGTTTTATGTTAGTATATTATAGTTGGATATGTTCGGATATTTTGTTCTGCATTTTACAGACTTTCCACTTTTTTATTAGATTTTTTAGATTCATGAATGTTGTTGGGAACCCATTACATCTACCCCTTATTAATCTGTAAAAAGAAGAAGGGATTCAGGTGATACCTTTAATTTCGCAGTATGGTTCACGGTTTGCGCATCAGAGATGGGAAAGCAACCTATGTCTCCCGCTATGTAAGGACATCTAAGCTTCAACAAGAAGATTATTTTGGAGGTGCTAAATTTTTTAAGGTATACTAGTAAGCTGTTTCTTTTGTTCTTTTCCTCTCTTTTCTGGTATTTTCATTTGGTGCTTCATGCCATTAGGATTTTCTCCACTTTTTAGTGACATTTTTTGCCTGTGCATATGAACTTTACTGCTAATGGGGTGATAAAAGATAAAGTTTGTGATAAGGTAATTGATGATTGTAGTATTAAAAAAGTCGAGCAGATAAATGTGTGTTGTATATTTTCAATTTGGTAGTTACATTACAGGGTGTTGTCTCTTTTCTTATTTTTTATTTCATTTCCAGCTTGGAGATCTCACGGGATTGTTTGGATTAATCATGATGATCATGCGAATGCTGAGAGTAAAATTGAAAGTATTAGATATTTCATATGGAACTGGAACTGGTAAGTTAGTCTAGTGTTCAACTTTTTCTGGAATGAAAAGACATCATCTGCTAGGATGCTCATAGCTTCCTTTAGTACATTTCAAAAACATTATTTTATGTATTATTCGGTTTTTGATTTTAATAAATCTTAAGGTTGACTTCGCTTTTCTGTGTTGAGTACTAGTGTATGTATAGGTCTTTTATCGGTTGTATCCCTAAACATTAGGGTGCAGGTACACTGATATACCTGGAAATTATTTTTTTCCCCATTGGAGACTTAAACATGGGACCTTAACCATCACCTCATGCTATGAGTGGGGTGGAGGTGCCAACTAACCCAAAAGTCATTTGCAACTATTGGTGATATATTATATATTGTCCCAAAAGCCCAAGCTATTAGGAAAGAGTGAATTGAATCATGAGTGCATTTGATAGCCTTAAAGGCATTTACAGTCCATTTGTAATGGGTATATCTCATTTTTCCCCTATTTGTCATCTGTGTCCAGGTAATACTGCTCTACTATATCACCATGGGAAACTTCTAGCACTTCAAGAGGCTGATAAACCTTGTAAGCTTTCTCCTTTTGTTTTTACTTCTGGAAAAAAATAAAATAAGAGGGGGAGAGGGGAGGGGGGGGGGGGGGTGGTATTTCTCTGCATTCCATTGATCAGATAGCCTAATAGGGAGATGTGTCTATATATCCCCATCAGCATATAAATTATCTATTTATATTTCTGGGTTGCTTTACTGATTGTAGTGCCATGATGATGTAACCACTATGCTTTTTAGGGGTGTGCATGGGTTAGGTTGAGTCGGGTTAAGGCGATTTTTTGATCCAATTCATCATGGTGGGTTAAAAAAAATTCAACCCAACCCAACCCATCACATAAGTCCAACCTAAGCCAACCCAACCCACATGGGTCGGGTTAAACTCATGGGTTGAACAATTTTTTTATTACTATTATTATTAAATTAAGCAAAATAATATATAAATATAAATATATTTAAAAAACCCAAAGATTAGTATCAATGTAACTCTTTAAAGGCAAACAACATTAATGACTAAACAACAAGAGTAATTTGCTAGGGTTTGTGTGAACTAATTGACTTTTATATAAGATAAGAAGAGCTAGTTATTTAAAAAATTTATTAATTATATAATATATATTAAATATATGGGTGGGTCGGGTCGTGTTTAGCAGGTTTGGAATTTATGGCCCGAACCCAACCCGATCCGCTATCAAAAAAGAATTTGTAACCCAACCCAACCCACCAAGCCCTAAAAACCGACCCAATCCGGTAGGTTGGGTTGGGTTGGATCGGTTTTGGCAGGTTCACGGCACACCCCTAATGCTTTTTTATGGTGGGGAAAAAGGCATTACAGAGTAATGCCAATTTGGTTGTCATATATGAACTCTTTCAAATAATTTCTTGCCTCAAACATAGAACTGAGATTGTTCTCACTGCAATACTTAGACGTCCTTAAAGTTTTGGAGGATGGAGATCTTCAAACTCTTGGCATGCTGGATTATGACAAGAGGTTAGCACATTCCTTTCCTGCTCATCCAAAAGTTGACCCATTCACTGGTAAAGACATCCTTATAAAAGAAACTCAGTAACTCATTGTGATGGAAGAGTCCTTTTAACTTACAGAATCCTCCCATTCAGGCGAGATGTTTACATTTGGCAGTTCAAATTCACCACCATATATCACTTACAGAGTAACTTCCAAGGATGGTTTCATGCATGACCCTGTACCAATAACAATCCTATCGTGATGCATGATTTTGCCATTACTGAGAACTATGCAATTTTCATGGATCTTTCATTGTGCGTCAGAGGAAAGGTATTGAACTTGTAAAGTTGTTGCAACTTGGATCAATCACATAACGTGCAACTTGGAATAATTGTTTAAATTTTGAAAACACGATATTATGGAAATTTGACGCGAATAAAAAAGCTCACTCTGGTGTACTTCCTCGATACACAAAAGATGAGCTGCAAATAAGATGTTTGAGCTTCCAAGTTGCTTCATCTTCCATAATGGTGTGCTTGTTTGCTTTGCAATCCTTTTGTTGTGCCAGAATGTAGAGTGATTAGGGGGAAATTTTTAATTTTAATATCAAATTTTTATAATAAAAAAAATACCATAATACCATAGTTTGGAAACAAATTGTAAAAGTAAAACTTTTCTATATCACACATCTCGAAGTCACAATTTCAGGCTGAAATCTTTTCTTGAAGATCCAATTCCATGCTTACTTCGTAATTTCACTGGGGGCTGGTGTATTCACATAAGTAGTGTGAAATCATGGTTGAAGATGTGATTTCACTGCACATTGAAATGTTAGGTTAAAGCAATGATTTCACTGTTGAGTACAACAACAAAACCTTATCTCAACACTTTGGGTCAACTATAGATCCTCAATAGATGAATCCAGGTAGGCCACATGAATCTAGTGGGGGATGCCTCAATTTGTATAAATAAAAAGGATTCATTCTTCACAATGCAATTCACCCCTGGGTAAATTGTCTTGGTTGAAATCCAATCTTCAACATGCAATTTCACGTTGCATACTTGATATTCTCTTGTGGTGGTGGTGGTGGCAATTTTGAACCAAGCATAAAATCACATCGAGACACGATTTCACTTAATATTGGAACCTGAAGATGCAATTTCAAAAGATGTTGTATTTTAACAAATTGTTTCAAAACAACAATATTTTTATAATCTGATCACTTTTTCCTACTAACTCAATTATCAGAGCTTTTTGTTCTTGATTTGTGTTAACATACTCTAATCACTTGGGATTGGCTACACAAATCTATTCATGCCTATCAGTTTTATAATCACATGACATCTTCTGTTAAATCTCTTGAGAACCTCCTTTTAATGTTTCAAGCCAGCAGCTCCTTCCCTATTCACCATTGCATGGGTTTGTTGACTGATGGAAATGGGACATTCTCAAGTGCTTAAATTGAAGGACATACTTCACCTTAATTTATTTATAAGTTCCATGTTTTCTGTTATTCTTCTAAGTAACTTCTCTGGTAGAATTTTGGAAATTTTCATTGACCCAAATTATTGTGACATCTTCCTGACAGAATTTTAAAACACATATTTGTGTCTTTTGATTCTATAGGTTTTCATGTCACACCTTTTGTGTTTTTTTTTTGGAACTTGATGTTCATGTCCATGTCCATGTCTACATATGATAAATTGAAAATAAGGATGATGTATGTATGTATGTATGTTTCTGATCAGGATAAATAAAGATGATAATGTATGTTGACCAGAGGAGCTGCTTCATTAGATTCAAGAATCTATCTTTGGTTATTTTGTATTTTCTTAATTTGCAGTCAATCTAAGATGAATTTGCAGTCAATTCAATCTGGGGGAAAGGAGCTTATTCCTTACTATAGTTGAGATTTGGCCGATTTCATTGTTCTATATTTGCAAATTTATAACTTCTCGTCGTTCATGATTAAGCCATAATTAAAGTTTATTACTTTTTTTTAATGACTTCCTTTTGCTAGCCAATGCTTGGGAGGAGGAGGATGGAGTTGTTCTGATCACTTGTGGCCTTGAGAATTTTGATATGGACAGGCTCAATGGGATTGTGAAAGAAGAGCTTGAAACTTTTCTTCTGAGTTGTAGGTCTTTCACCTATTTTATGAAATTTCAAAGCTCTATGTCTGCGTACATGTTTCTGATAGTTAATATTCTTTTCAGGTATGAGATGAGATTCAACATGAAAACTGGTCTAGCTTCACAGAAGAAATTATCAACGTCTGCTGTAGAGTTTCCTAGGGTGAATGAGAGTTACACTGGCAGGTATATATCCACTTTTGGTGATCGGAGAATTTGGGTTGCTTATTGTCAGGAGATCCATTCAAAGATTGCAAAAATGCTCATTCTAGCAGCAGATTGAAGAAGCTAGATACTCAAAGGCTATATTTATATGATCTCTTTATTATTTTTGAATATGTTTTGAAACTAGTTTTTGTTTTTCAGCCTACTTTCATCATTTTGCTATAGCCATGCTTAATTCATTTTGTTTTCCTGGCTGTCAAGTCCTTATGTATTCCATCGTTTGTATCTAAGCAGGAGACAACGATATGTATACGGAACCATACTTGAAAGCAGTGGAAAAATCACTGGGATTATCAAATTTGATCTGCATGCTAATCCAGATACTGGAAAAACAAAACTTGAAGTTGAAGGAAATGTTAAAGGCATCTATGACTTTGGACCTGGCAGATTTGGTTACAAGGCTATTTTTGTCCCTCGTGTGCCAGGCATTAAATCTGAAGAAGATGATGGCTACTTAATATTCTTTGTGCATGATGAGAATACTGGGTAATAATTTCATTTCTCCCACTTTTGACTAATTCATATTCTCTCTTTTAATTTAATGCACGAAAATTTTGATGATTAATGTTTTTGCTTTGTTAAATAAAGTAAATGCTAGTCAAATTATGAGATTTAAAGGTTTTGTAAGAAGGTTATAGAGGATTGATTGCTCCTAATTTTTGGTAATTTAGGCTTTTTAAATTGCATCAAAGGTGAAAAATATTACAATACATGCTGATATCCCAACTTGTTACATCAACTGTTGATGATACAGATTAAAGTTTTGAATTTTTTGATGATGATACAATCTCAATTTTTCATTTATAATTATGCAGAAAATCATCAGTTAATGTACTTGATGCAAAAACAATGTCAGCTAATCCTATCGCAGTTGTTGAGATAACCCCATAGAGTTCCACCCGGTTTCCATGCCTTCTTCGTGACAGAGGTCACTGTTACATCAATTGCTTATGGGTTAAATTTCTTTCTTACACTTCTCTGTCTCGCTACAGTTGAAATTAACTTCATGGTTGAATTCCAAAGAGGGTTTTGAAAAGTAAAAATTTAGGACAAACAAGATTTAGACAAATAAAATTGACAATGACAAGGATGGTGCGCCTGAGATTCATACTTTTGAAATCACTTACAATGTTTGCTTATTTTTTAAGAAACAAACACACACATAAATAAGAGTGAAGGAATGGGGTTCTAACACAGGCATACCACAAATTCTTCTAAAAACCCATGGTCACTTCCAATGCTTACTAAATACTACTATGTTTGAAAATAATATGGTACATATATCTATTTAATGCTCCCTCTAATTGACATAAGTTACATCTAATATTGGTAATGGCTCAACAAATATATCTAACACCATAATTTTCTAAAATTAATGATGTCTTTTATATTTGATACTGGTAGGGAAGTTGAAACATGCGATCAGGGTTAGGGTGTGGCTTTTGTAGTAGTTTGTAGGGTTTTACACTTGTCAAGCAAGCAAGAATAAAATATAATAAAATAAACATATCATCAAGCAGAGCCAATAGTTAAAAATCTCCCCTTCTCCCTTCCCTTGGACCAAAGCTCACTTTATTACCCTGAGGACTTGGTGCTAGAAATGACAATTGAGTCAACTGACCAATTCACTGCTTCAGATCTGAGTCTTGTTGAAAAGAACTTGCTTGGTAGAAGGGTTGGAGCCAGAAATGGATAATTGAGTCACCAATTCACTGCATTAGATTGCAGTCTTACTGAAAAGAGCTAAGAATATTTTCAATAAGACTTTGATAAGCATTGTAGCAGAGTAGAATGCATATATATATATATATATATATTTTCTTGAGAATAAAGATAAGGTTCCAAAAATTAATAGAAAAATATTTTAGTTTTCACCATGGAACTGCATTGTTAAACCTGTGATTATTTTGTTCCTATTTTTTCTTCTGCTTTCCCTCTTTGCCCTTTTTTATTTATTGTGGTGGTTCTAATTCATATTCATCATTTTTGTACAGGAGCAACTTCAAGAGCAGGGGAAATCATGATTGTCAGATTGTTGGAAATCCCAGAATAACTTTGAAAACAGAGAAACTGCCAGTGAAGAGGACCCATGTAAACAACCACACGGAAAAATTAAATTGTACCCTCCAAATAATGTACCTAGGGATCCTTCTAAATCAAGAGGAAAAATAAAATTGTAATAATTCCCATGGACCCCAGTGAGAAGTAACACTTAAAAAAGATTGGACTTTGACAATATGATGTGAGGGTCAATTATCAAATTCAGCTTATCTTTTCTAAAAGTTAATTTTTCTGTCTCTATTAGTATTATCTTATTCTCTATTACAGTAAAATGGTATTAGAGCTTAGCATCATTGTTTCATGAGGCTGGAAGCATACAAAATTTTTAATGGAAGCTTCTTGAACGTTTTGTACTCTATTCCCCATTGCTTAAATGGGAAACTACTGCTAGAAACTTATGAAAATATTCTGCTGGCCATTGTCATCCAGCTTGAAGAATGTATCCATGGCAGTTTTTCTTTTTTTCCCTGTCATTGTAAATATTAGATTTCAAATGCACCAAAAATAAACAAAACCCAGATTGCTTGAGGACAGAAATTGTAAAAAATAAAAATTCTATTGTCATTTATTTATGTATAGATTTATTAGGCATCTGTTCTATTACAAAGATTATAGTTCAAAAGGTTCAAACTCATTATAAACCGGTATGCTCATGTACTTATACTAGTCGCAGACTCACACGATGCGTGGAAATAAGTTATTATTTTATATTGTAATATAATGTATAATTTTTTCTCTTAATTTGTTCTCCCTAAAAATAAATTTTTTTTTTATTTGGTCCAGTTAGATCTATTTCGGTCCAATTTGTTCCGCTTGGTCCAATTCGGTCTACTCATTCAATTTTGGTCCCCCCTTAATCCATTTTAGACTAATTTGACCTTAAATTGATTCCTTTTGTAGTTTTTTTTTTTTTCCAAGTTTAGCTCAAAAATTCATTTTTTTCCTTAATTTTTTAGTTGAAAAGTATGAAATTTTATTATATTTGAGCTAAAATCTTTAGTTTTGAGTTAAAAAATTCAAGGAAAATACTAAAATAGACATTGGAAGTTAGAAATATGAGCTCTAAAAATGCAATAAAAATGATAAACATTCAAAAGGCTTATTCATTCCGCATTGGTTCTATTCAGTCCATGCGGTCCTCTTTGGTCCAATGTGGTCCTATTCGGCCCTATTTAGTCCTTTATTTCCACTAAAGTTCTATTTGGTCGAATTCAGTCCATTTCTTCTTATTCAGTCTACTTCGGTACAATTCGGTCTATTCAGTCCACACCTGCCCTATCCTGTCGACTTTGGTCTTATTCAGTCCATTCTGTTTACTTTGGTTCTATTTGGTCTCATTCTATCCACATTGGTCCCATTCAATCCATTCTGTGCACTTTGATCCACTGCAGTTCTATTCAGTCTATTTTGTCCACTTTTGTTCTATTTGGTCCATTCTGTCCACTTCGGTCCTATTCAGTCCACATTAACTTCGGTCCTATTCGGTCCAATTGGGTCCCGTCCGGTCTATTCTATCTACTTCGATCTCTCCGGCCTTATTGGGTCCACCTTGTTTCTATTCGGTCCTATTCTGCTCATTTGGTCCACTTTGTTCCATTTGGTCCATTTGGATCACTTTGGTTCATTTTGGTCCACTTCAATATATTTTTGTGCACTTACATAATGGGAAAAGACATGTTTAGGTTGAAAGCATCTAATCTAAATCCATATTTATTAAAAAAAAAAAAATCTCAAACTTTGTAATATCAATGATCACATATGATGAGCCCTGATGTGCTATTTTTAGGCAACTATAGTTCATATTGTCATAATTCTGATAAACTATCTCTTCTACATACTGATTAATTGAATAAAGGACCAGGATCCAATAGCAAATGGTAACAAAGAGGTTGAAGTAGTGAAAACCTAAGTGATCAAATGACTATATGCTACCTAACAATTTTTTTGTTAAATCTAAAAATTTTTGTGGATCAGATGACTATATGCTAACTAACTTAAACCTAAGGACCCATGTGTTGATCATCACATTAAACCACATTGTGCCTATTAATTTGTTCACTCTGTGTTCCCAAGACATATTCATCAATTCTTTCTTGGCTACCTCCCCCAACAATAACATAGCACCTGAATATAATAGTTAAGAGTTCAGATGGCAGCAGAAGCCAAAGCAGCAAGATAGGTAATACCTTTGACCACACTGCAAATACAGCTTCCAAACCAAAATCTGAAACCAATTGAGTTATATATCACAATACTGTATTCCCATTGCCAATCAAAAATGAGCTATGCCTTGTAAAGATCAGCCAACATTTATCTGAAGACAATGACACCAACAAGTTCTTGAACAAGAATGCCAAAATATAAATTTCTCCTCAAAACCAATTGTTTGATTTCAACTTACACCCAAGGTCAGGTCATAGAAAATTCCCAAAAAGTAGTAAAGAGAGAGTAAACCTGACTGAATTCATGTGGAAAGTTAAGGCATGCTGAAATTTGTTCTTATTTATTAGCATTTTATGTGGCTTTCTAAGAGCTAAAAAACAATGCATGCTTTCTTTGTTTGTATGGTACATGGAGCATTATGATAATTAAGAGGAGGTTTGTCCCAACTAGTCACTGGATAGAGATCAACGATGGTAATCGAGCTAATAAGATTTGTTTGGAAGTCCAGGGCAGGCTTAGCTTATATGTCTATTGATTTGTGTGATTGAAATTAATTTCCAAATGAGGGCACAAAAACAAACTCCTATGTGGATTTGTAAGTACCGATGATAAATAATTATATTAGTCTAATAATGAAATTCAACAGAAATTCACCATTGTCTTCCAAATGTTCCAATTTTCCCATAAGTAATTTCTTATTTTTTTTATTCTCTCTCAATAGCCATTGATCATGGGAAATTTTAGTGGTAAGCCTGTTAATCTTTTCGACCAAATTTTGTGCCAACTCTTTTCCCTCTACTACTTTTCCTTGCTTTATTCTAAGCTCATCTTGGAGCTCAACAACTTTTTTCTCTAGGCCATTCACTTTGTCAAGAAGCTTGTTTTTCTTTTCTTCATAATCTTCCCTTATTTAAAATATCAGAGACTATTTCTTGAACCAATTGGATTAATCTACTCTGCAATTCCATTCCCCCATCAACTTCCTTAGACTTCTTCTTCAGCTTCAATCTTAGTTCATCAATCGCAAGTTATTGACATTTTAATATTGGCAAGTAACTCATTTTGCTTCTCTTCCTGCGCCTTTAATGGTTTTTCCCTCTCTAGCTTGAGAGTCTGGTTCTCTTCAAGTTTAAGTCTTTCTATTGGGATTAAGAGGTCATTGTCCTTCTCTTTCCATGCATCTTATGCAGCTTTCCTGGTCTCAAAATAAACTTTCTTCAGGCTTTTAGACTTTGATTGGAAACTAGGGTGGAGCTGGCTGCAGAATATATATTTTATCTGAGAAATCCTCTCTTTTGCTTCTTGAATAGTAGCAACCACTGTCAACAACATATCCAAGTTTAGGAGGGTTTGGAAGGTGTCCTGCCATCTCTTTTTTTTTTTTTTTTTGCTGGGTAATTGTTTATGCAGAGGATAGAACCCTTGAGTTGATGGTCACTAGGATAACCGGGTACCACTTAGGCCAGAAGGCCCGGGGGTGTGCCCTGCCATCTCTTGAAAACACAGTACAATACCCAAGTGAGATTTACCATATCATCAGTATTGGACTTCAACATAACAATAAGCTATAGGTAGTTTCAAATATTAACAAGTTATTAATATGCCAGGTATAACCACAAACAACTGATTCCCTAAGAGAGAGTTTCACTGAGAGACTATCAGATTTCCATTACAGCAAAAAAACGACAGTTTTCCATTTTCCCCAACACTAAAAATCTACCTAGCTGGATGACTATGCTGTTTTAGCTTAGAAGAACCAAATGATCCATAATCTTTTATTCTTTCCTGTTTATTAAGTACATGAGGTGCTAAGAAAATAGCTAATCTTAAATATCATGTTACATGTATGCTACTTGTATCACATTAGCATATATGTTTGAACACCCCGCAGGAACTTGTTTTGCAACCTGGAAACACAATTGGAGCATTACGCAATACGCGTTGCTTCTGCGATCAGAGCCAGTGCACGATAAGGTAGATTTATTTGCTCCAATGGAATTTGAAGGGGCTCATATGTATTTTGCATTGTCGTGAATTTTGTTGTAACAAACAGCACTAGTTTTGGAATCAGCTTTTGCATTCATGAAATGCAGTTTTTGAAAAATTGGAACTACGCAATGCAGCTTATGGTTTTTGCAGCTCTATACCTCTATTCTTTCCTCAAGCAATCTTTTGAATCTATGATTACAATGACAGGGAAAAAGGTAAAACTGTCATGAATACATTTCTTCAAGCTGGATGACAATGTCAAACAGAATATTTTCAAAAGTTTCTAGGAGTAGTTTCCCATTTAAGCAACGGGGAACATAGCACAAAATGTTCAAAGAGCATCCATTAAAATTTTGTATGCTTCCAGCCTCACAAAACAATGATGTTAAGCTCTAATACCCTTTTACTGTAATAGAGAATAAGATAATACTAATAGAGACAGAAAATAATCTTTTAGAAAAGATAAGCTAAATTTGATAATGAACCGTCATATCATATTGTCAAAGTCCAATATTTTTTTAATTAGGGTTACTTCTCACTGGTGGCCACAGGAATTATTACAATTTTATTTTTCCTCTTAATTTAGAAGGATCCCCAGGTACAATATTGGGGGAGTACAGTTTTATTCTTTGGTGTGGATGTTTACATGGATCCTCTTCACTTGCACTTTCTCTATTTCAAAGTTATTGTGGGATTTCTAACAATCAGACAATCATGATTTCCCCTGTTCTTGAAGTTGCTCCTGTACAAAAATGATGAATATGAATTAGAACCACCACAATAAAAAAAAGGGAAAACAGATAAAGTTGAAGAAAAAAGTAGGAACAAAATAATCATAGGTTTAACAATGCAGTTCCATGGTGAAAACCAAAATATTCTTCTATTAATTTGGGGAACCTCAGCTGTATTCTCAACCAAAAAAAAAAAAAAAGCATTCTACTGTGTTCCTGCTTATCAGTCTATTTGAAAAAATTCTTAGCTCTTTTCTGTAAGACTGAGATCTAATGCAGTGAATTGGTGACTCAATTGTCCATTTCTGGCACCAAAACCTTTGGCTACCAAGCAAGTTATTTTCAATAAGACTCAGATCTAAAGCAGTAAATTGGTCAGTTGAGTCAATTGTCATTTCTGGCACCAAGTCCTCAGGGTAATAAAGTGAGGTTTGGCCCAAGGGAAGGGAGAAGGGGAGATTTTTAACGATTGAATCTGCTCCATGATATGTTTATTTTATTATATTTTATTCTTGCTTGCTTGACAAGTGGAAAACCCTAAAAACTACTACAAAAGCCACACCCTACCCCTGATCATGTTTTGGCTCCCCTACCAGTATCAAATATAGAGGACATCATTAATATTAGAAAGTTATGGTGTTAGATATATTTGTTGAGTCATTTCCAATTTCAGAAGTGATGTTCATTAGAGGGAGCATTAAATAGATATACGTACCATATTATTTTCAAACTTAGTAATCTTTAGTAAGCATTGGAAGTGACCATGGTTTTTTAGTGGAATTTGTGCTATGCCTTTGTGTTTAAACCTATGAAGCACGGGTGCGTTTCGGGGACTCGGGTGCGGGTGCGGGACTTGGCAATTTTTGAAAAAGGTGGGTGCGGGTGCGGCGGGACTCGGCGATTAAAAAATTATTAAAAATATTTTTATTTATATTTTTAATATATTGCTAAGCATTCTTTTTCACATTATATAAACATATATCAAATTTAAAAGCAATGTTAGATAATAATTAAAACATGATGTTCATAAATTAAATACAACCCACAAGATTGAAACTAAAAGATTTCATCTGTAATAAGTTCATGAGGCCTAGTTCACAATGAGTAATAAATCAAACCCAAGTTCATAGATTCACTCACAAATCACAGATTCACAAATTACTATTAAGTTATAAC
Organism: Quercus suber; assembly: GCF_002906115.3. Taxonomy (NCBI): domain Eukaryota; kingdom Viridiplantae; phylum Streptophyta; class Magnoliopsida; order Fagales; family Fagaceae; genus Quercus; species Quercus suber. The sequence continues at coordinate 1,063,697 of NW_027069470.1, read as the reverse complement.
TATTAACTAAATAAAAGTATAAAACTAGCAGTGGCACTGATTTATCTCTGGATGTTTGCTTGAGATTGGACAGTGGACCATATGGTAGGTAGGAAGTTAAGTGGTCCAAAGTCCAGGAAGTGGGCCAAAATGTTAAGCCCACAGAAGATTATTTTAAGTCTACAGCCCCATTCAACCCAGTCAAAGCCAAACAAGTCCACACTTTTAAACCCAAGCCCATCTCTGTCTGGCGGCCCAAAACAAAACAGCTCACTTCCTCCTCTTCTTTTCCAGCATGCGAAACCCAAATCCCAGGGATATCTTTGGCATCAGTCACGGCAAGTTCTGTGAGAGGTAATAAGTCCCCGATGTAATTATTGCCGAGTCGATGCTTCCTCAAGCGGTTCTCAGTAGCTGTCCGACACTAGCCCACTCGACAAAGGTCGCCGATGAAGCCGATAATGAGATTATCGGCTCCGATGAGACCAGGAATGCGTCGGCAAACACCTCCGATGGTGAAGAGAATTTGCAACGAGATGTCCATTTGATTCTTCAGCGCGAATCGGCCCGAGTCCTCGCCGCGTCGGCACGAGTCGGCGAAAAAAAAAAAAACCACGTGACAGACGCGGCCCAACGCGGCACCGACGCGGGGTCAGCGGCGTCCCTCCTGCGTCGCCGAGTCGCACCGCGTCCGACGCGGGTGCGGCGCCTCTGGAAATCAATTGGTTAGTATTCATGTTTTCTGGGGTATTTGTGAAGAACAGTGTGTCGCAGTCAATTTGGCCAAAGAAATCCAAATTATGATACTTCAATGTGTAGTAATAGTACCATATTGTTGCACCTTTATTATTGAGACAATGTTACCGAATTTCGTTGGCTGCATTAACAATACAACTCTTGCAATCTTTCTCTAAGATATCACCACAACAAATGGTAAGCCCATAAACTGTGTCTACGCCTTGACCCTTTGTGCCTATTACAAAACCAGTGGAAGGGATTTCGTAGGGAAGATAAGGAAAAAGCTCATTCAAATTTGTATCATAATGGTCAATGATTGTGGAATTTACCCAAACCAAGTATTAACTCAAACCAAAATTCAACCAAAGCTACAAAAGAGAGAGGGAAGATTTTGTGACGTAAAATTTAAAAAATACAATACCAAAACATATATTAAAAAAAAAAAAAAAACCATCAACGTTAATCAGAGTTGTAAGAAAGAACAAAAATCCAGAGAGAGAGAGAGAGAGAGAGAGAGAGCACTCAGTTTTTTCGTAGGAAAAATTTGGATTGAATGAGAGAAATGATATCGAATTTATACAAAAATAAAATGGGGGAGAAGAAGAGTCAAAATATAAGAAAAAAATTGATTTAGTGTAACGGTAAAGAAGAGGGTAGTGGGGAGATGAAGTGGAAAAAAGGGAGGGGAAAGGTTGGTGGAAGTGGAAAGATTGGGAAAAATGTAATGGTAAATGTAAACTCATAGGGAGAAGAAGAGGTGTTTTTTAATTATTTTTTAATTTATTTTTAAGAATAGGGAGAATAAAAGTTTTAAAAGAGAGAAAAAAAATAGAAAATAAGTGGATGATGTGGCCGCTGATGTGACTTAACTAAGGGTCGTCAATGGGCCGGGTCGGACCGGCCTGACCCATTTTTACTTAGCCCATGGGCACAATGGGCTGAGCATAATGGGCTATTAACTAGTTAACGGGCCGAGTCGGGTTGGGCCGAAAGAAAAAACCTTAGCCCATGACCCTGCCCATGGGCAATGCCCATTTTGTCTTTAGCAAGCTGGGCTATTGGGTTGGGCCTAATAAGTTACCCATGGGCTTGTGTTAGCCTATTATTTTATTATTTTTATAAGGAAAGAATCAAATTTTTATAAGGGAATAATCAATCTATCTTTTTAAATGAAAGAATTAAAGAATTTAATACTTAATTACAAATTTTTTTACAGTCAAATCTATTTAATTTTTTGTTTTGTTGATGGAAACCTATTTAATTTTTTATTTATTAAGGCTTTAAATAGTTTTTTATTTTTATCTTTAATAAAAAAAAATGTCAAATGGCTAATTCAAATTTGATAGACTATTAGAAAAATATATATTTAGTAAACTAAGTTTAGCACAATTACTTTAGGTATCTTAGTAGTTGAGGGAGTTCTCTTAAGAAATTCCTCTATAATATCTCAAGATCAATCCTTCATACACTTCCTATATATTTTTGTTATGAATTATGAGTTATGAGGCTGGGCCAATGGGTTAGGCCAACGGGTTGGGCTACTGGGCTAACCCACCGGGTACCCATGGGCATAAAAACTAGCCCATGGCCTGATCCATTGGGCTAGTGGGCTACTCATGGGCCTCAATAACAACGGGCCGGGCCGCCCATTAGCCCGATGGGCCGACGGGTTTCTGGGTCGGGCTGTGGGCCGTGGGCTATTTGATGACCCTTAGGCTCAACGGGAGCGTAGCAACAATAATTGCTACGCTTCAGCTTTTAGTAATATATAGATTTTATTTTTCCTCTTAATTTAGAAGGATCCCCAGGTACAATATTGGGGGAGTACAGTTTTATTTTTTGGTGTGGATGTTTACATGGATCCTCTTCACTTGCACTTTCTCTATTTCAAAGTTATTGTGGGATTTCTAACAATCAGACAATCATGATTTCCCCTGTTCTTGAAGTTGCTCCTGTACAAAAATGATGAATATGAATTAGAACCACCACAATAAAAAAAAGGGAAAACAGATAAAGTTGAAGAAAAAAGTAGGAACAAAATAATCATAGGTTTAACAATGCAGTTCCATGGTGAAAACCAAAATATTCTTCTATTAATTTGGGGAACCTCAGCTGTATTCTCAACCAAAAAAAAAAAAAAAGCATTCTACTGTGTTCCTGCTTATCAGTCTATTTGAAAAAATTCTTAGCTCTTTTCTGTAAGACTGAGATCTAATGCAGTGAATTGGTGACTCAATTGTCCATTTCTGGCACCAAAACCTTTGGCTACCAAGCAAGTTATTTTCAATAAGACTCAGATCTAAAGCAGTAAATTGGTCAGTTGAGTCAATTGTCATTTCTGGCACCAAGTCCTCAGGGTAATAAAGTGAGGTTTGGCCCAAGGGAAGGGAGAAGGGGAGATTTTTAACGATTGAATCTGCTCCATGATATGTTTATTTTATTATATTTTATTCTTGCTTGCTTGACAAGTGGAAAACCCTAAAAACTACTACAAAAGCCACACCCTACCCCTGATCATGTTTTGGCTCCCCTACCAGTATCAAATATAGAGGACATCATTAATATTAGAAAGTTATGGTGTTAGATATATTTGTTGAGTCATTTCCAATTTCAGAAGTGATGTTCATTAGAGGGAGCATTAAATAGATATACGTACCATATTATTTTCAAACTTAGTAATCTTTAGTAAGCATTGGAAGTGACCATGGTTTTTTAGTGGAATTTGTGCTATGCCTTTGTGTTTAAACCTATGAAGCACGGGTGCGTTTCGGGGACTCGGGTGCGGGTGCGGGACTTGGCAATTTTTGAAAAAGGTGGGTGCGGGTGCGGCGGGACTCGGCGATTAAAAAATTATTAAAAATATTTTTATTTATATTTTTAATATATTGCTAAGCATTCTTTTTCACATTATATAAACATATATCAAATTTAAAAGCAATGTTAGATAATAATTAAAACATGATGTTCATAAATTAAATACAACCCACAAGATTGAAACTAAAAGATTTCATCTGTAATAAGTTCATGAGGCCTAGTTCACAATGAGTAATAAATCAAACCCAAGTTCATAGATTCACTCACAAATCACAGATTCACAAATTACTATTAAGTTATAACTATTAACTAAATAAAAGTATAAAACTAGCAGTGGCACTGATTTATCTCTGGATGTTTGCTTGAGATTGGACAGTGGACCATATGGTAGGTAGGAAGTTAAGTGGTCCAAAGTCCAGGAAGTGGGCCAAAATGTTAAGCCCACAGAAGATTATTTTAAGTCTACAGCCCCATTCAACCCAGTCAAAGCCAAACAAGTCCACACTTTTAAACCCAAGCCCATCTCTGTCTGGCGGCCCAAAACAAAACAGCTCACTTCCTCCTCTTCTTTTCCAGCATGCGAAACCCAAATCCCAGGGATATCTTTGGCATCAGTCACGGCAAGTTCTGTGAGAGGTAATAAGTCCCCGATGTAATTATTGCCGAGTCGATGCTTCCTCAAGCGGTTCTCAGTAGCTGTCCGACACTAGCCCACTCGACAAAGGTCGCCGATGAAGCCGATAATGAGATTATCGGCTCCGATGAGACCAGGAATGCGTCGGCAAACACCTCCGATGGTGAAGAGAATTTGCAACGAGATGTCCATTTGATTCTTCAGCGCGAATCGGCCCGAGTCCTCGCCGCGTCGGCACGAGTCGGCGAAAAAAAAAAAAACCACGTGACAGACGCGGCCCAACGCGGCACCGACGCGGGGTCAGCGGCGTCCCTCCTGCGTCGCCGAGTCGCACCGCGTCCGACGCGGGTGCGGCGCCTCTGGCGCTGCGTCCGTGCTTTCCAGGTTTAAACCCCATTCCCTCTCCCTTGTGTATGTGTGTGTGTGTTTGTCAAAAAAGAAGTAAGCAAGCATTGGAAGTGATTTCAAAAGTATGAATATCAGGCACACCATCCTTGTCATTGTCAATTTTATTTTGTCTCAAACTTGGTTGCCCTAAATTTCTACTTTTCAAAACTATCTTGGAATTCAACCGTGAAGTTAATTTCAACTGTAGTGAGACAGAGAGAAATGTAAGAAAGAAATTTAATCCATAAGTGATTGATGTAACACTGACCTCTGTTACAAAGAAGGCATGGAAACCAGGTGGAACTCTGTGGGGTATCTCAACAACTGCAACAGGATCAGCTGACATTGTTTTTGCATCAAGTACATTAACTGATGATTTTCTGCATAATTATAAATGAAATATTGAGATTTATCATCATCAAAAAATTCAAAACTTTAATCTGTATCATCA
>NW_027069470.1:1048793-1058026 GCF_002906115.3 Quercus suber | reverse complement strand
CCAGCTTAGTTCAAGTGAATGTAACTTTTTAAGAAAGAGTGAATTAATTCAAGGAAAAAAGGTAAAGGAAGACCCCATATAATAATAGTAATAAAAAAAAAACATGTCAATTAAAGAAGTAACAAAGAGTATAACTTAAAATAAAATAGAACGGAGAAAAAGAATACACGTGGCCGACAATAACTAATCTAGTGAGGATCCACAGCCAACCCAAAAAAATTTGGGACTAAGGTATTGTTGTTATTGTACCAGAGATCATAACAGGCCATGAAATGATCTTATAGACATTTCACTAAAACTTTATAGATATGCTAGTTACATAATACCTTCAATACATTTCTCCACTTCCCCACCAGCTTTTATTATATGACCATATATAAAGCTGAATCATAAAAATGAGCTGAAAAATTACCCACGCCTGTAAAAACCGTGAACGAGTTCTTGCAGCAACAGCTGCTGACACAATTATTGCAGCACAAATGTTTTCAGCAAGCCCAGCAACAAATTTCCAAGCATCTTCACCATCAATCTGAACAGAAGTACAATGAGTCGGGGCCCTGCAATATTCCTGAACAAGTTACAACACCAGGAGAAAACATGTGCAAATAAATACTGGAAGTAGCATATATTTAAATTGTTTTATTTATGCAAGTGTAAAAACACACCTCCTGCAAACATTTAAAACAAAGTCAACAGAAGCACGATAGAAGGAATCACGTGTATTTGTTGAGTCAAAGGAGACCCGTACTCCAGATGTCCTGCATATTTGACATAACTGCTCACCCATACAGGGAAAGAAGAGTCCAATGCATTATGGAAATATCAGTTACTAAAAACAAAAAATTTTAATTACATGTTACAATAGTAGCAAAAAGGTTACCCCATTAATGAAGTGAATTTTCTTATGTAGTGATTCATCTAGTACACTTCCTGTGTACCTGATGTTTCCAATTCAAATAACTTATTGCTTTTTTCTTTTTCTTTTTTTGGATAGTTCAATAGTTGGGAATGAGGGGACTAGAACCCTTCAATAAAACTTATTACTTATATAAAAATAATTTAAAAATCATGAACTTAGATAATATATATAAAGGTTGAATCAGAGATATAAAATGCATCCAATATATTCATTAATTATCTTGTATATGCACATTAGTTTTATTAAGAATAACTAATATTCACAAAGAAAATATGCATTCTACCACATCACTAAATTCGTCAAAAATTATGAAATCAACATGCAGCATCAGCTTTGCAAATGATACAACCTTTTCTTGATCCTCATAAAGCACCATGGTATCCAATTATTTCCACTTCATCAATACTCAACATTGTAATTGCATTTATTTATTTAGGTATTCACTGTCCATACATCTTTATCTCACATGTGTGTGTCTTGCACTTGTATGAGGACAAACCAACCAGATTATCTCCATTAAAAAAAAAAAAAAAATTGAACTTTATAAACTCGAAACAAATTCACTGGTAAAAATGGATAAATTGTATGCCTCTAAAAGAATTTTTCAATGAAAAAACTGAGTGAAATTATATATGCATATATTTGACAATCAAAGATATCACATAAAAGAAGTACTGACTTGAATTATGTCACCCTCCATTATGTCCCTCCCATTGATTCTATTGTCCGTCATCATTGGAAATCAAATGGATGAGTTGCAACTTGAAGAAGTATAGAATGACCATAACAACATGAAACTTGAGAAATGCCTTTTTTTACCTAAAACAAAGGCAAAAGTCCAGCACTAAGACCAAGCTTGTGAAAATATTTATATACTGATAGACATAAAACCTCAAGAGTTGTATCAAATAACAATCAGAAGGACAAAACACATTGGCAAGTTAGGAAAAGAAATTAGCATTAGTTTGAGGACTTAGTTTGGCCTCACTCATTTAGGGCTTGCCCTATTGTTGTAAGGTCTTCGAAGGCAAAAATGTAAACCAAGTTCATTCTTCAACCGAAGAAAGGAAAGTGAAAAGCTGATCATGGCCCCTTCTTAACACCAACTACCTCTTTCCCTTCCCAACCTAGTCAAATAAGAATCACTCTGCAAGCAACGGGTGCTAAGCCCTCAACAAAGCAGGAAGGCCAAGAAATGGTCACAATCACAATGGTGGCTATAACCCAAAACTTGTCATGAAGAGAAAAAATAAATAAACAGTGCCATGGTCCTTGTTTAAAAAATCCCAATGGATTGAGTTCAACAAGGTGCAATAATCTTCACTATAATATGAGTAATTAGTTGTTTCTTAGAGATCAAATGGTAGTCAAAATTCATGTTGATTTTTTTTCTTTTTTTCTTTTTTGATAGCAGCAGCACATTACTGGGCAAAACTCATGTTTGTAGCACAACATTACTCAGCACAAACAAATAAGCAGATTAAACAATTCTAAAAATGCAATGCCAATCATAGCACTAAGCACTGACCTTGAATCAACCAGATGGCACAGAAACCGGCCACCATTTCGGCAACTTCTTCTCCCGGCGCCGAACCCGAGTCCCTAAAACCCTCTCCGGCACTCCCACATTTGGTTACCGAAGCTGCCACAGCCGGTGACAATCCCTCTTCAAACTCTCACAAAAATCTTCTCCCTTTTTCCCTCTAACCAAAATCCCTCATAACAACATATTTTTCCCTCTAACCAAACGCTACATAAGTTGTCTCATAGGCAGTAAAATAGTTTAGTCATTAGCTAGGGATATCACTTTCTTACTGTAAAAAAAAAAAAAAAAAAAAATTACTACTGTCACATTATTTAAATGTTTTACTTAAAAGGGCGTTATTTAAAATTTTAAATGAGATGGTATTATATATACTTTTATATTTACAAGATCTAATCAAAATAATGAAACAATTTTAAATGAAGTTTCAAGCAATAAACTAGTAGTAATAACATTGTTTACGGGATACTATGCTTATTGTTAGAACTTTACTTACCGTTCCCTAATATTTATCTATTTGAAAAATAGTTCAAATAGGAATGATCCTTTTACGTACATGGAGGCTAATTTCATTCAAAACATCTTTAAATTTACAATATTTGAATTGAATCAGGAAATCGATCAATTTTAAATAAAGAGAATCATTTTCCATGGCATAGAAAAAATCCATTAAATCGAAGTAGCATCCGAATTATCAAAATTCTTCAAATTCCTGATTAGACGCATAATTCTCATTTTGAGGGTTTGGTTCTCGTTTCAAGGGGATGAGATTCCCCTTAAAACGTGGGTATGTACATTCTAAGATTTTGAAATATATATATATATATATATATTTTTTTTTTTTTACGATANTATTTTGGCCAATTTGCTATTCCTTTTCCTCAGCTAACATGATTATATATTTCCCTTTAAGAAACAAGAACCTATATATTTGTCACAGAATATGCATTACCCAAAAGAAAGAAAGAAAGAAAAATCATCCGAAAGTATACACATGGAGAACGTTAGGTTTCCATGGCATATCTTAGTAATAGTAAGTCCCAATGGTTTGTATTTCAACATGGGAAAAAGCAGTAGTACCCAGAGCATCCTCCACCATATTATGCATGCTAATGTACCACACATTTCTTGTAACAATTAGTATCAAAATTTCTGCAAGCGCCATGCCATGTTTTGCTTGGCACTGGACAAACTTTTTCATCATGTCCAAAAACCAATGCTATCATTGTATGTTACAGACTCTCATAAAACAAAAGGGATATTAGTTTGCATTAAACAGTAAGTATAAAACTCTACTCATAAACGTTTTAAAGCGTAAAATTGCTTGACAAGAATATATATCTTCACATTCAAAATGGATGGATTTAAAACCATACAATACAATAAGCTAATTTTGAGAACACCACAAATGTGTAAATCAACGTATTGCCTTTATATTATAATTTTTTTATAATTAAAAAAGAAAAAGTGGCATTTATGATTAAGAAACAGTCAAGTGAACTAACCTTCTAGTGAATAGACATTAGGAATAACCCTAGGAGCTAGGACCCTCTTTTTTTTTTTGGGTGAAAAAGAGCCATATCTTTCATGTAAAACATGAAGATGCATGGACTAAGAGTAAGATATTCAAATCGTGCTGGTATGACAAGAGACTCTTATACAGTAATTTTTTGAACCTCTTTAACGATCACATAATATGCTCAACGGTTGACCAAAAAAAAAAACCAGTTTGGTAACAATATTGACAATAACATGCTTATATAGTTTCCTTGAAAAAATGAGACCCTTCAAATTTGTCAATCATTTGTGGATGAAATTCTAATTAATGTACCTTGCAAACATGTTTATTTATCTATAGAACATGTATGTATTACAAAAGAAAAAACAGAATTAGGTTCACATGACACATTTTTGCTAGAAGTCCAAATGGTTTGTGTTCAACATTTGAAAAGGCAGAAGCATTTCTGATGAATGAGCCCCCAACATCCTCCAGCTTCTGCGTGCTCAGTGCTCACGATGAACACATGCGATGAAACAATTTGCAGTGCTCCTACAAGCGCCATGCCATGTTCTGCCTTGCTTTGTACAAACTTTTTTATCAAGTCCAATCGCCAATGCTACCTCTGTATGTTGCAAAATCACATAAAATGAAAGGGATATTCGTATACATTGAACAATAACATTTTTTAGGAAACATTGAACAGTAACTATAATATAGATTAGTTACAAAATATAAATTAGCAAACGCCTTAAAGTGTAAAATTGATTGACAACAATTAATATATCTTCACATTAACAAAGGATGGATTAAAAATCATACAATACAATAAGCTAATTGTGAGAACATCACGAATGTGTAAATCAACTCACCCATGTTTATAAGAAGAACTAAGAGAATGAAGATCAAAAAGAGATGAACAATTCTAGCCATGTTTTTTTCACTAATGCCAGCAAAAGACTGTTAATGATATTTATCGCATAAATTAATCCACAATATTTTCACAACAAATTCTATATAGTAAGTTATTGGTTCTAATATGAGACCATTATTGACAACACATTTTTATCCACTAATAACAATTTGACACTTATGATTTGTTGTGAAAATAATTTGGAAGTAGTATTACTCTTGTTCGCTACTTTTGTTTTTAAATTTCCCTATTAAAAAAAAAAATACTCCTATTCTTAAATCATTATAGTGGTAAAAAACATACTCCCTCCGTCCTAGTTTGTTTGTCCCCTATTCCATTTTGGAATGTCCCAAAATATTGTCCTATTTTTAAAAATAAAAATCATTAATTCACTAATATTCCTATTATACCCTTACTTTATTTTCAAAACTATTTGAAAAGAAAACTAACAAATATTTAAAAAATTCCACAATATTTTCACAACAAATTCTATATAGTAAGTTATTGGTTCTAATATGAGACCATTATTGACAACACATTTTTATCCACTAATAACAATTTGACACTTATGATTTGTTGTGAAAATAATTTGGAAGTAGTATTACTCTTGTTCGCTACTTTTGTTTTTAAATTTCCCTATTAAAAAAAAAAATACTCCTATTCTTAAATCATTATAGTGGTAAAAAACATACTCCCTCCGTCCTAGTTTGTTTGTCCCCTATTCCATTTTGGAATGTCCCAAAATATTGTCCTATTTTTAAAAATAAAAATCATTAATTCACTAATATTCCTATTATACCCTTACTTTATTTTCAAAACTATTTGAAAAGAAAACTAACAAATATTTAAAAAAATCAATCTAATTGGGACACCTTTTTAGTTGCCTCATTAAGAAAAACTTTTAAAAAAAGAAACTTATAAATTTTTTATTTTTTATTTTTTTGTTGAATAGCTGATAAATTTATTTAAGGGTAGTTTTGTAAACTTATGCATTTTTATAAGGTAGACAAGATAATAAATAATGTTCCCTTAAAAGTTTTGACTTTTCAAATAAAACAAACAAATTAGGACGGATGAAGTACAACATTAAAGTAAGCTATTAAAGTGGGCTTTATGATTTTTCTCAACAAAAAAATAAAGTGACCTTTATGATTATAAAAATTGGTCAACTCTATCTTTAGAATGTAATGAAAAGGCCAAAGACTATTAATTATATTTATAGCATAAATTGTTGTGCATATTCTTAAATCTTTCTAGGAGTAGAAAGAACTACAATTAACATTAAAGTCAACTATTCAAGTGACCTTTATAATTTATTTATTTTTTTAAAATGACAAAATTTAGCTACAAAATTGATTGTAGGCTTAGACTACAACTTTCTCAATAAAAATAAATATTACGATATATTTTGAAAATCTAACTATTGAATTGCACATTCTTCACGCTCTTAATACACATGTCAAATTTTGTGTTAATTAGATATTATATACTATATGATCTATAAGCTTATATTTTATACATAATTTTAAACTACAAAAACTAGCAATTTAAACAATTTATTGATGACATAGTTATTGGTCTTTAATTTTCTAGAAATTTTGCAAGTATCGAGGATATAAGAAGAAGATGTTATCCAATGGTGAAATTCTTAAAATTCAACTCCAATAAAAAGATATTGAGTAAGATTGTAACCTTAGACTACAACCAATTTTGTAACTAAAATTTGTCCTTTAAAAATAGCCTTATGATTATAAGAAAACGGTAAAGTTGGTTAAACTTGTGTATTTTTAAGGTATAACATATCTATATCACTATTACTAGAGTAGCCCTCTTTCTAAGAATAAGATACTAAAATCTTGCTAGTATGACAAGGGACTCTTATACAGTGATTTGTTGAACATTTGAAGTGGACAAAAAAGCACTAATCTTATTGAGAATGGATTTCTTGACTTTTCTTTAAATTGTAACGAAAGAGGCTAAAGAGAAATTGAATGTTTAAATAGCGTTGAAAACATAATGAACGTTTAAACCCTCAATTACAAATTACCAATTCAAGCTTATTATCAAATAATAAATGTGCGAAACACGAACATAAGCTAATAACAAAATTGATAAATAATCTAAACCAATTAAAAACACTTCCACAGCAGAAATTAAAAGGCAAAAATGAAGGGAAAAGAGATGCAAATACAAGGACAACACAACAATGTGTTATTGAAGTGGAAACCGAAGCCCTCGACGTAAAACTTCTCTACCGCCCTCCAAGCGGTAAATAATCTATTAAGAATGTAGTTAGGATACATGAACAGCAGAAGACCCTCCAAGCCTAATCTACCTAATGTATCTAAGCTCTCAAAGCTTCTTGCTCCAACGAAGTTACGCTGAACCTATTTCTTCTTTAGCTTACCGGATTCCACTATAGACCATAACATCAACCAATAGTCATTAGTCCCTTCTTAACTGCTTCCCAAAGCACCAAATAGCCTTCTCACAGATATGGGTATATAGTGAGAAAAGGATTTGGGTAAAAACCTCTCAAGGATGTAACAATGGAAAGGGTGAGAGTAGGGAAATTTGAAGAGTCTCTATGTAAAGATTGTGAATAAATCAATCTTGTTTTTCTTTAGGGTTTCTCTCTCAAAATTTTCTCTGGAAGCTCTCTACATTTTGTGGGTATAAGGGGCATTTATACTTGAGTGAGAAAGGAATGTGAAGAGTCAATTTTTCCCAAACAAGGTGGTCTGACTGCTGGGCCTCGCGACTTGACTGAGTCATGAGTTCAAGCCGCAAGATAACAGAATGGCCAGGTTGGACTTTTTGTCCTATAGTGCTCCAGCTAGCGCAACTATTCATCTTCTCGCACGCTTCACTCATGTGCTGCAGTTGGCGGCTTGTCAGTCCCGAGTCACCCGCAAGTCTCAGCCGCGAATCTTTGCATCCTTGCACAATCTTGAGTATTTCTTCACACTCTCTCACTCACTACTCTTACATGATTCCCACCTAAATACAAGGTTAGTAATTGCTAAAATACAAGCAAATTTGGCATGGAATAAAGCCAATAAGATGGTTGATTAAATTCAACCTTACAAAAATAATTTTAACATCGTGGTATGCATCAACGAAACTAGAATTTTAAGAGTGAGGAGGTTAAAGTAATGACAAACATAAAATTGGGGGGCATCCATATATTTTTGAAAATATTAACTAAATTTAAGGGTAATTTTTAAATTATTGAAAATTTTGGGGACATAATTTGATTTTTAATATGTGTGTGTAACAACTAATCCTAGAGTAGTCCCTTTGCTATCGTTTTTTAATGTCTAAATTGCTCTCATTTTATATGGTTATAACAAAATTAAAACAAAATGTAACTTTTATAAGCTTAAATTAGCAAAAAGACGTGAGCAACTTTAGTCATGTTATTTTCACTAATGCCAAAGATTACTAATTATATTCATAGCATAAATTCCTAGGTTTTATTCTTAAATGATACTAGTGGCAGAAATACGAGTAACAACAAAGTTAGCAATTTCCGGTGCCTTAATGTTCTGAATTTTTATGTTTAAAAAAAAAAAAAAAGGGTGGACTTTATGATTAAGAAACAATCAAGTCACTAACCATCCAGTAAAGTGACATGAAGTTTTACCCTAGGACCATATCTTTAACTAGGGTTGTCTAAGGGTCCGTTTGGATACAGTTGAAAATTGAAAACTGAAAAACACTGTAGCTAAATAATTTTTAAATGTATGAATAGTATCATGAAACCCATTTTTAATGAAAAAATTGTTAAAAAGTGAAATTTGTGGGTCTATGAATAGTACACATGGTGCACTGTTCACGGGAAAAGTCAAACATTTCGTCTGGGAACGCTGAAAAGTAATAAATAAATAAATAAATAAACTGGAGAAATGCAAAACGTGCGTCTCAAACACACACTAAGCAACCCGACCACCTAACCCAACCGACCAAATCAATCGAAACCAACACATCACCGCTTCATCTGACACCTTTGGTGGTCAATGCCAAGTCTCACCCCTCATAAATTAACTCTTGTAGGTCATATTAGGTAAGATGGCCAAAACCACTATTACAACAATATTTACCTTTAAAGAAAAAGAAAATGGAAAATACAACTTAATTACCATTACAAATATGATGCCTTAAATTGATTAAGTGTGTGTTGTGTGGGTGTATTTGAATTTTGAAGTCTCACATCAAGCATATACTTGGTTGATATAAGCTTTATAAACAACTATAAGAAATTTCAATTGTGACTAGACATGCTAATGTCTTTTTTTAGGTTGTTATGAGGACACCAAAAATTTTGTTTGGGGGGGGGGGGGGGGGGGGGGGGGGCCCC
>NW_027069470.1:1037993-1044104 GCF_002906115.3 Quercus suber | reverse complement strand
TTTTTTTTTAATTTTTTTTTTTTTTTTTTTTTTTTTTTTTTTTTTTTGGGAGGATATGCCTTGTAAAATTATATAAATATTAGCCTCTAAACATATGCATTGTGCGTGCATAGAAACTTTTCTATTTTTATTTTTGATAAAAGTTATTAATTTGTATAGTATCTATTATAATTTGGAAAAATATTTTTTATTTTTCAAACAAATAAAAATGATAAACTTTAAAGACAAGTAGTATTTTTTTTTTTTTTTTGGTGAACTTGAAGGGAAAAAAATTTTAAATTTTAGGAGTTCTCCTTTTGAATTTAAAATAAAATTTTTTATTTGACATTTATAATCGTATTTTTAAATGAGGTTACCCTTTATTAATGATGATATTTTTGAACTATATAAAAGTCCAATTCAAAAAGAAAAATCATCTTATATATATTGTAGATTAGACAAAAAAGAGTGGAAAATAAAAAGAATATAATAAAATTAAAATTGTTTAGCCATAATGGACCTACTATTCATCATAATGTGTGTGTTAAAATGTCATGTGTATATGTGTGTGTGTATATATATATGGTAATTTTAAAATTACAGTAGTATTACAAAACTACGGTAGCCCACAATATTATACAAAACTACATTCCACAATATTATGGTGGCATCTGCTTATGTCCGGTGCTTTTGTGAACTGGACGTGACACATACACCATATGTATCTTAGAATGATCACGTGTCACTCTTACATTTTGTCTAACACAACAAAGTACCGGAGGAAATCCATAGTCACTTATGGTATTCTTATATTATTTTAACACCTCTACTTCTAAATTTGAACATGCCAAAACTCAAATACAAATATTCCCAAATAAAAGAATATTGTTAGGAAAATACCTTTTTTTTTCTTTTGTAGGTGAAGGGACCAATTGGTAATGCAAGTATGAATATAACAAAAGTGAATTTTGTAGTTAGAAATAGGGGTGTTCACAAAACCGCTCAAATTGCATGATTACACTTAAACCAACCAAAATCGCTCGCAAAATCAAGTAACCACACACACCACAAGTAGTGGTGAAAAAAAAAATTGCACTCATTGTACGCGCGTGCGCACACACACACAAGTAATACTATTATAAAAGATAAGTCATTTCACACCTAAAAACTTATTGGGCAAAAATAAAGAAAATTAGCACAACATTTTAAAATTTACCCAAAACAAAAGAAACCCCTGCTTGACTACACCAATCCAGTCCAAAATTTTGAAAAACATCCCAATCCAAAATTGACCAAACTACACAGTGATACACTGCAATGAACCACACCATACTACACATGTGACCGCACAATTGAGGTGCAATGCAGTGATGATTTTGACGAAATTGCACTGTGCAGTATGATGATAAAAAAAATTAAAAAAAAAGGACCAAAATCGCACTAAACCACTCTGTGAACACCTCTACTTAGACACTAGTCGAGTTTTCGAAGAAAGTCATGCTTTTCATCAGCAAGAGTGCTAATCATTAATTTAGTAACAATGCCAAAATGAGATTTTAAAATCCTTGTAGACATATTCTTATTTTTGGGATGACAATCCCAAATTTGCTTCCACACTTTATCTTTAAACCTAAAAAATTTAGGACTTTGGTAATTAAAAATTACAAACAAAGGTGCAGCAACGTCCAAATTCAATGAGGGGTTTGCTACTTTCATTAAGTTTGAATTTGGTTTACTCAATTATTTGACCATATTCAAACACCATATCCAAATATTCAAATATGCATAAAATTTTTAATTTTTAATTTTTAATTTTATAGATAATTACAATATGCTGCTAACTCCACAGCTTGAACATTTTCCCTCCTAAACCCCCAAGCACTTTATACATGGGGAGATGCCAATTCAACTACAAGACCTTTGGCAACATAAAATTTATAATTAAAATAGCTTGTAATTTTTTTTTTTTAATACAAGATAGAATTCTACTATAACCTAATCTAAGTAAATATGTGTGTGAAGCTTTCTTTTGATGACTTGAACCATGACTCTTACCCCCCACACTCCATAAGTACTTATACTTTTTTTTTTGGATAATTACATATTACCCACCTGTGATTTGCCTTAAATTTAACTTACCCACTTGTGGTTTCATTTTTGACACTTTACCCACCCGTGTTTCATTCCGTTTATACTCCGTAACCCACCTCTAATTTTTATGTTACTCTAACAAGTTTCATCAAAAAATCAAATAAGAAATTAGATCAAACACTCCTCTCCCACACACTCTCTCACACTTGCTCACCCACCTGAGATCATAGATGCTACAATGACACCCACTTGATTTATTAGTTCGAGAATCATCTAGGTTTTCATCGTGCAAGGAAACCAAGGAAGAAGGAGACCTACAGATTTTGGGTTTTAAGCGTTACCAACCTGTTCATGTTTGGGAACACTTTCGGTCTTAATCAGTTTATGTTTCTCTCTATTGAGTGGGCTTCAGATCAGCATGGGGACATGGTGCTATGGGTGGACCTAGGTTCGTGGGGCCGTGGGTAATAGCTCGCCGTGGGTCATGGGATTGATGGATAGAAAAGCGGCGGAGATAGAAGCGTAGTGTTGGACAAAGACGGAGGCAAGATCGACTACGACAAGCTCATCGATAAGTTTGGCCATCATTATTGATTATTCATTTTGAGGTGCTTTAATGCAATGGCTATTACCCAGTGTTTTAGCTTCTTGTTTTGTGGAGATATTATTTTAAGATAATTTGTGCTCTTTTTTCTTGTACTATAGTATTGGTAAAAGATGAATTTTTAGCATTGTTCTATTGAGAAAAAAGATAAAGTGACTTGAATAAATTAGCGATTTTGAATCTTGGGTAATATGTGTTTGGTAGGGCTGTCCACGGGTCGGTTTTCGACCCAGCCTGAACCCGACCCGCCGGCGTCGGGAGGAAGGCAGAGGGACCCGAATCCGACCGCCGGAGTCAATCAATCGAGTCGGTTTCGGGTTCGGGTAGTGTTCGGTCGGTTCGGTTAGTTCGCCAGATTCTACAAACGTCGCCAGAATCTTCAAAAGAGTCGCCGGAATTTTCAAAACTCAGTACATTTGCTCCGAAAATTGCCGAAATAAGCTCGAATCTCGCCGGATCTCACCAAATATGGTCGAGATCTCGCCGAAATCAGCTTGGATCTCCTCGAATCTCGCCAGATTTCACCGAGTATGGTCCAGATCTCGTCGAAATCCACTTGGATCTCCTCGAATCTCACTAGATCTCACCAAATATGGTCGAGATCTCGCTGGATCTCCTCGAATCTGAGATTGATCTTGCCGGAGTTCTTGGCTTTGTATATTACATCGGTCGGGTCGGGTGGCTCGGGTTTTGGAGAAGAAAACCTGCCACTCGACCCGCGGCGTCGGGTCTTGGGCGTGAAAAACCCGTCACCGACCGACGGAAGGATCGGTTCGGGCTGAAATCAAGTGAAAATCGGGCGGGTTCGTCAGGCCGGCGGGTCGAGGTTGGGTCTGGACAGCCCTAGTGTTTGGGAACTTGAAGAAACTATTTACTCAGTTCTAGAACATGAGGCCAAGATGTTAAATATTGTAATGTAATAAGTTTGTTTGTAAATACTGCAATTAATATAATTCTGATATGTGGTTTCATTCTCATGGAATTGAATTACTTCATTTCTTTTTACTTAGGCTGTGTTTGTTTCAACTTCAAACTACTTCCGGAAATCAATTTCCGTAAAATTGATGTGTTTGGCTGCCTAGGAAAATTGGGTCAACGGAAATCAATTTACCCTTTGACCGAAAATAAGCCCTCAACCGGTGGAAATGCATTTCACCTTCCATTTTACCTTCAATCAATTTCCGGAAAAAAACTCTCTCAACTCTCCAAGCTCTCTCTTACACAGCAACACATCTCCAAGCTCTCTCTCACACAGCAGTACTCCGATCCGGTCCAAACTCCAAGCTCCAAGCACAGCAGCAAGTTCAAACGTCCGATCCGGTCCAAGCACCGCGTCGCCTTCGCTCGATCTTGCCTTCGATCGCCTTCGATCCGAGCTCCGATCCACACCAACCACCGCGTCGCCTTCGCTCGATCTCGCCTCCGCTCGAGCTCGCCTCCGCTCGAGCTCGCCTCTGCCGGCGACCCACGAACCCAAAGCCCAAAGTATTCGACCCAGACCCAGACTTTTGTTTGTTTAAAGTTTGATTGTTGTTGTTGTCGCCTTCGATCGCCGGAATTTTGTTGTTGTTGTTGGTGTTGTTGTTGTCGCCGGAGCCAGAATTTGTTGTTGTGATTGCCGAAATTTTTTGTTATTGTTGTCGTTGGTGTTGTTGTTGTCGCCAGAGCCGGAATTTGTTGTTGTTATTGCCGGAATTTTTTTTTGTTGTTGTTCTTGGTGTTGTTGTTGTTGCCGGAAAATGTGAAAATTTTTCCGGAAAATAGCATTTTCCTAACACATCCAAACACATGAAAATATTTTCTACAATAATTTTCATAATTCACCCAAACACTTCAAAATATTTTCCGGAAAACATTTTACACGAAACAAACACAGCCTTAGTGGTAATACTGATGTTACAAACCCATATTCATGTGTGGAGGAAAACTATGAGCTATTGCCATGGTAGTTTATAAATTTTACTTATAAAAAAAAAATGTTTATAAATTTGGTTATATTCTGTTCTATTAAAGTTTATACTAGGATTAGTGATAGTAATTGCAATTTCGTGCAATGCTGGTGTTCAAATCAATATATTTGTACAAGAAAAATAAAAAGCTATGTGTAAAAAAACTAGTGAGGCAATACAGTTTATCATGGAGTTGCAGTAGTTCCATTTTTACTTTGATTGTATTGCTTGATTTGATTTGTATTAGTTTTCTAGGTGTATGTTCTTCGTGTTTGTGAATTGTGAGAAACTAATACCATATTTTATTCTTTTATTTTATTTTATTTTGTTTTTTTTTTCTTGTTTTGGGAGGAGAGAGACATAAAATAGGTGCAAAAAGACTTATTTACCCCTCTTTTTTAACAGAGGTGGGTAACGGAGACTAACGAAAGTAACATTAAGTAGGTAAAGTGTAAAAAATGAAATCATGAGTGGGTAAGTTAAATTCAGGCTAAACTACAAATGAGTAATCTATAATTATTATTTTTTTTTTTATAAGATACAAGTACTTATATTTGTGCTTTAAAAAAAAAATACTTATATTTGTGTAGTGACTATCACTTCAAAAATACGCGATAGTTTTTTTTTTTTTTTTTTTGAGAGTAGCTTGTAATTGCATAAACATATATACCTTAAAATTTATTAATAAAAAAAATATTAGTTATTAGAACACGTGCAAAGAAAATGATGAAACACGAAATGATAATAAATAAATAAAAAAATAAAAACCAATCTTATATTTATGAATTTTTTTTTTTGAGAAGTAGCTTGTAATTGCATAAACATATATACCTAAATTTATTATCAAAAAAAAAAAATATTAGTTATTAGAACACGTGCAAAGAAATGATGAAACACAAATGATAATAAAAAATAATAAAAACCAATCTTTTATTTATGAATTACTTTTTTTTTTTATTAGTTATTATGAATTTACGAGTGCCAGTATCACTGACTCTTTTCACTTTTGGCCGAAGGGTACCCAGCTTTTATTAAGATAATAATTGTAGTGGTAAAATGATGCCCCTGGGTTTTCGGCGGAAATTACGTGCTTAGTGCCCCCCAATTCGAAATTGTGGCATGTCTTGCTCGTTGTGCTTGCAAACTCCAAATGGTCAATAATGGATACAGTAAAATGAAAAATACGCTTGCATTTTGTTTTTTTTAGATAATGGTCTCTATTGTTTACATTATATTTTAATTTAGCCCATAATCTTTCAAATTGTGTTAATTTGATCTCTAACATTTTAGTGCATTATTAATTTAGTCGTACAGACATAGAGATGGCAATTTTGTCTCGCCCCACTCACCTGCCTCTCCTTACTTCACCCCGCGCGAGTTTTGCTCACCCCACAAAGGTGATGAGGCAGAGATAGGACAAGATTTTAACTCCACACCACGGGGTGGGACGGGATAGATTTAGACTTTTTAGACTCACCTTTGCCTCGC
>NW_027069470.1:983359-1020563 GCF_002906115.3 Quercus suber | reverse complement strand
GAATTTCTATTTAATCCCCCTAAGCTTACCCACTTATTTTTGTTGTTGATGATAGCTTGTTATTGTGTAGGGAAAATGAACGTGAGTTTTGAAACCTCATTTCTTTAATCTGAACATATGAACTTGTATCGGGTCAAACTATGACAAGACTTCTGTTTTATTATAGCCCAAATAGAAGTCCAATTCAAGATTCTATCAAGGCAATAATAGGTGCAATTGAAGTGAAACATCATGAAAAGTACTTGGGTCTACCCTCATCTATAGATAGAGTTAAGTATTCAGCCTTTGGACACATAAAAGTCCGATTTTGGAAGAAGCTTTAATGGTGGAATTGCAAATTATTCTCAAGAGCGGGAAAGGAAGTGCTTCTTACGGTGGTGGAAGCTAAACCTACTAACTCTTATGAATTATTTTCTTTTGCCAAAGATTTTATGCGGATGATAAAATGAAGGTACATTGGTTGAGATAGGAGAGATTAAGCTTACTAAAGAAAGATGGAGGGTAAGGGTATACATTCAATTTGTAAATTCTGGGTAAAGGATTAGGCATCTATACATCAATTTGTAAATTCTCGCCAAATAGCGGTGGAGATTGTCCAATAATACCACTTCAGTTGTTGCAAAAAATAAGTGAGAGCCAAATTCTAAACCTAACTGAAAATTTATGGAAGAAATACTAAAATGTAGCACTTCTTATATTACTCCCAACTCAAAAAATTTGATTTCTATCTATAAATAAACAACCAAGAATAGTGCAAAGCAAAAAATAGATAAAAATGATTAGAGTGTTGAAGAGGTATTTTACACTCACTACTAATCCTAATCAAAGAGATTTATTTTTGACCCTAACTTCTGTTAAAAGGTGGCAACATCACAAATAATACTTCATACAATATTATCTTAAATCACAATATGAGATGTTTTGAAAATATACCTAATGATTATTGTATTTATTCTTAATTTCTTTAGTAATTGTTATGATATATATATTTTCAATATACATCAGGTTCAAATGGTATAATATTTTATGTTTATTATGTTTACACATAATTTTTATTTTTATTTATTCTCATAAAGTTAAGTTAGAATAATTATTTCAACAAAAAAATTCACCCCGTTTATTCTTATTGAAATTGTTGTTTGTTTTATACTTTTTTTATTTGTTTATTTTTTATATAAGATAGAAATTCAATTTTAAAATAATCTAAGTGTATATGTGTGTGAAGTTCCTTCCTGAAGACTTGAATCTCGACCATTTCCCTTCATACTCTACAAATACTTATATTTGTGGAGTGACCATTGCACTAAGAGTGTGCAGTGGTGTTTTATACTTTTATTGTTATTGTTGTTGTTGTTATTGTTGTTATTAACATAATTACTAGGGGGCATTTATAGTAGTGTTGGGAGGTGTTGTATTAAGTTGTGTATGTTTTCTTTAAAAAAAAAGATTTGGATATGTAAGGAATATAAATCCTCTTCAACTTTTTGTATCTATTTATGTCCCATCAAAGCTAATTCCAAAAATCAAAATTCAACAACCACAAAAGCCTATAACTTGCGTTTACCACGAAACAATGATAGAGAAAAAAATTGGGTTCGCTGATGACAAACAAGAAGTAAGAATAGATCTTGAGCCTTATTTTTGTGTAACCTCATATTTGACTAATTTTCAAGTTGTAGGTTTTTATAGCATTGATTTATGCTCTTGCACCCATGAAGATATTTAAATTAGAACATAATGGATTTAATTGTTCCGATAGGTAGGAGTACCTGGTAACTAATTTTGAAGAAGAAGCCGAATGATTTTTTCTTACTACTGTCAAACATGCCAAAAGCAAAACCAAGACATATGAAGACATAACATGCCAAAAGTTTCATACAAATTGAAATTGGTTTAGGAACGTGAAGTAAAGACGATAGCTACTAAGAATTTATTAGTGTGAACTTTTTGTTGACATTGGTCTAAGATTCTAAATTAATTTAAGCCTTTACCAAAAAGGAAAAGGAATATAGAAACCTTCGGTGCAAGAGAGGTACCTTTTTTTTTTTTTTTTTTTGGTTTCCACCGAGTATCCTTAAGACTTTCAACCAGAGGTTAATTACTGTTCGTGACGGATGGGCCCTAGTGGGGTAAATCGCTGGCTCAGGGGTTTTTTTTTCAAAGTGCAGGTACCCGACTCGAACTGGTGAGCACACTCAATCGAACCTGGGACAAGCACTTTGAGACTAAGTCCCCAACTACTTGGCCAACCCACCTGGGTTAGAGAGGTACAATATTATATCAACACAAACTCACAAAGGGACAATTTCTTTATTCAAATTAGTCATATACATTCCAAAAGAAGGAATAAAAGAGCATACAAACATCGAAAGCTGAAACTAATATTTCAAAATATATAAATTTATTCTAGACAAAATTACTAATACGTTGCTAGTTAATTCCAAACTGGTGATTGTGTCTTAGATTTGGTATCACTCCGCCCTTGAGTGATGCGACCACTTTCCATATCATACGGCCACCAATCATCAATTGCATTATGGGTGAAATGAAAATACAAACAGTTGCTCTTGCATCCCACCTTGCTTGCAGAGACAGACAGAAAAGAATTATATCCTATAAATAGTGTTTGATCACCAAGGCTCTCTGCCTTAATCCTTGAAAGTCTAACAAAGTCGAGCCCAAAAACCTCTACACCATCCACAACATTAAATGACTTCTTAGAGATAAGAAAAATCAGTAAAATCACCCCATTTGACTCCACCAAATACTCTCTAAAATGCCTTGTTGAGACAGAAGGGATAGCCCTTTTTGTACCCAAAGAAGTGATTTTTAGATGAGAATCATCTTCTTCTATCACTGCAAGAGTTCCCTGCAAAGTCAAAGCATAGAACTTACCTCTAAATCCGATAGCATTAGTAAATTGCATATAATGCTTTTGTGCACTGCCTGGAGCATGTGGATCAATGAGAGAGCAGTCTTGTTTTATTCATTCATACCCACCTCCTCTTTGTCTAATTAGCTACTGGAACTTTTTATCTGGATGTTTACTACCTCCATATATACTATCTAGCACTACAACAAAAGTGGGCTATGGTGACGAAATTTAGTGAAGATAAACAGTTTCGTCACCAAATGATAACATTTAGTGAGGAAAAGAAGAATTCGTCACCAAATATTATAAAAATTTTAAAATTGGCGACGAAATCAATATTTCGTAACCAGAGATGTACCAATTGGTGACAGAATCAATTTTTCATCACCAAAGATTTACCAATTGGTGAAGAAATATTTATTTCGTCACTATAGGTCATGAAAAAAGGCAAACCTTGGGTGAAGAAATATTCATGTCACCAAAGACTTACTAGAGGTGACAAAATTCTAAATTCGTCACCCAATTTTAGGATGTAGATGTTTTTGGTGACAAAATAAATTTTCGTCACCTATTGTTTAACCAAAGACTAACCGGAGGTGACAATATTCCAAATTCATCATCCAATATTAAGATGGAGGTGTTTTTGGTGACAAAATAAGTGTGCATCACCTATTGTTTACAAATAATTAAGAATGGCCATGGGCAGGGTATACCCATATATACCTGACCCAATTAATTTATCCATGGATATCTGATTACCTTACCCAATTAGTATCCATACGCAATTGTTATCCGGTCTGTTTATCCATAGATATCCATACCCTACCCAAAGCCAATTTTTATAAAATCACCAAATATGCTCAAAAACCACTAAAATGACCAATATATCCGCAAAATCTCTAAAATGACCAAAATACTCTTGCAATCTCTAAAATCACCAATTATGCTAGAAACCCACTAAAATGACCAAAATATCCCAAAATCTCTAAAATGAGCAAAATACCCATGAAATAACCAAAAAATGACCAAAATACCCATGAAATCACCAAATATGCTCAAAAACCACTAAAAATTGCCAAAATATCCCCTAAACCTAATAAATGACCGAAACCCCCAAATCCTAAAAAATGAGCAAAGTACACACGAACCTAAATAATGACCAAAATACCCCTAAAACCTAAAATTTGGCCAAAATACCCCCGAATTTTTTTTTTTTTTTACCAAAATAACCCCTTAACCTAAAAAATAACCAAAATACCTATGAAACCTAAAAACTGACCGAAATAGCCTTAATGCTTGAAAATTACCAAACTATCCCTAATCCTAAGAAAAAGACCAAAATACCCTCCCAAAACCTAAAAAATGACTAAAATACCCCTAAAACCTATAAAATGACAAAAAATGGCCCTAAAACCTATATGATGATAAAAATACACCATAAACCTAAAAGATGATTGAAATATCCTCAAACCTAAAAATGACCAAAATACCCCTAAATGACCAAAATACTCATTTTTATAATTTTTGGCTATTTTAGTCATTTTTTAGGTTTAGGGGGTATTTTGGTTTTTTTTTTTATTATTTATTTTATATATATATATATNTAGGTTTTAGGGCCCTTTTTTTTTCATTTTTTAGGTTTTGGGGGGGTATTTTGGTCTTTTTTTAGGATTAGGGGTAGTTTGGTAATTTTCAAGCATCAAGGCTATTTCAGTTAGTTTTTAGGTTTTAGAGAGATTTCAGTTTTTTTTTAGGTTTAGGGGTTATTTTGGTTTTTTTTTTTTTTTTTTTCATGAGTATTTTGGTAATTATTTAGGTTCGTGTGTACTTTGGTCATTTTTTAGGATTTGGGGGTTTGGTCATTTATTAGGTTTAGGTGATATTTTGGTAATTTTTAGTTGTTTTTTATGCATATTTAGTGATTTCGGGGGTATTTTGGTCATTTTTAGGTTATTTCATGTGTATTTTGCTCATTTAGAGATTTTTGGATATTTTGATAATTTTAGTGGGTTTTTAGCATAGTTGGTGATTTTAGAGATTGTAGGAGTATTTTGGTCATTTTAAAGGTTTCATGGGAATTTTGCTTATTTTAGAGATTTTGAGGATATATTGGTCATTTTAGTGGTTTTTGAGCATATTTGGTGATTTTATAAAAATCGGCTTTGGGTAGGGTATGGATATCTATGGATAAATAGACCGGGTAGCAATTGGGTATGGATACTAATTAAGTAAGGTAATCGGATATCCATGGATAAATTAATTGGTTCGGGTATATATGGGTATACCCTGCCCATGGCCATCATTAATTATTTGTAAACAATAGGTGACGCACACTTATTTTGTCACCAAAAACACCTCCATCTTAATATTGGATGATGAATTTGGAATATCATCACTTCTGATTAGTCTTTGGTTAAACAATAGGTGACGAAAATGTATTTCATCACCAAAAACACCTACATCCTAATATTGGGTGACAAATTTAGAATTTCGTCCCCTTTGGTAAGTCTTCGGTGACGCGAATATTTCGTCACCCTAGGTTTGCCTTTTTTTCATGACCTATAGTGACGAAATAAATATTTCGTCACCAATTTGTACATCTTTGGTGATGAAATATTGATTTCGTCACTAATTGGTACATATTTGGTGACGAAATATTGATTTCATCACCAATTTTAAAATTTTTATAATATTTGGTGACGAATTCTTCTTTTCCTCACTAAATGTTATCATTTGGTGACGAAATTGTTTATCCTCACTAAATTTCATCACTATAGCCCACTTTTGTTGTAGTGTGAAAGAAACAAGAGATACAAAAGAAACAAAAAGAGAAAAGGAAGAGTGACGGAAGAAAGACGAGCAATTATGCAGTAGGCAAGCTGGGTGCTTATCATGGATAAGAAAGAAAAGGCAGAGAGAGAAACACAAAGCAAGAAAGAATAACAACATCTTTCTAACATGTTTCAAAGGGTATTAAAAGAAAGCAAATAAAAAATGGTAAAGAATATTGGTGGCCAGGAAGATTCTCTTTCCTAACTCTTTTTTTTATTATCAGGCATTGTAAAGGGGTCAGTATAATGAGGGCGTCTCAAAGGAAAAAAAATGAGAGCAATCATGAAGTGATGGGGTCTATGGTGGTTGTTTTCTTCTTTGTTTCGTTGCTGTGTAATGTGTAAGGTTGAATTTATTCAATTATGTGTTGGCTTTATTTAGCACCAAATTTACTTGTATTTTAGCAATTAGATATCCTGTATTTAGGTGGGAATTATGTAAGGGTTGTGTGTGAGAGAGTGTGAAGAAAATTCAAGATGTGTGCAATCAAAGGAGTCTCACGACTGGCAAGTCACCAAAGTGGCACACGTGTGAAGCATGCAGGGAACTGAGTTACCAGTTGCGAGGCTGAGTTACCAGAATGCCTTGTTTGGCTGAAACTTGACTTTTCACATTCCTCACATACACTACTATAAATACCCTTATACCCACATGGTATAGAGAGCTTCCAAATAGAATTTTGAGAAAGAAACCATAGAGAAAAAAAAAAATTGACTCATCCACAATTTTCATCATTTGATTCTCCAAATTCCTTTACTCTCACCCTCTCTATTGACATATCATTGAGAGGCACATTTTGCCAAATATTTATCTCATCATATCTATATCTGTGAGGAGGTATTTTGGTGCTTAGGAGGCAGTTCAGAGATGACCAATTTACTTGGTTGATGCAATTTACTTGGTTAATGCAATGGGCTTATTGCGGGATCCGGGAAGTTAAAGAAGACAAGGTTAGGCGTAACCCTGTTGGAGCAAGAACATTGGAGAGCTTAAGTGCATTAGGTAGATTAGGCTTGAAGGGTTTTCTGCTATTCATGTATCCCAATTGTATTCTTTAGTGGATCATTTGACCGTTTTGAGGGCAACAGAGAGGTTTTTCACCGAATTCTTTGGTTTTCTCTTTGATAACATGTGTCAGTGTTATCTTTGTGTTTGGATTTCTCTTCCTTTACTCTTTACCTTTTAATTACTGTTGTGTTTATGATTAATTATAGTTTAGAGAGTTTTACTTATTTGGTTATAGCTTATAGACATCATTCTACACATATATTGTATATATGTGTATAAGCTTGTGTTGGTATTGTTAAATTTAGTGGTCTAAACGTTCATTAGTGTTTTACACACTAATTGAACTTTCATAGTGGTTCTTAGTGATGTTATGCTTTGTTTTGCTTATGGGTGAGATAGGTTGACAAACTAAGCTTCACCTGCATGCTTCTTTCTCTACCTTAAGAATGGAATCGTTCCCAACCCCTCTCTCTCTCTCTCTCTCTCTCTCTCTCTCTCTCTCTCTGCATTTTACATCAGAAATATTTTTCTTGGAAAATTTTTCTTGTCGTTTACCCAATAATATCTGCAAAACCAAATACACGTGTTAAAGGTAGGGATGGAAAGCAATGGCTACAAAATTTGGACTAATATATATATATATATATGTGTGTGTGTGTGTGTGTGTGTGTGTGTGTGTGTGTATTGAAGTGATTTGGACTAAGATATTAAGTAAGGGAAGGGTAATTGTTAATTCCCATGCCTTAATGCGGCCACCGTATACACAATTTTATTTTATAAATTGAAATAGTTGTAGTTCAAAAATTGAAATATGTATACTATGTGTAATATAGACAATAAATACTATCCTTGAGAAAAAATATCTTTTTACACTCATTTACATTTATTATTTTATATTAATATCCACAATTAATATGAGAATGTCCATTTCTCAACAAAAAAAAAAAAAAAAAAACTGAAAATGTCCACATTTTAACACATGAAAGTGTAGATGAAAAATATAGCTTTTTTAGATTTACTATATTGCCCAATTTACTTTTTAAAAAATAAAAAATAAAAATTGGTTAAATGGGTTTCAAAGGACAAAATAATAAATGCATTTTTTTTTTTCACAGTTTCATCCCATATTTCTCTCCAAGGTTGAAATTTGTGAGCCCGGGTGAAAAATTACCCACCCCATTTTCATTCCTCGACCAAATAAACCCTAGTTTTTGAAGAACAAGAAAAGCTAACCTCAAATGGCTGTTGGGAACCTTATATGACTGTTGGGATCTCATCTTCTTGACAAACAAATAATATCTTATGCTCTTTTATTTTCCTAAAAATGTTCTAATAAAATTTAAAAGTTAAAGAAAACAAATGGTGGGAAAATAAAAGAGAAAGAAATTGATTGTCTTAGAAAGAGAGAGAAGGAAATGAGAAAAAGTTGTTGCTTTTAAGGCGCGTGGTAAAACAATTACTTTATAAGAAAATTATAGAATACTCTTAGCAGTACAATAAATAATCTTAGGTTCCACCATAAATTTAATCAGTAAGATCTACAATTATATAAAAAGAAGGAGTACGCATTTATTTTACTCTCAAAGTATTCTATACTTACTCATTTTTATAATGGTGTTAAGAAGAAGGGGAAAAAAAAATTAGAATTTAATTAATATAAGTTAAGGGTAGAATAGGAATTTTAAGTTTAACTAAGGTAGGTTTGTCCCCACACCAAAAATAAATAAATAAATAAATAAAATTCAAACAATTGTTAATGTTATTAAAGTCAAAGTTTGGACTTTAGAGTAAATCATTTCAATTGAAGTTTGAATTGAAAGAGTGTCCTTCCCCGTAAACCTCCAAAAAGATTGGAGTAATTTATTCAAATTTTTTTTTTAGAACAAGGGTGTTAGAACTCTTTGAGAGTAATTAAGTGTCTGACTATTTGTCTTCTCAAAAAAAAAAAAAAAAAAAAGAAGAAGGAAAAAAAGAAAAAATTCTCTGACTATTCTTCAACTGTGTACAATCTCCATTCCCTCATCCTGGACAAACTAGTACTACAAGAAAGAATCACCTGAGGATGATACCAAATTGATGAACCCAAAACCTCATGAATCTCATAATACCCTAGAAACCATTAAGTCAATCTCTTGGGATGACTCGACTATATTTTTACTCTATTAATGTCTTATTCATGATACCAACTACTGCAACAAACTTTGGGGATAAAAACAGAAACAAGAAGAAGCAGATAACTGGGATATAACTGATTAACAAGAACAAATAATCACAAAATGATAAACAGATAGGTAAAGAAGGAGGCTCAGCCTACCATCAAAAGAACAGTACATAAGAAGAGATAATAAATGTGGAAGATGATGAATGGTAAAGGAAGAGTTATCAGAAAATAGATGTAAAACAAAATAAATTTATCAACAAGAGATATATTCATGAAAATAATTTAAAATAATGAATAATGCGGAAAATAATGGATAACTATGGCGGCAGTGCCGACCAACTTGATTGATTCAAAATAAAATGTAACTTACAATACTATTACTGGCCAACTCGAACTTGGCGCTAATACCAAAAGCAGGATAAGTTACAGATACAGGGGATGATGGGGGGAGGCCATCTGCTTACAACATAAATAGTACAGGTTACAGTTGTTGATACAAGTGTAAACTGGAAAATAAACAAGAGCTGCCATCTGATTACAAGTTTGTAATGAGAAGGGAGGTATTTTAGAAGCTGGACAGAGCTAGACCTAAAATTGGACCTCAGGAAATCTTAAAATTAAGACTTGATTCAGATTGGAGAGGAGGCTACCTTTTATAACTGAAGGGAGCTTTGGATCCTTCTGAAGACTGTTGAAAATTCGAAGGAGTGAATTGCTTTAACCCGGGTGAAAAATCATTCCAATCGAAAGCAAACAATGAAAGTTGATTCTTTGTCGAGTACTGTTGGATGAACAGTAACGGTCACTATTCATGAATAGTAACCTGTCTTTTGTCTATATCCGATTGTTGGTGAAGGTACTGTTCATGTGCACTGTGGATGAATAGTAACCTGTCCGAAGAGTAGATTCTTGAATAGTATCCGAAATTAATCATCATCCAAATTGTAACCATCATACGGATCTTGGGAGTCCTGGAATGGGTCAATTGGATTTCGATTGACTGAAGCTTCTGAGGAGGTAGGAGAATTCCTTTCTTCTGACTCTATCTTCTCTGACTGAAGGAGCAACTGTTGGGCAAGATCTTTTAACTCTTTGCTAGATTTTCTGGCGATCTGGATGGAGTCTAGGCTAGATTGAGATCTTGTATTGTATGCAATTTCTTTTTGGATTAGAGGAGGGAAGTCCTTATTGATCTGATTGATGACAGCAGTGATTCTAAAGCTGTCCCCCCATTTTACTGAGAATTCCCTATCCAATAGGTTGGAATTGATCTTGTAGCTCCACATGCTAATCCAGTGGATCCTGTACTTGATTGTCATATGCAGGATGGCTGGAAACTGGGAACCATGACTTGAAGGTTGGAACTTGGAGCTGAAATACCTGAATGCATCCTGTAAAGGTTCTGGGAATAATCACAATCACTCAGCCCTGCCACCCCTACTCACTTTCTCCTCTCCCACTCTCACTCGGTCACTGCCTCTCACTCACCCCCAACCTCTGATGTCACCGCCGGCTTGATTAGCCTGAAGCCCTTTACTGCCAACCATCACTTGCACCTCCAACAGGTTCGTCTTCTCTCTTTCTCTCATTTCAATCTCTTGACTATATTTTTTTTTGCTATGATCTAATGGTTATGCCTTTGAATTTTTAGGGGTTAATGTTAAAATGTTTGGAAACAGAGTAGAGCGGATTTGAATATCATAATGCATTTGCTAATGCAACCACAATGAGAAAATGTGGTTGTGATTTAGTTACAATTTTTTTTTTAAAGTTTCTATGCTAATGTTTTTAAGAATCTAATGACATTGAAATGATCAATATGTCGGTGCTTGTGTGGTGTGATCTCCATCCTGTGGCACCTTCCATTGTGACCTTCAACCTGAATGGCCGATCTCCACCATAGGGATTTCTGTCCACCTCTAGTTTGATGAGAATGACAATTTCAAGGGTGGGGATTTCGGTCTCAGTGGTGTGTTGGTCTCTTCGTTTTGCGGTGTAGGGAAAGACAAAGGAAACGAGAGAGAGAGAGAGGGAGATTTAAAAAAATATATTATTTTAATAGAATGAAGAAAAAACTAGAGTTGGATGTGGAGTGTTTTGAATATGAGTAGGTCAAATCGAAAATACAGCTTCTTAAGTTAATATTCAACTAAAAAGTTTGCTATGCTTATGTTAATGCTCTAAGAAGGCTAAGAGAAAACTCTTTATTTTGTACACTTGTGTTTGACACATGTTAAGAGGATTTAGTGACCTCCCTCTTTATACCTATTCCTTTCTTTTCTAATATATATATTTTAACTGTTCCAATAAAGCAAAAGAAGAAAATTTGAGATTTTTACACTTGAAAAGAATTAAGGAAAAATTATTATATTACTTGGGATGTTGAGTCAAACTGCAGCCTCTGCTCTGAGATCAAAATTGAAGGACCAGTTTTTTAGATGCCTGGATAATGCTTCATTGCAGTCATTGCTGATTTATGCTGCATGTATTTGACATCTATATGGCTCTCTACTTATTCAGTAGTAGCAGTCTAGCAGACCTTATGAGGTTAAATTGTTCTTTTACCAATAGTATTAGGGCTTCAAGATAAGTGGGTGAAAAGGTAGGTAATTTTTGGAATTGGTATAGAGAGATTTCAGCTAGAAAGTGAATTTAATATTTATACTGTTACTCATATGTTTAAAGAAAAAGAATTCTGTGTGCCATCCCAATATTTGAAAGCAGAAGTGTACTTCTTGACAGGCTCATAGTTATGAGTTATAAGTGACTCGACTGCTATGCTTGACATACATTTTTTTTTTTTTTGAATGCTTTCTTGTGACGCAGAGAGTGCCAATAAGTTTGGCCTCCTTTTGCAATCTAATCCTTCTGTTTTTATTTTCTGTCTTGTGTTTATTCTAGTCAACGAGCAGTCACGACTGCATTGTGGTGCAACTTCCTTGTCTTCTCTCTCAAGTTTGGAGTATGGTTTACAACCTCTAGCCATGTAAGTTTAAATCTAATTGCAAATATCACCACCCTAAGAATCGGAATGTGAAGTCACCCCCATGTGCTCTCAGCGACAAGGGCCTTCCTCTGAGACGTGTAAGTTTATTCCTCTGGGCTATACTGGGAAGTAGTTTCAAATTTCTCTCCCCACTAAATGGAGCCAAAATCTAGTATGATTTTGAAAAAATGACAGGAAGTTTCTTACTGTTTTTAATACTTGTCTCTTCTGGAAAGTTTCTCATGTAATTTCTATTCCCTAATTAGTTCCTATAATGATTTTTTTTTCTTTGAAATCCAGGAGCAGAATATATGTTCACATTATGGTCTATATGGCATTTGCAAGTTCGGGCCGGCTTGTAAATTTGACCATCCAATAGATCCACCTTCTTCACCTATGACTGGAGTTGATCAGCTTTCTTCCTATGGTATCTCTGTAACTACAGAAAATGCTGAAGTGGCTGGGAGTGGAAGCGGAAGTGATGCCACTCCGCAGCAGCCTGTGTAAAAAAATTTGTATTAAAGGCCCTAGCGTTGAGGAATCACAGACCCAAGGATTTGTAATTTTATATTTATTAATATAACCAAAAAAAAAAAAAAACGTGTGAGATTTATTTTGTAGCTTTTTAATTTCTTGGACTTGGACTCCTTGGATTTATTTTATTTTTATGTTTAACAGGTGATTTTAGCTATGATTTATTGGATTATGATTAAATAGTTGTCTTAGCTAGGTGATTTATTGATTTATAATCTTAGTTATGATTTATTGATCTATAATTAATAGATTATTTATTGATTTATGATATTAGTAATGATTTATTGATTTATAAATTTATAATTAACAGATGATTTATTGATTTATGATTAATAGCCTATGATTTGGCATTTGGGCCACATTATATGGGCTTGAATCTATACGTTTTAGGGCTCGAATCTAGGCAAAAATGAATTTGGGCTTCAATTCTTTTATTTTGTTTTTCGGTTGGGCCACAAATTGGGCCACGGATTGGGCCCAAATCTGGTTGGCCTAAATGAAGCCCACGGGGTAGGTTTAGGTCCCAAAAAATCCGTTTAATAAAAAGGTCGCGGGTTCTGACCCCCGGGTCGGGTCCGGGTATGAAATAACTCAGCCCGTCGTCATTCTTACACGGAATTCCTAAAATTAAAAAAATATTTCAAAAGAATACTGAAAGGTACGTTAGTACTACTTTTTCCTCCCCAATAAAATGCCAAGCTACTTAAACTACCTCAGCAGGATCTTGTCATTACTCAGGGAAATGATCCCACCGACACTAGTAGATACAATTCCATGTCCTTTTACCTCTTTGCTTATTTCCTTTGGCAACCTCTTTCCCTTGGCTACACTAGATTTAACCAAAAGACAAATCCAAATCACTTCACCCCTTCTTCATTTGAGTTAGGTGAGAGGAAAAATCTTTTACTAGGAATTTATAAGTATAGTTGTACACATCTTACTTTTATGAAACAATAGCACCCCATGTAAAACGTGTACATTATTTTTTACAATACTCGCATTAGTAGAATGAATACGGCAATATCCACTTGCACTGTAAGTCATCCATCTTCCCAAATTCATTTACATATTTTTCTCTCTTACCAATCTTATCTTTGTTATGATAATGTTATTCCATCTGACTATTATACAAAATTTTACAAGAGACTTATGTCATGCAATGAATGAAGCCAAAGCAGATAGCAGAATTAGATTAAAACCAGCGTACACTTCACTAAGGAGATGCATTGGGGTTTGTGTTGGAAATAAGTCGGACTTCATATGGATTATCTTCACTCTTTCCTGCACACAGAAGCATATAAGAATTCTGTTTGCTATGTAGTGCAGTGTGTGCTTTTCAAGCTTCTGAGATTTTCACTTAATTTAATGCATTTGAACATAAAATAATTACCAACTTCAGCCGCAATCCCTGGTCCAAAGAATGAAGCCAATTTTCCTACACCCATGATTGGCAATCAAAATCAGCATGCAGTGATACTCAACTGATCTAAGCCCTAAGGATTACAAACAGAACTACTAAGGGTCCAAAGCCTTGTCATTACACGATCTTCATGAAATATTTGAACCATACACACAATGTCCTGAAAAGGCATAGCACTGTTTTACCTGTCTTGTTTCAAAATCTGAGAACTTAAGAGCTTTGGCCTCAAACACCAGGACTAAACAGTATTTACCATTTCTGTGACCTAAGACATGGTAGCAAGTGTACCAGAAAGTGGGTTATGCTCATGACATACAAATTCCAACAATGAAATGCCTATCTAAAAAGTACTAGTTTGGTAAATAAGGTCTCAGTCAAATGGTAAACGGTCTCAAGTATCAACATATGTATAATAACGAAAAAGTGATCATATATGTCACGTCCCGAACCCAACTATAAAGATAGGCACGTGATAACTGTCACACGCTTATAAAGTAAGCACCCTACAAGCGTACAAGGCCTTCTTAACAACTAAAAGTTATCCTCAAAAATTAAATCAATTAAATCCAAAATACCTCAACAATTTCTTTATGAATAGATCTCCAATAATTTAATAGGAACAAAATCAAACCTTATGTACATAATGCCAATTGGCCAATAAATATAAAACTATTAGAAGATCATCAAATTCCAAAATCACTAAACTTCTTTTCCCGCTCACAACACAACATCAAAACTCTCAAAACTTGTTATTTTTCATAATCTGAAATTGGAGGGGAAAAGGGGGGGGTGAGCTGACAACTCAATAAGTAACCAAAATCCTAATAAGTTCTATCAAGCAATGGATTTGTAAAGTAATAAGATGTAATATGAGCCTTCAAAAGTTATAATCTGCTATGGGTTTTCAAAAATAACTAAAGAAGTTTCATAGTCTTAAAATAATAAATTGCAAATAGATCATATACTTTAATCTTACAAATATATCATAGATGGTTTAGAAAGTAACCAATTTTTCATATATCAAAAGCTATAACTTACAATAGGTTCTAAAAATACATAAGCAATTTTAATAACTCAAAATAGTTCAAATATTCAAACGTAATTTATATTCTTAACAATCTTATGATTATGGTTACGCTATATCCTCGTGACTGGGCATCAGAGTACCAATAAATAACCTTTATTAGTTTGGTATTAGAGTACTAATGAATAATCCTCATTGGTTTGGATATCAAAATACCAATGAATAATCCTCATTGGCTGGGTATCAGAGTATCAATGAATAACCTCTATTGGTTTGAGTATCAGAATCAATTCATAATCAGATTGTCCATAATCATATATATAAAATCATAGTTTCTAACAAAAATATATCTTATTCAAATACATACATATAATCATATATTCAATATTCAAATATATTTGCAATATGTCTATATTCTTTACTTTAAATCAATATAGCTAAAAAAATAATAAAATAAAATAAATCTTATATTCAATGCTCACATATATTTGTGAAAATTTTTTGTTCTTTACTTTGAATCAGTATAACTAAAAACAATTAAATAAAATATATCATATATTCAGTAATCAGATATGTTTGTGATAATTCTTTACTTGAAATCAGTAATACAATAGAAATAAAATTGTAACAACTGTAAACAATTTCCAGTAGTTAAAATTACGCAAAATAAAAACAATTATGATAAGGTTACTTACCTCCAAAAGCTATTTCAAAAGAAACTTTTCCCTAACACTTCCTCTAAAATCCTTAGATGTCATCTAGAACAATTTTCAAATATTTTTACTCAATAATCAAATAATTTTAAAAAAATGACTTATAACAGTACCCGACCAACAGAAAGACTACTAAAATATCCAATAATTTCTCTTTATTATCTCAAAATAAAAAATCCATGTATTCAATATATATCCTCTACTACCACTAACAGAACCTAGTAGTCTACATATAATCATTTAGAGTCAAAAGCACCACCTAGACCATCTTCTATAGTTCTACACGTGTTCCTTTTTCTTTTTCTTTTTTTTCCCTCCTCTGCCACTGCCGCCTCTAGGTTTCTTTTGTCATGAGGACTGTCTGGCCTTTTGCCCTTAATTTTTTTTAAAAAAATTAGCAATATGCCCCTATTTAGAAACTATATAGGGATATGCCCCAATTTCGATACTCGATTACCTTAAAATCGAGTTTCATTAAAATACTCGATTCATAGAAAATCGAGTTATGCCCAATCAAACTTAAAAAATAATAATAATAATAAAATAAAATAAATAAAAAACATGGAACTCGAGTCTATGGAAATCGAGTTCAAAAACGTCACTATAGGGCTTAAAAACGCCACTATATGGCTCCCTGAACCTGGGATTGCACTTATAAAAAAAAAATTTGCAGGAAAACGCCACTATAGGGCTTTAAAACGTCACTATAAGGCTTTAAAATGCCACTATAGGACTCCCTGAACCTGTATCACACTTAAAAAAATTTTTGCATGGAACTCAATTTTCTGAAAGTCGAGTTCCATGCAAATATATATATATATATATTTTTTTTTATTTTAAAGTTTGATCGTGCATAACTCAATTTTCTATGAATCGAGTATCTCATTGAAACTCGATTTTAAGGTAATCGAGTATCGAAACAGGGGCATATCCCTATATAGTTTCGAAATAGGGATATATTGCTAATTTTTTTAAAATTAAGGGCAAAAGGGCAGATAGTCCTTTGGCATGAAGACAAATCACACATATCAAGCTTTGACACAAGCTTTATCTATTCTTCCTCTACCAAGTCAATAAACATATAATAATATATTAGAAAGAAGTTTGTATTCTTCCTTTTCTTCAAGCGTGTTTTTTTTTTTTTCATCAATCCAATTCAATTCCTTTAAGAAAATTACGTTGACCCATACGGCCATGGCTAAAGAAAGTATCACTGTTGGCCAAAATACTCACATAAGAAAATATTCTAATACCTCATAAAGTCTAAATTTGACAAAAGAATAAGATTTCTTAAGCTCTTATTTCATGTGTAGTCAATCCTTCTCTACTTCAGTCCTTTGAGTAGTCTCCTCTCTCAAAATATCTCTGCAATTATAAGCTGACTTAAAAATTAGACTATGTAAACTAGGGTTTCAACCTTATTTTCTAAAAAAACCCGTTAGTAATATTAATTATAAAAGTTGACCTCATAAACAAATTTACTTAAATACCCCTCCTTTTATTATTATTATTATTATTATTATTTTCCCAGGTATTACATTCTCCTCCATTTATAAGAATTCAGTCCTCTGAATTCATCACAAACTGAACCAATTTATCAAGCTTCCACTGGGCTACTCTAAAGCCACAATTGTATCAATCTATACAAATTTATCACTCATCACCATAGTTCAAAACTATTTCACAACATATGCATAGACTTTTCCTTCCCAAGATTTGTAAAATAAATAATAATAAAAATTCCAAAGCAAATGGAGCCATGATGCTTCCGCTGCATAACACAATACCACTATAAAATCTCTTACTCAATTACCCATAGTTTAAGAACAACCATATTACAAACAATATAAGATTCTTTAAAGATATACATATCTCTAGTCTAAATAGCTCTCTAAGTTCTTTTCAATATGAATAAAAGTTCCAAGGCCCATTCGTTTAGATTAACCCCAATAACTAATTTTCCATCAATTATTAATTTCAACAAAATTCCAAAGCCTACTTAGTCTCCAAAAATTACAACAAGGAAAATCCACAATTTTGAGACTCACCATAGACCATTGAACGCTAGCATCCATTTAATTCTATACCTCAAAATTAAGTAATGCATGCAAAGTTCCAATCCTTCCTAAGTTCAAAACTAATTGACAACATATGCGTATATCACTATATCTTTTCTTCCTCAAGTTTTATAAGAAAAATAAATTTCAAAATCTCCATAAATAATCAATTGAGCATTGATATAAGGTCTTTCATAGAACCTCTATCTTAACCACAATTTATCTTCTCAAATAAGCAACATTTATTCACCTTTAATCTCCAAATGATACTTGGGCTGGAACTCATTGAAGAGCTGGGTTCCTTATAATTACATTGCCTATTATGAAAACAAATCTCTAGGTATAAATTGGCTAGAAGGGAATAGTCCATGAAGTATCTCAACCCTTTTTTTTTTCTTTTTTTTTCCTTGCAAATAATAGTCCTAGCAGTCTAGAACTTAAGAGTACACTACAATTTATAATCACTAACCATCTAGCAATATAAAACAAAAGGTACAACAATTAACTATAATTCAAATTGTAATAGTCTTTCAAAATAAACTCCCTTGCCATCCCAACTCCTTCAATATCCAATCAAAAGAATGGTTCACTAGTCCAATTCAGTACTACCATGTACTTGTGTTCTATCCACTTCATTTTCTATCGAGCCAACCCATTAGCTCTTATCAGTTAAGTTCAAAAAATTACATTTCTAGCATCAAAACTTATTTCCCCAAGATATTAAACAATCCTCTAAGTCCATAGAAAGAAATTGAGGACCTCAAACTTCTAAGTAACAGAACATGTCTCAAAAACATTTAGGGACTACCTCACACATAAATTAGGCTAAGGTAATCTAGGTAGGTCAACCCTAACAAGAACAATGATCCAAAAGGATGTCGATCCTTAACATTAGAATCCAAGAAAGTCCACCAATATATTACTGAATTCTTTAAACACCCTCAGAATTTATATAATAACATATAATATAATGTGAACTACAATAACCATAAATTAATTTTTCCTTCACACTACAAAATTTCCGTTAATTTCCTTACTCCATATAAACTAAAATCAAGGAATCATAGCTCTAACATCAAACCTTAACCCCTAAATAAAGTTATGCAATTTCCAATTCCCTAAAAAGCATTCCAAATTTTGAATAGGGCATATAGTAAACTATCATTCAATAACTAACCCTATGAGAATCTCCTACAAATCAAACTAACCTTAGGTAGGTCGACTATATTAGGCAAAACTATGAAATGAGTTTTCAAAAGATCAGTCACAAAAATAGAAGGAAGATTTCCTTTGCTTGTTCTTTTCTCACTCTCTTCTCTTTTTAATAATAAGAAGAAGAAGTTTTAATAACCAATTTGATCAATTACCAAATTTTCAAGAATAAAATACACCCACTTAATACTAGTATAAGATCATAGAAGTATATCAATTAAAATCCTCCCTTTCGTATTTATAAGTCACGTATGCATAACCACACATACATAAGTATCAAATCCTTCAAATATGACCTGACAAATCATCATATGATGGAACCTCATTTACACTTCTCATCAAGTCATCAAAAGAACACTATCTATGACCTAATAACCCTCATAAACAATAACTAGAATTGTAATGCCTAGGGCGCATATTTCATTCTAAATCAAAACCTAGCATAAAGTCTACAAGATCATAACCTAAGTTTTGATACCATTAAATTGTCACGCCCCGAACCCAACTATAAAGATAGGCACGTGATAACTGCCGCACGCTTATAAAGTAAGCACTCTACAAGTGTGCGAGGCCTTCTTAGCAACTAAAATTTATCCTCAAAAATTAAATCAATTAAATCCAAAATACCTCAACAATTTATTTATGAATAGATCTCCAATAATTTAATAGGAACAAAATCCAAACCTCATGTACATAATGCCAATTGGCCAATAAATATAAAACTATTAGAAGACCATCCAATTCCAAAATCACTAAACTTCTTCTCCCACTCACAACACAACATCAAAACTCCCAAAACTTGTTATTCTTCATAATCTAAAATTGGAGGGGAAAAGGGAGGGGGGGGGGGGGTCACAACACAACATCAAAACTCCCAAAACTTGTTATTCTTCATAATCTAAAATTGGAGGGGAAAAGGGAGGGGGGGGGGGGGTGAGCAACAACTCAATAAGTAACCAAAATCCTAATAAGTTCTATCAAGCAATGAGTCTGTAAAGTAATAAGATGTAATATGAGCCTTCAAAAGTTATAATATGCTATGGGTTTTCAAAAATAACTAAAGAAGTTTCATAGTCTTAAAATAATAAGTTGCAAATAAATCACATACTTTTATCTTCCAAATATATCATAGATGGTTTAGAAATTAGCCAGTTTTTCATATATCAAAAGTTATAACTTACAATGGGTTCTAAAAATACATAAACAGTTTTAATGACTCAAAATAGTTCAAATACTCAAACATTTTCAAAATCACATATGTAGTATTAAGGACTCAAAATAGTTCAAATATTCAAATGTAATTCATATTCTTAACAATCTTATAACTATGGTCACGTATATCCCCATGACTGGGCATGTACCAATGAATAAACCCCATTAGCTGGGTATCAGAGTACAAATAAATAACTTCCATTGGTTTGTGTATCAGAGTACCAATGAATAATCAAAGTACTAATGAATAACCCCTATTAGTTGGGTATCAGAGTACTAATGAATAACCCCCATTGATTTGGGTATCAGAATCAATTCATAGTCAGATTATCTATAATCATATATATAAAATCATAGTTCTAACAAAAATATATCTTATTCAAATACATACATATAATCATATATTCAATATTCAAATATATTTGCGATATTTCTATATTCTTTACTTTAAATCAATATAGCTAAAAAATAATAAAATAAAATAAATCTTATATTCAATGCTCATATATATTTGTGAAAATTCTTTATTCTTTACTTTAAATCAGTATAACAAAAAACAATTAAATAAAATATATCATATATTCAGTAATCAGATATATTTGTGATAATTCTTTACTTGAAATCAGTAATACAATAGAAATAAAATTGCAACAACTGTAAACAATTTTTAGTAGTTAAAATTACGCAAAATAAAACCAATTATGATAAGGTTACTTACCTCCAAAAGCTATTCCAAAAGAAATTTTTCCCTAACATTTCCTCTAAAATCTTTAGATATCACCTAGAATAATTTTCAAATATTTTTACTCAATAATCAAATAATTTTTTTTTAAATGACTTATAACGGTACCCGGCCAATTGAAAGACTACTAAAATATCCAATAATTTCTCTTTATTATCTCAAAATAAAAAAATCCATGTATTGAATATGTATCCTCTACTACCATTAACAGAACCTAGTAGTCTACATGTAATCATTTAGAGTCAAAAGCACCACCTGGACCGTTTTCTAAAGTTTTACACGTGTTCCTTTTTCTTTTTCTTGTTTTTTTTTTCCTCCTCTGCCACTACCGCAGAAGGCAAATCACACATATCAAGCTCTAACACAAGCTTTATTGAAACTCTATTCTTCCTCTACCAAGTCAATAAACAAATAATAATATATTACAAAGAAGTTTGTGTTCTTCCTTTTTGTCAAGCGTTTTTTTTTTTTTTTTTCATCAATCCGATTCAATTCCTTTAAGAAAATTACGTTGAACACACCCATGCGGCCATGGCTAAAGAAAGTCTCACTGTTGGCCAAAATACTCACACAAGAAAATATTCTAATAACTCATAAAGTCTAAATTTGACAAAAGAATAAGATTTCTTAAGCTCTTACCTCAAGAGCGTAGTCAATCATTCTCTACTTCAGTCCTTTGAGTAGTCTTCTCTCTCAAAATATCTCTGCCATTATAAGTTGACTTAAAAAATTAGACTATGTAAACTAGGGTTTCAACCTTATTTTCTAAAAAAGTCCCAGTAATATTAATTATAGAAGTTGACCCCGTAAACAAATTTACTTAAATACCCCTTCTATTATTTTATTTTTTTTCCAGGTATTACAATATAAGTATCAGGATTTAAGAAGGCTAGTTGTAAAATATTGCAAAAGATATCATATTGGATGACCTCAGACAATAGAAGGCTCTACGTATCTACATATTTGTAAGATGCCAAAATATAGATGGGCAACCAAAATGGTCAAATATGCTTCTTTTGCACACAATAAGAAAACTCATATTGAAGTAGAGCCTACAAAGACAAATGCAATATTGTTTGCTAAAGAGAAGCAAGGATGGTTGGACCACCCTGAAAGACAAATGCAAGAATTTAGGGATGCTTTGGATGACTGACGTCTAAAGACCTTGGCTTCAATGGTTTTCCTTTCACTTGGTGTAATCGTAGACCAGGTAACCAAAATTTTTGGGTTTGATTGGATAGAGGTGTGACATCAATAGATTGGATTCTCCGCTTCCCGGCTACTCGTATTCATCATCTTGAGGCCTTCCACTTAGACCATAAACTGCTTCTACTTGTTTCGGATTCTAAACTCAAGCGCTTCTATAGGAGGGGTTGGCCATTTTGCTTCGAGTCCTTGTGGTTGAAAGACAGTTCTGTTGAGGTGGTGGTTCAAGATTCATGGGAAAACCAAACTGTTATTGATTCGGTTTGGAGGTTCAATTACAAAATTTAGGCCTACCAAGACAACCTGAGGTGTGGAATAAAAACACGTTTGGCCATGTTCAGAATTCTTTAACTAAAAAACTTAAGGAGTTGAAGGTTATCAAGGAGAATTGGTGCTACAGAACCAATCCGGAGATGATATATAAGTTGAGGGGGGATATTCAAAGTCTCAAAAATAGGGAGGGAGCATGTGGAAACAGAGGTCTCGCAATGCTTGGCTCAAGGAAGGAGAGAGTAACACCAGGTTCTTCCACTGTCGTGTCACCCAACAGAATCGCCGTAACTTTATTGGGGGCTTGGAAGATGAGTCAAGGGTGTGGGTGGATGAGGAAACTTGGATGGGCAGTGTGCTTGAGCAGTATTTCAACTCCATCTTTACATCCTTTTACCCATCGGGTTTTGAGGAGATTTTAAATGGCATCCAAATACCATGACTAAGGAAGCAGCAAGTTTCTTAACCCGAGACTTTCAAGCAATGGAGGTCTAGCTTGCACTCAAACAAATGGCACCACTTACTGCTCCAAGGCCTGATGGTATGTCTCCCATTTTTTATAAGTCTTTCTGGCATATTATGGGTGATGACGTAATTGTAGTTGTCCTTAAGGCCCTTTAACACTAGTGTTATTCATGAATCCCTTAATACCACTTTTATTACATTGATCCCAAAAATCAAACATCCAAAAAAGGTTTCTAATTTTCGGCCAATAAGCTTGTGTAATGTCATTTATAAACTCATTTTTAAATTGTGTTGAATCAGCTAAAAAAATTCCTAATTCAAGCTATTCCTGAATCCCAAAGTGCTTTCTTGTCGGGAAGACTAATTTCTTATAATATCCTTGTGGCATTTGAAACATTGCATTATCTTAAAAGAAAGACCCAAGGGAAGTTGGGATATATGACACTCAAACTGGACATGAGCAAAGCTTATGACCGGGTGGAATAGGTTTTCTTGGAAAAAATCATGTAGCATTTGGGACTCGAGGAAAGGATGGTAAGTATTGTTATGTCTTGTTTAAGATCTGTCTCTTACTCTTTGCTTCATAATAGGCAACCTATAGGAAACATCAAACCAAGTTGGAGATTGCAACAGGAGGACCCATTATCTCCATATTTATTTCTTATATGTGCAATGGGTTGCCAAAGTTTGATTCACGAAGTCGAAGTTAAGAGACTCATTCAAGGGGTAGCAATTTGCAGAAACAGCCCAAGGATTTCACATTTATTTTTTTGTAGATGATAGTGTGCTATTTTGTCGAGCAAAGGAGGATGAATGTCAAAAAATCCTTGATATCCTAGCTATTTTTGAGAGAGGGTCGGGGCAGAAAATAAATCAAGACAAGACAAATATTTTTTTTAGTTCCAATACCCTTCATGAAACCTAGGTTCGGATCCAACAACTTCTAGTTGTTCCAATTATCAGACAATATGAAAAATATTTGGGTCTTCCCACTCTTGGAGGCCGAGCAAAAAGGCAGAGCTTCATTTATTTGAAGGAAAGGGTGTGGAAAAAACTCCTAAGGTGGAAGGAAAGGCTTTTATCCCAAGCCAGGAGGGAAGTCTTAATTAAATGGGTCATCCAGGCAATTCCGACGTATATGATGAGTTGTTTCAAGCTTCCAAAGGGGCTTATAAAAGAGTTGGATAAGT
The DNA here is from genome assembly GCF_002906115.3 of Quercus suber. Lineage (NCBI taxonomy): Eukaryota > Viridiplantae > Streptophyta > Magnoliopsida > Fagales > Fagaceae > Quercus > Quercus suber. Next base: position 996,659 of record NW_027069470.1, on the reverse strand, counting down.
TTTGGTGGGGATATAGTGATGATAATAGGAAGATTCATTGGGTGAAGTGGGAGAAATTATGTGAGGCCAAAGAAGTAGGTGGTTTAGGCTTTAAAGAAATTGAGAAGTTCAATGATGCACTACTAGCTAAGCAAGTTTGGCATATGATTAATAATTTGGACTCCTTGTGTCATCATGTATTCAAGGCTAGATTTTTCCTGGACTGCTCTATTTTAGAGGCTAAAGACTCAATTGTTGGGTCTTATGCGTGGAAAAGCATCCTTAGTGCGAGAGATGTGATCCGAAAAGAGATGTTTTGGCGTATAAGAAATGGTGAATCAGTGCGAATTAAAAGGGATAAGTGGCTGCCTGCACAGTCGAGCAGGTCTGTCATCTCCCTGATCCCTCAGATGGCAACTGATTCTAAGGTCAGTGAGTTCATAGACCATGACAGTGCAGAGTGAAAAGTTGATTTGGTGCAACAGATATTTCTGCCTTATGAAGCTTCGGCAATCTTGGGCATTCCACTAAGTGAAAGGCTCCCCCCTGACCCATCATTTGGGCTTATACTTCTTCGGGTATGTTCACTACCAGTAGCGCTTATAAATTGCTTGTATCTTGCGATTCAGCTTCTAGTGCAGGTACTTCAAATCCATAAGCTCAGATGCATTTTTGGAAAAGCATTTGGCATCTTTGAGCTCCAAATAAAATTAAGCATTTCGTTTGGAAAGCTTGCAATAATGCTTTACCAACCATGGTGAACCTCCATCGACGTCACATTGTCACAACAGCAACTTGTGAAGGCTACAAAGAACTACCCGAGGATCCTCTGCATGCTCTCTGGCATTGCAAAGATATATCATGTGTATGGCGCTCACTGGACTGGTTCAACCAAGATGTATCATCCCAGCCTATGTCCTTCAGCGATCTCCTCTCCAGGTTCATGCAATCTCGGGATGATTTCAGATTGAAGCTCTTCTCAATCACAGCCTGGCTCCTGTGGAACAGACGAAATGCTAGTCACTTTGGGCTGTCTGCTCATACTCTCTCCAATTTGTGCAGTATGGTAGGCAACCTTCTCTAGGAATACCTTGCAGCCCAGAATGAGGTCCCAACGCCCCCAGGTCTAGCCATTATACAGCAGTGGCGACCCCTTGACCATGATATTTATAAGGTTAACTTCGATGTGGCTACCTTCAGCTCATCTAATTCAGCAGGTCTAGCCATTACGAAGCAATAGGAGCTCTTTCAATGACTATCCCTCTGCCTCAATCAGTAGTAGATGTGGAGGCTCTAGCTTGCAGTCGAGCTGTGCAATTCACAACAGAGATTGGCCTGTCTCAGGTGGTGTTTGAAGGTGACTCGGTTGTGATCATCAATGCGCTTAACAAAACCACTGGCGATCTGGCTAGTTATGGAACTATTTTAGAGGACATTCGTGCACTAGTTGCGGGTTTTCAGTTGGTAGAATTTAATCATTTACCACGTAATTTTAACTCAGTCGCTGATGCTCTACCAAAGAAAGCGAACTCTGTATTAGGTCTACAGGTCTGGTTGGAAGACATTCCCTCAGACATTGTCCCTCTTGTTTTAAGGGATGTCCATTAATTTTTCTGATTTGAATAAATTCACAGGCTTCAAGGTCTGGTTTCTCACAAAATAAAAAATAAAAATAAAAAAAAATAAAAACATTTTACAATAAAAAATAAAATTAAGAAAAATAAAGCTACGTTTCTATAACTATTAAACCAATTTTTTTTTTTTAAGAATACCATTAGACTAATTCAAATAATTCAAATATTTGGGTGGACAACTTTTATTTTTGTAGGCCAAACTTTGAAAGTATTAAAATAATTATAATTATATATATATATATATATAAAGGGAAATTTCAAAATTTTGGGGACGATGGCCCTCAACCCTTGTACATATATATGTGTGAAATTGTTAGTTATAGTATTTAACAAATTCGTCACGTTAGTAAAATTGTCACCTCATTTCTCTCCGTCAGACAATAAAACTAATGAAAGAAGATAGAGGGAAACAATGAATTTTAACCATTTTTATCCTAATAAGATTGGAAGGGATTTGAATGCAACTTTGTTTTTTAAATACTATCATAGATTTGACTATGAAATGCCACGTATAAACTCAAAATGATGGTGTAAATTCAATAAAACTTTTGGAGCATTCCTCAGGAAAGAAAAATTGTGTGGAGCCATGTATAAGCTAAGGTTCTATGTAAAAGTTTATATGTAGAAGTTGGTTCATATTTTCATCTCAACAGCTATAGTCATTCCAATAGACCACGATAAATAACAAGAGTAGAGTGTAGAAAAATTATAATCACGAACGAATTCATTACAGGAACTGTCTGTACATTGGAAACATAAAGATAGACTCTCAACTGTCATAAACACCACCTCTAGTCCTTTTATTTCATAAATCTCCACACATCCAATTAATTTGGACAATAATAATAAGGAAAAACACTGGATCGATAATGGTAAGAAAAACTATATAAAGACTATTATACTAGGGGCAGTGTTTGTTTTACCCAGCAGTATGTTTTATACACACGTACATTGTAAAACAAGGTTTTTTCTTAAAAAAAAAAAAAAAAAAAAAGAAAACGGAATATACTAATAAGGATAACTGCATTGAGAACCTCCCAAAGGTCCATATCAAGAGATAAGTCACCCCAATAATTCAGGACATCCTCATCTAGAGTGTCCCCCACAACTTTTGCCTCTGGTACTATTTCCTCCGCCCAAAAGGTTTCTTTGGGCTCTTCATTCAACCTGCCACGTTGCGTACATGTGGCTCTCTCATCAAGTTCCCCGCAATTTGACAAGCTTTCCCACCAGTTAATCCTACTCTCCGATTGCATTGGTGTTTGAGATATGTCTCTCATATCTTCCTTTTTTTGAAAGCTTTCCCACCAGTTAATCCTACTCTCTGATTGCGTTGGTGTTTGAGATATGCCTCTCATATCTTCCTTTTTTTGAAAGCTTTCCCACCAGTTAATCCTACTCACCGATTGCATTGATGTTTGAGATATGTCTCTGATATCTTCCTTTTTTTGAAAGCTTCCTACAATTGCAGGTTTCCCACTTAACCAAGTTAAGTTTTTGGATAAGATCCTAGGTTGTGGCTTTATTACGTTCACTTTCACCATATCTTGGGGCTTTTCTTTCAGCTTGGTGATGTGTGAACTTCCCTTTTTGAGGAGGTGTGTATTCCAATAGTTTTTCACATCATTAGCTGTTCTTCCCGGAAGTCTACCTGCAATAAGTGACCATCTATACAAAAAAAGAAAAAAAGAAAAAAAAAAGTTCAAATAATTATTGATTAACTTGTAATCTGTTTACTAAAGAAGACCATGTTATCATGCATAAACAATAAGGGAAAAAATTAGTGGCAAATGACTTTAAGGTTTTTAGCGAGGGAGGAGCTGTATTTAAACTAGAATCTCTATGCTATTTTTTTTTTTTTTTTTTTTTTTGAGAATCATATTCTTCAGCATACTAAGACAATTGTAATGAATTCCTACTAATAATTACCACAATTATCAAATTTTATATTTAAACTAAAAATAAAAGAGAGTGAAAATTTGTATTTTATTAAACAAGACTCCAAATGGGTTGTCCGTGAAGTGCGGCATCACAAAACGACTAACCACCTTGTGGGATGAAACCTAGAAAGCACCGACGCGGCTCCGGAGGAGCCACACCCGCGTCGGACTCGGTGGGACGCGGCGACGTGGGAGGGACGCCGCAGACCGCGCGTCCGTGCCACATCCTGCCACGTGGAGCGCCGGACTCACGCCGACTCGGCTTCGACGAGCGCCGATTCGCACCGAACCGGACTGATTCGCGCCGAATCGGGTCGTCTTCTTCCTCTCTTTTTTTCGCGAGCCCAGCAAGAACAAAAAAAAAGAAAAAAAGGTATGAACTGGGAAGGGGAGTGATGGAAGAAACGAAGCTGAGGAGAAGAAAAAAAACGTAGAAAGGAAGAAACGAAGCTGAGGAGAAGAACGCAGAAGGCAAAGAGACCTTTTTTAAAATGTGTGGACGTGTGGTGTAGAGGCAAGCCTTGGGAAATGAAATAAAAAATAAAAAATAAAAAGGTAAAATTGATATTATGAGGAGACCAAACTTAATGTATTGTTGACTTGTTGGCACTTAGTGGCAGGTGAAGGGAGAGAACAAAAATAAAAAGATTAATTTTGTGGGTTTTATTTAATTTATGAATATTATATTTGAGTTATTATTTATTATTGTTCTTAAATTTAGTATATGTATATATAATGTGAAAAAATATACATAGTAATATATTAAAAATATAAATAAAAATAATTTTAATAATTTTTTAATCGCCGAGTCCCGCCGCACCCACACCCACCTTTTTCAAAAATTGCCGAGTCCCGCACCCGTACCCGCACCCGCACCCGAGTCTCAAAATGCACCCGTGCTTCCTAGGATGAAACAAGTGTTGGAATTTGTTGGAGTGTTAGTAATTTTGCTGTTAGTGAGTCTAGTACGAGAGAAGATCCAATGCATATTTGATGTTTTTTAGATAGTAACAAGCTAAAGAAAAAGAGATCTCAGCTCCAAGAAAATAACTAAGCATACCAAGATCCTGTCTTAAAATTGCAGACTAGGATATTGCTTGAGTTTCAAGATACTGTCTAACTATCTAAGTCATCTTCAGTGATAATCATGTCGTCAACATAGTGTCATGGTTAGTGCAAAGAATGAAAAGGATAAAATAATAGGAACTAGTAGAATTCCAAGGCAAGAAATTGTGGAGTTGAACTTAGCAAACCAAGTCCAAGAAGTCTACTTGAGGCCGTATAAGCTCGACAAAGATGATAGATCTCATGGTGTGGATGTAAAAGTTTAGGAAGAGGCTACATTTAGACCTATTTATTTAAATAACCATTGAGGAAGTCATTCTTTATATCCATGTGAAAGAATAGCCAATGTCGAAAGGTAACAACTTTGATTAGTGTGAGCTCACCCAGGAGATGAGAAACAAGAGCAAATGTCTATTCATAATCCCATTTTTCTATATGAACCATTTAACTGGAATGTATAGCTAAAAAAACCATCAAAATGAGTCTTGAGTTTTTATTATGCCTATTGACGTCCAATAGCAGATTTCCCTAGAGTCAAATCAACCAAACTCCTTTTTCTAAGTGCATTGAACTCCTTTTTCATTGCTCGTGGTTATGATTAATTTAGGGAAGGTAATCTATTTATTGTGTGAACATCAATGTGTATCCCCATCAAAAAAAAAAAAAAAACATCAATGTGTATCAACCCACCTTCAAAAAGTTGTAGGAAGTGATGTGGAAAGGATGAGAGTTGCAACGATATCTAAAATGTGTTCTTGACTTGACCATTCTGTCCTAATGTTTTAGGACATGGGGATTAAGAAGGATACTTGATTGTTTGAGGCCATTAAGGGAGGCATCTTTCTTATATTAACCGTTTTAGCTATATAATGATAAATGTCAAGGAACTAATAGGACTATTAATTAAAAAAAAAAAATTCATGTATGGCGAGAGAATTTTATTTATTTATTTTATAGCAAAGGAATTCGTCAATATCAAATGGCAAAATAACATGATCCCCTACGGTAGTTAATTTTGTTGTTCTTCGGCCTATATTTTAATATTGTTTGAGTTAACTTTTGTTGTTATTTGGAATATTTTATAGTTCAAGGCGCCAAGTTTAATTTTTTAAGGCTCAAATTCTAAATCAACCATAAATTTATAAGTTTTTTTTTTTTCTTCTTCTTCTTCTTCTAAACCCAAGGGCAGCGCTATAGCTTAATCAAGGGGTTCAAATGAACCCCCTGACTTCAAAAAAATAATAATTTAATATATGTGAATTTTTTTTTTTAGTTTAATACTTTAATTTATTCTTAAAAATATTTTTTTGTACACCCTAACTTAAATCTTGCACACCCTAACCTAAATCTTGCACACCCTTATTACAAGTATTTTCAACTTTAAGAGTTTAGAGTATGTATTTGTGAATTGTAAGTGTAATTCTTTTTTATAAATTTATATTATGTGTGTGAGAGTGTGTCTAATATTAATTATGTACATTATTTTTTGTTATAATATTATTTTTGTAAATTATGATGTATGTGGTTGTTTGTGTACAATATAAATATAATATAACTTTATAATAGAGAGAGTTTTTTTACATGTGTGTTTATTGTTATCATATTATAATAACTTTTGTTATAAAGTAAGTAAAATTAGAGAAAAAAATTGTAAAGTTAGTAATTATTCAAGTATTTGATTGGTTAAGTAGACATATAGTTTATAATTTTATGTGTGAATGAGTGTGATTGTGTACGTTAATAATCAATACAGAGCAGTCATTTAGTCTAACATATTTTTATAAAAATAAAGTCAAATAGATAATAACAACTGTATAAAAATAAAAATAAAAAAGTTAGACAAACTTAACAAAATAAAATAATCATAGGTTCATAACTATCTACATTGACAATAGATACTTGTAATAAACTATCATGTAACATTCAAAATTTGAAAACTTATAGAATAAAATTATAAAACTTCACATATTATTATTATTATTATTATTACTTGTTTCATAACTAGATATATTTAAGACCTCTTTTTATTAAAAAAAAAATTAATGAACTTCCTAAACAAAATTTCTAGAGCTACCATTGTCTAAACCTTAGAAGGTCCAAGGCCCCCTTGGACCAATACTTGGCTCTGTCCCCCCATCTCTAAAATAAGACGAAACATTACAGTTAAATGTAACAGACATCATCACCAACAAGAAATCCAAAATTTAAATCCCCCTCTTCTAGTGTAACTTTGTTTTATAAAGCATCACAATTATTAATTATAGTTATTGTCCGCATGGTTATGATGACATCTTTTCACTTCCTTCTCCTCCAACAAAGAGCTCTAAAGAAAACTTCAAAGACAAATCGAGAGAGCTTGGAATAATTAGTTGTCCTAGTTTTCACCCAAATTTTAAATTAATAAATCTTTGGTTCTTTAATGGTTTTCGTATCTTCAGTAAGCTGCAGTAGTCTTAACTAATGACATTCTGTGTTTGGAGTTATTATTATTTGCTAGCGAGACTTGCCTGTTACCCAGCAGCTTATGGAGCCTGAGCATAAGATCAACTTCGTCTGCGGCGAAGTTTCCTCTCTTGATATTTGGCTTCAGGTAGTTCAACCACCTCAGTCTGCAGCTTTTCCTACATCTATTTAAGCCTGCAAAATGCATGAAACATATTTATTGAAAAAATAAGAAGCTCCACCAATATTGCATTATTTAATTAAAACATAGCTTAGTTTTTCTTTAAATTACTCAAGAAAAGATCTTTTATAATCATGATTTTCGCAACAACTCTGATATAGCATATTGTGAGTTGCTCCTTTTATCATTTTTACGTAGACCACCACAATAAAGCACATCAAGATTGTAACAAAAGACAGAAGAGACATAAGCAAAAAGAACTTGGTTTACCAAAGAAAAAAGAGAAATCAATCTCACTCACTCTAGATTCTAGAATAATACCTGCACTGTCAGGAACCAGGTGCCATTTTCCTTCACCGTACTTCTGAATGCACTGCTTGAGTAGAATATCTTCCTCCTCAGACCATGCACCTTTTCTCACACCAAAAGAGCCCTCCATGTTATACGTTTCCTCCCAACTAGAGGTATAAAAGGCACGTTTGTAAGGTGACACTCTTCTTTTAGTAATTAAGTTCACGTGGGTTACACTTACTTTTCTTTTTCTGGTATATGCTATACTCTGGTCAGTTATGTATTTCTTTATAGCTATACGGTGTACAGCACAGTTAGCAGGGTTCCTCCATTTAAAATTTTTTTTTACGTTGACGTGAGGCTGACGTGCGTCCCCGATGTTCACAACTTTCATGTGTGTTCCAGGCTTCGCCACGAGGTGAGTTGTGGGGGTAGTTGTGGTGCGACATGCGATGGGGTTGGAAACTCAGGTTAAACATTATATATAATTTCTTCCATTTATTTATTTTTTTTTTTTATGGGGATATATAATTTCTTCCTAATGGTTGGTTTTTGTTTCTTATTTATATCTTCTTAATTTAAGGTTACTATTAGTTCTTGTTTGTTAATCTATCAACTGTTTTTTTGAGAAGAAAAATCTATCAACTTAATATTTAGATACTTATTATTTATAGAACAAAATTTAGTTAGAAAATTGATTGTAGTATAAGGCTATAACCTTATTCAATATCTTTTTATTGGAAGTAAATTTTGACAAATCCACTATTAGATTCCATTTTCTTCTTATATCCTTCATACTTGTAAAATTTAAAAAAAATTAAAAATCAATAGTTATGTCATCGATAAATTATTAAAATTATAAGTTTTTATAGTTTAAAATTATGTATAAAATATAATCTTATAAATTATATAGTAAATAATATCCAATTGACACAAAATTCGACATGTATATTAAGAGTGTAAAGAACATGTAATCTAACGGTTATATTTTCAAAATATATAATAATATAAATGATATTGAGTAAGGTTGTAGTTTTAGACTACAACCAATTTTGTAACTAAATTTTATCCTTATTTATATATATAATTTAATAGTTAAGAGATATCTGGGATTTGAACTGTGAATGCCTAGTTTAAAAACGCCCAAAAAAAAAAATCAATTTTCTTGCCATTTAGAGTGTTGTTTTAGACACAAAATAACACATCCACCCTCTTCAACATGTGAAATTATTGGTAACATTTAATGTAACTGTTAACATACGGCATTGGAAAATGACTAGCATTATCTAACGGTCAAACCCTTCCAGACATAAAACTGATAGACGTTTACAGGAAAACTTTAGACAACCAAGGACAAGTCGGCTGCCTATATTGCAAGTTGCAACCACAACCATGTACTACAAAGGACGGCGGTGACTTTGTTGTGAAGATTCGAGACCATATGAGCACCCATGGAACTTAATTTCTTTTAGCCTAAAGATATGGCAGTTCATGATTCTCTCTCTCTCTCTCTCTCTCTCTCTCTCTCTCTCTCTGTGATAATCTTATAAGGAAAAAATATAATTCAACCATGTAATTTTTTTTATTAAAAAAAAAAACATCGCATCCAATACAAAAAAAATCCTATTTTTGCAAGATTTAGAAAGTTAGTCATGTCACTAATTTTGTTTGGATACGCTTATTTTTGAATGCCAACTCGAAACTTATCTTCCTTTTTCTTTTCTTTTTTTGTAAAAAACGCATTTTATCACAACATGACCTAATTTTTATTTTTCAAAATTCAGATTCAGTTAAAAATATTAAATATTATAATACCGTTTAAACTTACACTTTCATATATATATATATATATATATATATTACCTATTTCAGCTGTGATTCCCACTCTAAGAGAGAAAAAAAAGAAGAAGATATGATTCTATATTGACTTCTCTTATAAGACAAATTTTGAAATAAATCACTTGTTATTTTTCACTTTGAATTCAGGGGTACTATTTGTATCGACATTAAAACATCACAAAAATAAATAACTATATTAAAATAAATAAATAAAATATAAAGGAGAGAGGACAGAGCACAATAGAACAGAACAAAAAAAAATTGATGTTTGGTGACATTGGTCCATTAGAAGACAGACACGTCTACAGGGATATATGGCCCTTTAGAAATTAGCAGTCCCATTTCATACGTCAAAAAGGAAAATATATATATATATATATTTCTCTTTTTAGTATAAGTTAAGGGACACTGACACATAATAGTCTAATGTCTAACCGACTAAAGTGTGTATATATATATATATATATCATGGATGAAGGTAGTAAACATTTTCCTTTGATTTACAGCATTTATTACAAATTGTTGGGTACACAGTTAAATTCTAGTTGTTTAAATCACAGAGAACCTTCTGGTAAAACTATGTTAATTCAATGTTCAACTCCTGATGCTAAAGTTCAAGTTCCAAAAATGATTCAATGGCAAGATGTCAAGCTTCCCACTGAATGGTTGTTGGAACAAGAATCCCCTATTTCTAAACCTGTTTTTGATGAGCTAGATCTCACAAATATTCAACAATATCTTGATGGTACTGTTAAAATAAGTTTCAAAATATTCAACCACCCTTGAGGATCAACAAATGAAGACATTCCTTTGCTGGATCTGAAAGTATTTCAGAGACCAAGATCTCAATGAATTTTTGCAAAAGAGTTTTGAAAAACCCATTGATTTCAAATTAAAAGGTGTCTTAAGTGATAAAAAGATTTGTTGGAAGTTCTTCCAAACTCATGTTTCTTACAAAAAATTGGTATTCAAACCTACTCCTCCTGATATTCAGTTTGAAGAAAGACTAACAATAAGAGTTTGATCATCAACAATTTTGAAAGGAGAAGCTTTAACATCAGTTTTGCCAGTATTTATCAAAATGGTCTCAAGAGGTGGATGGCTAGTCCTAATAATGGTTTTGTCACTTTTAACAAAATTTGATTTCTTTATCACATTTAAATGATTTTTTGAAACTTCATATTTTGAAACATAATAATTTTCAAGAAAATCAAAGAACAAAATATGTTTTTTCAATTGATGCATTTTTTCTTTCCATTTTCTTTTAACACGGTCTTTTTCAGACTGGGCAAAATTATTTTGAAAATATTTTCTTTTAAGTCTATTTTTTGAAAGTATGAACTCATTGAACAAAGAAACCATATCAATTTCAAAATTTTCATTTAAAATAGACAAAACTCTTAATTGTTAACATTATTTTCAATAGGAGGAAAATCAAAATCAGATGAACAAACAGATCCAGTATCTTCTTCTTCTTCATTAGCAGTTTTGCTATATGGAGAGGAAGGTTCAGGTTTAGTAGAATAGTAAACAGAACTGATTAGATGAAGATGATGATAGAGATCCTAACTGGCTTTCCCAAATGTTTGAATATGGCTTTGTTAGATTCCTAAAATTAACAAGCCATCGCCAAGCCAGCCAGCTTCTATAAATTATTCAAGATGCTATTAAAAGATTTGCGAGTCCTTTTGTTTCCATCAGATGCTGGAGTACTTTGCCAAAATGGGATAGAGATAATTGGATGAATGTCCAGCCTTCAAGGCACCTCATACTCATCAATGGTCATACTCACCAAGGACAATGGTTTGAAGGAAATTCTCACTTGTCCTTCAAGAATCCTTACGCTCTTTCTGAATGTTGGAGAAATTATTTTAATAATCAAATTATTGAAGTTGCTCAAAACCTAAGGAAAGATTATCATTTCATGGGGAGCACTGATAGAATTTCGATCTTTGGTCCCAGGCCTTATGCTGATGCCATTGCTCACTTACAGATAACTGATCATTGTAATCCAAGAAATCTTCTTATCCTAGGAAGAAGACCAGAGTTTGAGCCTATTTTATATTGCGGGTTCTGTAATCAATATGCTATTTACCATGACCATCCATGTGATTCTCCACAAGGTCCTTTTGATCCTTTTGATGGATACCCATCCGATGCTCCTTCTACAGAATAAATTGGTTTCTCTATTTGTCTAGCCTGCACAATGGCCACAGCTCTTGTACAGGACTATTCTCAAAATGAAAGGCTCCCAGCAGGAAGACCTTTTAAAATGCATAAAGGCGCATCTTCTAAGGTAAAACCCAGTGGATCAACATCCCTTCAGGGATTTGTCCCGGCAATGGTGACTTATTCTCGTGGTGATATGATGATTACTTTACAGGAAGTCTTATCCAGATCCTTACAGTTTCATAATGGAGTCTATAGTGAATTACCAGATTCCATTAAATTTATTCTTGATAATCTCTATGCTGCTTTTACTAAAGACCACTATTCCTTGTTTGAATAAACCCTCCAAGCTCTTGAAATCCACCTTGTTAACCTTACTGCTCAAAATAAGGCTTATATGAACCACTATGCCAACCTTATTTTCGAAACTAACCCTGTTTTAGAAAATGATCTTGTTCCGAAAAATGCGGCTCTTACTGTTCGCCTTGATACCTACATTAGTCAACTCTTTGGCAAAGAGGATATCCATTCAATGGATAAAATGACTTTAATGGGCACTGATTATGCTAGATTGAGTCTTAAGACACAATCTCAGTTACGAAGTGCTTTTGCCAACTTGCCATCAGATATACAATCTTGTATTCTGAGCAGCAAGGCTATGTTTAGGTCTTTCGACCTATGGTTCAAATGTTTCAAGAACCATACTATGTCTGATTATGGTTCAACATTAGGAGGACAACCCTGTGCTTACATTTCAATAATAAGTCACCTTATTATTGCTTACATTACTTTCAACATATGTAATACTGTGCTTCCGTCTCTCTTCTCTTTAGTTGTGCGTACCCTCCCCCCCCCCCCCCAAATCTAGCATCTCGTAAACACATGAGAACAGAAGCATTGATACCTTTCGGGTGAGTGGTTTAATAGCAACTTGAACCATACCAATATGCAAATAACTTTGTTTTTTAGATGAAATCATTAATATTTCTTTTGGAAAACAAGCAACATTTTTCATGAATTTTGAAATGGAAAATATTTGTTCAACAGTTCTCACTTTTAAATGGGATGAAAGGTGGTTTAGCCCAACTATTTTGTAGAAAGTTTTGTATCAACTTTGGGAATGTTCCATTTTCGAAAATCGGAAGCTATTATCTTCAACAGTGTGATCTTCTTCATTTACAATATCAGGAGGACAACCAGTCCTGGAGCTGATAGAGGAGTTGGATCTCCACAACTTATCCATACTATCCTAGTTTTAACACTCAGTTATCATGTTTTTCTCACAACCGTTGCATTTCGTAACACATACCCTAAGCAACCCTATACCACACACATGCCCTACAGCCCTCTTTGGTTCAAACGGGCTTACAGTAGGTTCTGGGAATTCACTTTACACCAAGGGTGGCGCCAACAGGTAAGAAGGGGACACAACAACGGAGCACCAAAGGTTGGGTAAGCACAACAAGATAAAAGACACAACAACACTATTCACGCAGAAAAGAATGGCTCTATACCATAAAAGGGGGGGGGAGGGTACGCACACTAAAGAGAAGAGAACGAACACAGTATTATATGTAAGCACAGTATTACATATGTTGAAAGTAATGTAAGCAAAAATAAGGCGGTAGAACCAGCCAAGCAATATATAGCAAAATAATTCAAAGTAAATGAAAGCAATTTAGAACCATCTGGTATGGCGGTAATACCGTCCAGCCGTGGCGGGTGAGTAACAAGTAGTATATGAACAGAACATAACTAAC